>NC_054469.1:103700497-104001872 GCF_017639515.1 Carcharodon carcharias
GACAAAATCCCACCTTCACATTGCGGATACCCTCCATCATGTTGTGTGGCACTACCACTATGCTAAATGGGATAGATTTTGAACAGATTTAGCAACTCAAGACTGGGCATCCATGAGGTGCTGTGGGCCATGAGCAGCAGCAAAACTGTACTCAAACACAATCTGTAACCTAATGGCCTGGTATATCCCCCACTCTACCATTACCATCAAGCCAGGGGATCAACCGTGGTTCAATGAAGAGTGCAGAAGGGCATGCCAGGAGGAGCACCAGGCATATCTAAAAGTGAGGTGTCAACCTGGTGAAGCTATAACACAGGACTACTTGTATGCCAAACAGCATAAGCAGCAAGTGATAGACAGAGCTAAGTGATCCCACAACAAATGGATCAGATCTAAGCTCTGCACTCCTGCCACATGCAGTTGTGAATGGTGGTGGACAATTAAACAACTCACTGGAGGAGGAGGAGGCTCCACAAATTTCCTCACCCTCAATGCACAGCAGTGCAAGAGATAAGGCTGGAGCATTCGCAACAATCTTCAGCCAGAAGTGCTGAGTGGATGATCCATCTCAACCTCCACCGGAGGCCCCCAGCATCACAGATGCCAGTCTTCAGCCAATTCAATTCACTCCACTTGATATCAAGAAACGGCTGAAGGCACTGGATATGCAAAGGCTATGGGCCCTGACAATATTCCAGCAATAGTACTGAAGACTTGTGCTCCAGAACTTGCCGCGCCCCTAGTCTAGCTGTTCCAGTATAGCTACAACACTAGCATTTACTGGGCTATGTGGAAAATTACCCAGGTATGTCCTGTACACAAAAAGCAGGACAAATCCAACCCAGACAATTACTGCCCCATCAATCTAATCTCGATCATCAGTAATGTAATGGAAGGGGTCATCAACAGTGCTATCAAGAGGCACTTGCTTAGCAATAACTTGCTCACTGATGCCCAGTTTGGGTTCTGCCAGGGCTATTCACCTCCTGACCTCATTACAGCCTTGGTTCAAACATGGACAAAAGAGCTGAACTCCCGAGGTGAAGTGAGAGTGACTGTCCTTGACATCAAGGCAGCATTTGACCCACTGTGCCGTCAAGGAGCCCTAGCAAAACTGGAGTCAATGGGAATCACGGGGGAAACTCTCCACTGGTTGAAGTCATATCTAGCACAAAGGAAGATGGTTGTGGTTGTTGGAGGTCAGTCATCTCAGCTCCAGGACATCACTGCAGGTGCTTGGCAGGGTAGAGTCCTTGGTCCAACCATCTTCAGCTGCTTTATCAATGACCTTCCTTCCATAATAAGGTCAGAAGTGGGGATGTTCGCTGATGATTGCGCAATGTTCAGCACCATTCATGACTCCTCGGACACTGAAGCAGTCCATGTCCAAATGCAGCAAGACCTGGACAATATCTAGACTTGGGCTGACAAGTGGCAAATAACATTCGTGCCACGCAAGTGTCAGGTATTGACCATCTCCAACAAGAGAGAATGTTCAATGGCATTACCATCACTGAATCCCCCATTATCAACATCCTGGGGGGGTTACCATTGACCAGAAACTGAACTGGACTAGCCATATAAATACCGTGGCTACAAGAGCAGGTCAGAGGCTAGGAACCGTGTGACGAGTAACTCACCTCCTGACTCCCCAAAGCCTGTCCATCATCTAAAAGGTACAAGTCAGGAGTGTGATGGAATATTCCCCACTTGCCTGGATGAGTACAGCTCCCACAACACTGAAGAAGCTTGACACCATCCAGGACAAAGCAGCCTGCTTGATTGGCACCACATCCACAAACATTCACTCCTTCCACCACCGACGCACAGTAGCAGCAGTGTGTACCATCTACAAAATGCATTGCAGGAATTCACCAAGGCTCCTTAGGCAGCACCTTCCAAACCCACAACCACTACCATCTAGAAGGACAAGGGCAGCAGATAGATGGGAACACCACTACCTGGAAGTTCCCCTCCAATTAACTCACCATCCTGACTTGGAAATATATCATCGTTCCTTCACTGTTGATGTGTCAAAATCCTGGAAATCCCTTCCTAACTGCACTGTGGGTGTACCTACACCACATGGACTTCAGCGGTTCCAGAAGGCAGCTCACCACCACCTTCTCAAGGGCAAGTAGGGATGGGCAATAAATGCTGGCCCAGCCAGCGAAGCCCACATCCCATAAATGAATAAAAGATAGCAACCATGAGGAATTCCCTTCCAAGCTCTCTACCTTTCCAAATTTTTTCTTCTTGTTGGCTGAGATTGGCTAAGATTCAGTTGTAAAGGAAAAAATAAGTTGAAGGCAAAAGAAAAGGAACAGGAAAAAGAGAGAGAATTTCAGTGGGAAATGGAAATGAAAAAACTCGATCTTCAGAGGGAGAAATTAGCATTAGAAGAAAGAAAAGGAAAGGGAGAGGAAATATCAGCTCAAAAAGTTGGAAGTTAAAAAAAATCTCAGATGTGGAGGAAGGTTCTGGTGTGGAAACAACCACTTTCAATGTAAAACTCTATGGAGAGATTTTTAAGTTTGTGCAGGCACTTCTGAAGTTTGAGGAAAGAGATGTAGAGGCATTCTTTATTTAATTTGAGAAGATAGCTAAGCAGATGAAATGGTCACAAGAAATCTGGACATTGCTTTTACTGTTTAGGCAGGTAGAGCACATGAGGTATATGCATCGCTGTCAGAAGAGATATCGATGGATTATGAGGTAGTCAAAAGGCTATGTTGCGTGCATATGAGGCGCACAGGCAGTAATTTAGGAATAGAAGGAGACAGCCTTGTCAGCCGTATATTGGGTTTGAAAGAATTTGAAATTTTGACCAATGGATATGGCCATTGCAGGTAGAGGCAGCATATGCAGATCTTAGAGAAGTAATTATTTTGGAAGACTTTAAAAATTCAATTCTTTTGGTAGTGAGAACTCATGTGGAGGAACAGAGGGTTAAAACAGTAAGGCAAGCAGCAGAGATAGCAGATGATTATGAGTTAGTGCATAGGTTTAAACCTTTTTTTTATCTCCCTTTTAAATCAGAGAAGGATAGGAAGTGGGAAGGTGACAGGAAGGTAATTAGTCAAGGAAGAGAAGGATTAGTTGGAAATTTTCAGGAGGTTTCTCTTCAGACCAAATAGGTAGGTAATGAGGGTAGAATGGCACTCAAAAACTGAGGTGTTTTCATTGTGATAAGATAGAGCACACAAAATCAATGTGTTGGACGCTACAAAGTCAATGTGCTGGATGCTACAGGGAAGACCCAAAGCAGTTATTGGAATGTAGAAACATTCTGGAAGTAAGAGTACTGTGCGTTCTGAGATCCAGAATCAGGAAAAGCTGGTGGTTTGTGTACATGTGAAGCAGGAAGAATCACTGGTAGGTAAAGAAGTCGGAATGTGTTCACAATTTACCCAAGGGAGTACTGAAGGGCAGGTTACAGAAATGTTTAAAGATTTTGTATGTGAAGGGAAAGTCTTTCCATGTCTACAGGGTGGAGCAGGCAAAGATATTAAAATTTTAAGAGACACAGGAGGAAGTCAATCCTTAATGTTATGGGATAGTAATATTTGTTGTCCAGAGGGAGTATGGCAGGGAAAAGCGGAAACAGGTGGGATTCATGGAGATGCTAAACCTATTCCATTGTGGAAGGTAAATTTAAAGAGCAAGTAGAAAACTGGTGAGGTGATTGTTGGAGTGGTGGAAAAAATTGCATGGGTTCAATTTATTTTAGGTAATGACCTGGCTATATCACAGATGTTGGTGATGCCGACTGTAGTCGAGCAGCCTGTGGTGGTGCATTCAACAGAGGTGTTGCAGGAAGAGCATCCTGGATTGTTTTCAGATTTTGTAACGAGTAACGAGATCACAAACTCGTGGGCTGAATCAGGAAGAGGAGGGAAAAATTGCTGATTTTCAATTAGCTGGATCTGATTTTGAAAAGATTGTACAGGAAGAAAAGGTGGAAGAGAATGAAGTAGAAGTGTTTAGTTCAGTTAAATTGATAGATTTATAGCAGAAGAATTCACAAATAAAGAAGTTATATTAGACTGCTTATTCAGAAGCAGAGGCTGAATGTATTCCATGACCATCTCATGTTTCAGTAGATGAGAAATGGAAGGTAGTACATCAAATTGTTATACCATCTGGATACAGAAATGAGATATTGAGAGTAGCTCATGAAATTCCAATAGGGGACATTTATGAATCAGGAAAACACAGGTGAAGATACAAACAATTTTTTTGGCTTTGATTGCATAAATATGTAGTCAAATCCTTTAGAACATGTCAGGTGACAGAAAAGCCTCAAGCTGTCATTAAACTGGCACCTTTAATTCCGATTCAAGCATTTGAGGAACCTTTTACCAGGGTTCTGATTGATTGTGTAGGATCCCTCCCTAAGATTAAAAGTGGAAATCAGTACTTGCTGACAGTTATGGATGTGTCTACAAGGTTTCTGGAAGCAATACCTTTACAAAATATTACAGCAAAGAGAATTGTGGAGGAGTTGACTAAATTCTTTACAAGAGATGGGCTAGCGAAAGAAATACAGTCGGATCAGGGTTCAAATTTCATGTCACAGCTGCTTAAGGAAGTAATGAGCAGCCTGGGGATAAAGCAGTTTAAGTCATCAGCTTATCATCCTGAATCACAAAGTGTTTTGGAGAGATGGCATCAAGACTTGAAAACTATGATGAGGGTTTATAGCCAAGACTGGCACAGGATTGGGATTGTAGAATTCCATTCTTGTTATTTATTGTCAGGGATGCTTCTAATGAATCCATAGGATTTAGTCCTTTTGAATTAGTCTATGCTCATGAAGTAAAGGGGCCACTTAAATTGATTCAGGAGAAGTTAGTGGATCAGAATTTGGAAACTATTCTAGATTATATGACAAACTTTGGAGAAAGAGTGAACAGGGCTTGTGAGTTAGCTAAACAACATTTAAACATATCGCAGCAGATGATGAAGGCAAAGGCAGATAAGAGAGCCATAGCTCGTATTTGTTGCTGGGGAAAAAGTGTTAGTTTTGTTCCCAGTATTGGGTGAACCATTAAAGGCAAGGTTTAATGAGCCTTAAAGAATTGAAAAGAAACTGAGTGAAGTAAATGATTTAATAAATACTCCAGATAGAAGAAAGAAGCAAAGGGTGTAATGTAAATATGCTTAAAAGGTACTTTGACAGGGAAGATAACCAAAAGGAGGTATTAGTGGTGATAGATAAAGAGCAAGAGGTAGAAATTAAAGATTCTGAAATTTATTTTCCTCTAATAAAATTAGACAATGAGTGGTACTTGAAAATTTAAATGTAATATTGAGTTACCTTCCAGACAAATGTCAAAGTGATTTGGAGAAGCTATTGCAGTCACACAAAGCTATTTGTGGGAATAAGCTGGGGAGGACAAATTTAGTTACGCATGATATAGATGTGAGTGATTCAGTTTCAATAAGGCAACACCCTTATAGATCAAATCCAGTGAAATTATTGCAAGTACAGAAAGAAATCAAATCCATGCTTCAAAATGACATCGAGTCTTGTTGCATTAACTGGAGTTCGCCTATTATGATGGCACCAAAACCAGATGGAACACAAAGACTAAGGGCAGAATTTTGCTGTCGGCAAGCAGGGGGTGGGGCCCGCTCGCCAACGCATCATATAACGCGGGATGATGTCAGGCGGAATCCCCGATGTCATCCCGCCCCATTTAAATTTTCAGGAAGGCGGGGGCACAGCAAAATCATTTAAACAATTAAAGGACCTGCCCATCCAATGTTAAGGTTGGTGGGCAGGCCAGGAGCCCCGGCGGCAAATAGAGAAAACATGAAACCTCATCCACTGGCGGGATGAGGTTTCATGCAGGGTTTTAAAAATTTTAATAAAGTTATTCTGTAAATTATGAACATGTCCCAACTCATGTGACATTGTCACATGAGGGGGACATGTAAGGGATTTTTTTTCTATTTTTAATATTTTCAAAGTGCAGGCCATCTCCATGAAGCTGTACTTAGCCTCAGGGAGATGTGCACTCTTTCGTGCGCATGTACGAAAGAGTGCACTCTCGCTTTTAGGGAATTAAGGAATTCCGCCCTCCCTGGCTCGCAGTGGGAGCGCATGGTGCTTCCCGCCGGATGTCATGCTGGGTGGGCTTTAATTGGCCCGTCCACGTAAAATGGCAGTGCGGCCTGCTTCGCCGGCGGGGATCAGCTCCGCGCCCACCGGAGATTGGGTCGGGCCCGCCTGCCCAACAGGCAGAAAATTCTGCCTTATGTGTGGATTATTGAAAAGTAAATGCAGTGACAAAAGCAAATTCAGATCCTATTCCATGGGTTGGAAGATTGTATTGAGAAAATGGGACAATCAAAGTTTATCACAAAGATTGACTTGATGAGATGTTATTTGCAAGTACTGTTATTGGAGAAGCAAAAGAGCCTTCAGCTTTTGTGATGCCAGATGGACTATATCAGTTTAAAGTTATGCCATTTGGTATAAAGAGTGCACCAGCAACATTTCAAAGACTGACAAACAAAGTAATCGCAGGGCTGAGCAATTGTGCTGTTTATATCGATGACTTGGTAATTTTCAGTCAAACGTAGAAGGAACATTTACAACATCTGAAAGAACTTTTTGACTGCAAGAAGTTAATTTGGTGGTGAACTTGGCTAAGAGTGAATTTGCTAAAACGCAAGTTCCATTTCTAAGCCATACCATTGGAAATGGTAAAGTGGCTCTGAGAGATGTGAAAGTAAAAGCCATTGTAAATATCCCAGTGCCTACAACAAAATGAGAAGTTTTGAGATTTCTGGGCATGAGTGGATTTTACCAGAAGTTTGTACCAAATTTTAGCAGTGTGGTTATTCCATCTGAATGAACTACTAAAAAAGAACAAGAAGTTTCAATGGACACAGGAGTGTCAGAAGGCATTTGACAGCTTGAAAGCTGTATTGACCATGACACTAGTTTTGACAGTACCTAATTATGCCAAGCAGTTTAAGCTGGTGATTGATGCAAGTGATGTAGGTATTGGTGCTGTATTATTACAAGAAGATGAAACTGGAATTGAAAAACCGGTGGGATACTTTTCACGAAAGCTGGATGTACATCAGAGAAGATATTCAACCATGGAACAGAGAATTCTAGGTCTGGCTTTAGCATTACAGCATTTCAAGGTTTATGTTGCAAGTAATTCGTCAGAAACAATTGTTTATACAGACCACAAGCCTTTAAAATGAAGGCACAGGAAACATAGACTAGATAAGAAAGAAGTGAGTTTAGCAAGGCTAAATGGAATATATTTTAATGCAAGGAGCCTGAGGAATAAGACAGATGAGCTGAGGGCACAGATAGGCACATGGGAGTATGATATCATAGCTATGACTGAGACTTGACTAAAAGAAGGACAGGATTGGCAGCTCAATATTCCTGATTATAGGGTATTCAGACAACATAGAGAGGGGATAGAAGAGGAGAGTGGGGTTGCAATATTGATAAAGGAATCAATTAGAGCAGTGAGAGAGATGATATCTTGGAAGGATCATCAAATGAAGCCATATGGGTAGAAGTAAAAAACACAAAAGGGGCAACCACGCTGTTGGGTGTGTACTGTAGGCCCCTAAACAGTCAGGGAGAGATAGAGAATCAAATATGTAACCAAATTTCAGAGAAGTATAAGAATAATAGGGCAGTAATAGTAGGGGATTTTAACTACCAAATATTAACTGGGATAGTTTTAGTGTGCAAGATAGGGAGGGAGCAAAATTCTTAAGTTGCATCCATGAGAACTTTTTTAGCCAGTACGTAGAAAGCCCAACAAGGGAGGGGGCAGTTATGGACCTAATATTCGGAAATGAGCCCAGGCAGGTGGAAGGTATCAGTAGGGGGGCATTTTGGAGGTAGTGACCGTAACTCAGTTAGATTTAGGATAGTTATGGAAAAGGATAAGGTTGGGCTGGGAATAAAAGTTCTAAACTGGGGAAAGGCTAATTTTACTAAGTTGAGGTACGATTTGGCCCAAGTGGACTGGGAGAAGTCCAGAGGACCCTGGATGTCAAGGGACGTAAAGGTTAGGATTAAAAAAAAGAGAAGCAAAATCTCCTCGGCAGATACCAAGGGCTCAATATGGCAGAGTCCTTAGAGGACTATAAAAAGCGCAGAGGAGGACTTAAAAAGGAAATTAGGAAAGCTAAGAGAGTGCATGAGAAAGCATTGGTGGGGAGAATAAAGGAAAACTCAAAGTGGTTTTTTAAATATATAAAGAGCAAGAGAATAACTAGGGAAAGAGTAGGGCCAATTAGGGACCATAGAGGTAATGTGTGTGTGGACCCAGAAGACGTGGGTGCAGTCCTCAATGAATACTTTGTGTTGGTCTTCACAATGCAAAATGACGACTCAGATATAGACATCAGGGTGAAGGACTGTGAAATATTAGAGGAAATTAACATAGAGAGAGAGGAGGTACTAGCGGGTTTAGCGGCCTTAAAAGTGGATAGATCCGCAGGTCCTGATAAGCCTGTATCCCAGGCTGTTGAGGGAGGCAAGGCAAGAAATATCAGGGGCCCTGGCAGTAATTTTCAGATCCTCTCTGGCCACAGGTGAGGAGCCAGAGGACTGGAGGACTGCTAACGTTGTCCCATTATTAAAAAAGGGATGGAGGGATAGACCAGGAAATTACAGGTCAGCCAGTCTAACCTCAGTGGTGGGGAAATTACTAGAAAGAATTCTGAGGGACAGAATATATCTGCATTTAGTGAGACACGGATTAATCAGGGTAGTCAGCATAGATTTGTTAAGGGAACGTCATGTTTGACAAACTTGATCGAATTTTTTGAGGAGGTAACCAGGAGTGTTGATGAGGGTAATGCATTTGATGTGGTCTACATGGACTTTAGCAAGGCTTTTGATAAGGTCCCTCATGGCAGACTGGTCAAGAAAGTAAGAGCCCATGGGATCCAAGGCAAAGTGGCACGTTGGATGCAAAATTGGCTGAGAGGCAGGAAGCAGAGGGTGACGGTAGAGGGATGTTTCTGTGACTGGAAACCTGTTTCCAGTGGGGTTCCACAGGGCTCAGTGCTGGGGTCCTTGCTGTTTATGGTGATTTGGACTTAAATGTGGGGGGTGTGATCAAGAAGTTCGCGAATGCCACGAAAATTGGTAGGGTGGTAAATAGTGAGGAGGATAGCCATAAAATGCAGGAGGATATCAATGGACTGGTAAGTGGGCAGAGCAGTGGCAAATGGAATCTAACCCGGAAAAGTGTGAGGTAATGCACTTAGGGAGGGCTAACAAGGCAAGGGATTATACTATGAAGAGTAGGACCCTGGAAAGTACTGAAGATCAGAGGGACCTTGGTGTGTATATCCATAGATTCCTGAAGGTGGCAGGGCAGGTAGATAAGGTGGTTAAGAAGGCATATGGGATACTTGCTTTTATTTGCCGAGGCATAGAATACAAGAGCAGGGAGCTTAGTGGACTCACTACTTCTGAATTCAGTGCATAAATCTTCTTGTAATAAATATAAATTGCAAACCATTGTGATAGTGTGGCCAAATTTCGCTTGTGGATTTGGTCTGCCTGGCACAAATCATCTGTCACTTCATAACAACCCCTTGATTTGCCACATCTACCCAAGCTTGATCTCTCATGCCCCTTGTTTAGTTTAAAGCTCTTTCTACTCCCCTAGTTATGTGATTTGCAAGAACACATGACCCAGCATGGTTCAGGTGTAAACTGTCCCAAGAGTACAGCCCCCACTTTCCCCAGTACTGGTACCAGTGCTCCACGAACAAGAACCCACTTCTCCCACACCAGTCTTTGAGCCAAGCATTCATCTGTCTAATCTTAATTGCTTTATGCCAATTTGCATGTGGGTCAGCTAATAACCCAGAGATTATTATCTTTGGGGTTCTGCTTCTTAGTTTGGTACCTAGCTTCTCATACTGACTATGCAGAACCTCCTTCCTTGCCCTGCCTATGTTGTTGGTACCTACATGGACCATGGCGACTGGATCCTACCTCTCCCACTGCGAGTTTCTCTCCAGCCGTGAGCAGATGTTCCAAACCCTCACACTGGGCAGGCAACACAGCCTTCTGGACTCTTGCTTTTTGCTGCAGAGAACAGTGTCATTCCCCCTCACTATACTATATCCTACTACTAATATATTCCTGTTTGCTTCCCCAGCTTGAATAGTTTCCTGTACCATGGTGCCATGGTCAGCCTGCTCATCCACCTCGCTTTTGTCCACATGGGTTGTGAGCACCTCAAACTTGTTTGATAATTGTGAAGTCTGATTACTGTGTGCTCGGTCCCATTACCTGCCTCACTCATGATCACATCCTCCTGTCCCTCACTGCTGACCAAAACAGCCAAATCTATTCAAAGGATCATGACCGTCTCCTGTAACAAAGTGTATTTCTCCCCCTCCCTGGTCAGTAATCCTGATCCTGAATTCCTCTACTGCTTACACTTTCTGCAGATATGTTGGTCCTGGATTGCCTTGGTGTCCCAAAGCTCCCACATTCCACAGTTGCAACATGTAGAAAATTTCCCTGAACACACTCTAGGAACTCTTTCCCCTCTCTGCTGTTTACAATACTATTATCCCAGTCTATTTGGATAACTAAAATCCCCCATTACAACTACACTACAATTCTTCACTTCTCTGTAATCTCCTTGCAAATTTGTTGCTCTACATCCTTTCCACTAGTTGGTGACTTATAGACTACACCAAGCAATGTAATTGCACCTTTTTTGTCCCTTAGCTCTAGCCAAATAAATTCTGTCCTTGACCCCTCTAGGACATCCTGTCTCATTTACCATTTAAGGTGTGTGTGCATGTGTGTGTGCATGCGTGTGTGCGGGCATGTGTGTTTTTGTGTGAATATGAATGGCAGGATCCTGAATGGCTGCCCTCCGAACACAAAGGAAAGGAAATGAGAGAAATGGGAAAAAAAATCAGCAAAAAAACATGAAACAAGATGAGGGTAGAGGTTATGACCTAACATTGTTGAACTTAGTGTTGGGTCCAGAAGATTGTAAAGTGCTCAGATAAAAAGTATTGTGATATTCCTTAAGCTTACCCTGAGCTTCATTGGAATACTGCAGGGTGTTGGAGTGGGACCAAGGTGGAAAATTAAAATGATGAGCGACTGGAAGTTCAAGGCCAGGCTTGTGGACAGAATGGAGGTGTTTCACAAAGTGGTCACCCAGTCTGTGTTTGGTCTCCCAAGGTAGAAGAGACCATATTGTGAACAGTGAATACAGTATATTGAAAGAGCATGTAAATTGCTGTTTCACCTGGAAGGAATGTTTGGGGCCTTGGATGGTGAGAATGGAGAGAGGTTATCTTCTGCATTTGCATGGAAAGGTGCCATGGGAAGGGGCAGAGGTGCTGGAGATGATTGAAGAATAGACTAGGGTGTTGGAGGGAACAGTCCCTTCAGAATGCTCAAAGAGGAGCACAAAAGAAATAGGAACAGGAGTAGACCATATGGCCTATTGAGCCTGCTCCACCCATTCAATATGATCATAGCTGATCTTGGGCTTCAACTCCAATTTCCTGTTCACTTCCCATAACCCTTGATTTCCTGAGAAAATTTGTCTATCCCAGCCATAAATTTATTCAATGATGGAGCATCCACAACCCTCTGGAGTAGAGAATTCCAAAGATTCACAATCCTTTGAGTGAAGTAATTTCTCCTAATCTCAATCCTAAATGATTGGCTTCTTATCCTGAGACTGTGCCCCCATGTTTTAGATTCTCCAACCAGTGGAAACAATCTCTCAGTGCCTACACTATCAAGCTCCTTCAGAATCTTGATCTTTCAATGAGATTACCTCTCATTCCTCTAAACTCCAGAGAACATAGGCCCAATTTACTTAGCATCTCATTATAGGACAACCCTCTCAATTCAGGGACCAATCCAGTGAAGCATCACTGTAACACCTCCAATGCAAATATAACCTTCCTTAAATATGGAGACCAAAACTGCATACTGTATTCCAGATGTGTCTCACCAAAGCCCTGTGTAATTGTAGCAAGACTTCTTTATTCCTGTATTCCAATCCCCTTGCAATAGAGACCAACATGCCCTTCGCCTTCCTAATTGTTTTCTGTATATGCATGCTAATTTTCTGCATTCCTGATTCCTCTCTGAACATCAACATTTACAAGTTTCCCACCTTTCAAAAAAAATTCTGATTTTCTGTTATGACCAAAGTGAATAATCTCACACTGAACCCCATTATACTCCATCTACCGTCTTGTTCCCCACTTGCTTAACCTATCTATATCTCTTTGCAGCCTCTCTGTGTCTTCCCCACAGCTCACCTTTCCGTCTGGTTTAGTATCATCAGCAAATTTAGATACATTTCCCTCTGTCTCTTCATCTAAGTCATTTATATAGATTGTAAATAGCTGAGGCCCCAGCACTGACCTTGTGGCATTATACTAGTCACAGCCTGCCAACTTGAAAATGCCTACTGTGCTTCCTCCACGTTAATCAATCTGCTATCCATGTTAATATAATACCCCCAAAACCATGAACCCTTATCTTGCCTATTAACCTTTTGTGTGGCACCTACATAGGAGCAGGAGTAGACCATTCAGCCCATCAAACCTGCTCCACCATTCAATTTGATCATGGCTGATCATCCACTTCAATGTCTTCTTCTCACACTATCCCCATATCCCTTTACATCAATGGCATTTAGAAATCTGTCAATCTCTACTTTAAACATATTCAATGACTGAGCTTCCACAGTCCTCTGGGGTAGAGAATTCCAAAGATTCACAACCCTCTGAGTAAAAAAAAAAATCCTCAGCTTGGTCCTAAGTGCTTTCTCTCTTATTCTGCAATTGTGTTCCCCGGTTCTAGGCTTCCCAACCAGCAGCTACCCTGTCTATCTTTTTAAGTATTTTTTAGGTTTCAATGAGATCACCCATAATTCTTCAAAACTATAGAGAATACAGGCCCAGTTTCCCCCATCTCTCTTCATAAGACAGTCCTGCCACCCTGGGAACAAGTCTGGTGAACTTCCATTGCATTCCCTCTATGGAATTAATATCCTTCCCAAGGTAAGGGGACCAAAACTGCACACAGTACTCCAGGTGCTGCCTAACCAAGGTTCTATACAACTGAAGCAAGACTTCGCTACTCCTGTACTCAAACCCTCTTGTGATAAAGGCCAACATACCATTACCTTCCTAAATGCCCGCTGCACCTTCATGTTAGCCTTTAGTGACTTGTTGACGAGGACACCCAGGTCCTTTTGTACATCAACACTTTCTAATCTCTTACCATTTAAGAAATACATTGCGCATCCTATCCTCCTACAAAAGTTAATAGCCTCACATTTTTCCACTTTATATTCCTTCTACTATATTCTTGCCCACTCACTAAGTCTGTTCAAACTCTCTTGAAGTCACTTTGCATCTTCCTCACAATACACATTCCCACCTAGCTTTGTGTCTTCCACAATCTTGGAAATATGACATTTGGTCCCACATCCAAATCATTGATATATATTCTGAACAGCTGGGCCCAAGTACTGATCCTTGCGGTGCCCCACTAGTCACAGTCTGCCAACACAAGAATGACCCATCTATTCCTACTCTCTGTTTTCTGCCTGTTAACCAATCCTTAATCCATGTCAGTATATTGCTTCCTATCCCACGTGCATTAATTTTGTTAGCCAACCTCCTCTGGGGGACTTAATCAAAAGACTTCTGAAAATCCAAGTATACTATGTCCACTGGCTCCCCTTTGTCAATTCTGCTAGTAACATGCCAAACAAACTCCAACAGATTTGTCAAACATGATTTCCCATTCATAAATCCATGATGACTATGCCCAATCAGATCATTATTATCCAAGTGTCCACATATCACATCCTTTATAATAGATTCTAGTGTTTTCCTTACTACTGATGTAAGGCTAACAGGTCTGTAGTTCCCTGTTTTCTCTTTCCCTCCATTGTTAAATAGTGATGTGACATTTTCTACCTTCCAATCTGCAGGAACCATTCTAGAATCCATAGAATTTTGGAAGATGATCACCACTATTTCCATAGCTACCTCTTTCAACACTCTGGAATGTAGGTCATCAGGTCCTGGGGAGTTATCAACCTTCAGTCCAATTAATTTCTCCAAAACAACTTTCTTACTAAAAAATTTCCTTCAATTTCTTATTCTCCCTAGTCCCTTGGATCTCTAATTCTGGGAGATTTCTTGTATCTTCCTCAGTCTAGATAGACAGAATATAATAATTTAGCTTCTCTGCCATTTCTCTATTCCCCATTATAAATTCTCCTGACTCTGCCTGTAATGGACCCACATTTGCCTTAGCCAAATGTTTCCTTTTAAGGAACTTTTAGAGTCCGTTTTTTTTTGTTAGTTTACATTCATATTTTAATCACCCTTTTTAAAATCAATTTCTTGGTCCTCCTTTGCTGTATTCTAAAATCCTCCCAATCCTCAGGTTTACTGCTATTTCTGGCAACTTTAAAGGCCTTTTCCTTTAATCTTACACAATGCTTAATATCCTTTGTTAGCCATGGTTGAATGACTTTTTTTTGTGCCTTAAAGGAATGTACGTTTGCTGTAAGCTATGTAATAATTCTTCAAAGGCTGTCCATTGCTTACGTATGGTCATATTTTCTAATGTATTTTCCCAATTCACCTCAGTCAATTTTTCCCTCAAATCTTCAAAATTTCCTTTGTTCAAATTTAACACCCTGGCTTCAGATTGAACTGGCTCACTTTCAAAAATAATGTGAAATTCTGTCATATTATGGTCACTCATACATAAACATTCGTTTTCAACAAGCTTATTAATTAGCCCTTTCTCATTACATAATACTGGACCTAAAATAGCCTGCCCTCAAGTCAGTTCCTCAACATACTACTCTAGAAAACCATCACTAACACGCTCTTTAAACTTGTCTTCCACAGCATTCGTGCTCATTAGTCTATATGCAGATTCAAGTCACCCATGATTACTGATTACGCATGCTACATGTTTCTCAAATCTCCTCATTAATACCACGCCCCACACTACCGCTACTGCTTGGTGGTCTATAAAACAACTCTTACCAATGTTTGCTGCAAAATGTCTAAAGAACTTTTTGATGGAATGTGGGAATTGAATCCATATGCCCAGATCATTAGCCTCAGCAATACTAATCCAGTGACAACACCACTATGCCAAAACCTTTCTACCTTATCAATTACTTTTTGAAAATCTAGGCATACCACGTTTACTAGTTCCCCTTTATCTACCCTACCAGTTACATCCTCAAAAAACTCTAATAAATGTGTCTGTCATGTCCCTAAGACATGAAAGAGATCATGAAATGTTCAAATCAAACCTTACCTTTTTGCTTATTTAAAAAGTGTACCTTGCTGAACCAAAAGATGGATGTTATGGGTCACATGATTCCCAACTTGGCTACGGTTTCTGGAACTTTCCAACCGCAGTTATAGGACAAAGGCTCAACCCTCATCCTTGTGGAATCTCACACCTCTCATGTGAGGATATTTTACAATAAACAAAACCTGGGACCAGCAGGTGATCTGTCTCCCCAGCTAGAGGAGACTCATTGAAACTCATTATACCTGCAGAGGCACTAAAAGCCATCATCTATCTCCAAAGGTGAACAATGGATTTTGACCAGAGACATAGAAACTGCTTGTTAGTCTGCAACTGACTCATTAATGGACAACATACCATGAGCTAAGCTTCTGGCCTTTGGAAAGTTTTAATGTTACATTTCTAGACTCACAATTCAGTCTACTGTTCAAATTTCAGCCTGCAAACATCAAAGCAGGAGTCCAGGCCAACCAACCTGTATCAAGTCTAAGCTTCCTCAAAGTCTGTTTTCTCTGGTTGATTCCTGCTGTCACCTGCTGAGCAGACCAGGTCTCTGTATACCAACCTCATTTTTGCTGTATCACCATCAACTTTAAAGGAATTCTGCAAATTCTGCTTCAGCTAGCTAAACCCACCTGAATTGTAGCTTCTCTGTGAAGGAATCCTCACTTGACTCTGACTTTCTGGACTCTGACAATCACATGAACTGATATCCATATCTATGGTGCTTTCTCATTTAAGTTATTCATCGTTGTTAACCACCCCCACCCCCCCGCCTTTCCTATCTTTTTATTCTCTTCATTTTTATATACTTGTAAAGCTCTTACAATCTGTTGTTTATATTTCTGGCTAGTTTACTCTCATATTCTATTTTTTCCCTTTTTTATCAACTTTTTGGTGGCCCTTCAATCGTTTCTAAAGCACTCCCAATCCTCAGACACGCTACTGGTCTTTGAAACATTATAAGACTCTTCTTTTAAACTAATATTATCCTTAATTTCCTCAGTGAGCCATGGGTGGGTCTTTCTTGCTGAGTTTTTATTTTTCAATGGAATGCATTTTTGTTGAACATTTTGAATTGTTACTTTAAATGTTTCCCACTATTTATTTATCACCATACCTTTTAATCTATTTACCAACTTCAGCCAGTTCTCCCCTCATACCTATGTAATTGGCTTTGCTTAAGTTTAAGATTCATGTTGGTGATTGGAACGTGTTGCTTTCAAGCTTAACATGGAATTCAATTGTATTTCAATTGCTATTTCCCATAAGATCTTTTACAATGATATTACTAATTAACTCTACCTCATTACACAATGCTAGATCTTAAATAGCTTTTTCCCCAGTCTGTTCCACAATATATTGCTCCAGGAAACTGTAGTGACAACATTTTGCAAACTCACCTTCCTGAACACCCTTGCCAATTGATTGTCCCAATCTATATAAAGATTACAGTCATGCACAAGTATTACATTACTTTTGTTTCAAACTCCAATAATTTCTTGTTTAATGCTCTGTCCAACAGTATAGATATTGTTGATGGGGCCTATAAACTACCATCACCAGTGTTTTCTGATTCTTGTTATTCCTAATCTCCACCCATACTGATTCTGTTTCATGGGGCTGAATCTTACCTATGTTGGGCGGTCTGGGTGGAAGCTGCAATTTTACGTGTGTGGGCCAATTAAAGCCCGCCCAGCGTAAAGCACGTTCTGTAGCGCTCAGCGCCACCTGTGCAGGAGGGAGAAGGGCCTGTGCTCTTTTGTGCGTGCGCATGAAAGAGTGCAGCAATCTCCCTGAGGCACGGAGCTGCCCCAGGGAGATTAAGTACATAATGAAACTTTTTAATAAATAAAGAGAAACATTATTTAGACATGTCCCCTCACGTGATAGTGCCACATGAGCTGGGGCATGTTTGTCAATTTGGCAAATTTTATTTATTTATTTTATTAAACCTTCAGGAAACCTCATCCCGTGGATGAGGATTCCTGAAAAACACAAGGCCGCTTGGGCTCTTCACCTGCCCGCCAACCTTAATGTTGGATGGGCAGCATTGTCAACAACTTTAATTGCTTTTTTTAATGGCCTTAATGTACGTCAACGTACATCATTTTATGCGTCGGCGTGTTGGGCCAGCCCCAGCATGCTGACGGCAATATTCTGCCCATGATCTTCTGAGCCAAGACCCTTCTTGCTTTTGACCTTACATCATCCTTTACTATCATGACTATCTCTCCTCCTTTGCCATTCTGTCTGTCTTTCTGAGATATTAGCAGGGGAAGATGAGTTTAGTGATGGCATCATGCTGGAGGTTACAAAAATGGCAGAGGACGATGCATTGAATATGGAGGCTGATGGAGTGGAAGATGAGAACAAGGGGAACCCCACTGTAGTTTTAGGAGGGAAGGGAAGGGGTGAGAGCAGAAATGTGTGAAAGAGAATGGACAGAGTTGTGGGCCCTGTCAACCACACTGTGGGAGAGGATTCTCAGTTGAGATAAAAAGGAAAATATATTGGAAGTGAGTGCCAGTATAGAAGGTTGAATCAACTGAACAGATGCAACTGAAATGGAGAAACTGGGAGAATGGAATAGGCGCCTTATAGGAAGCAGGGCATGAGGAAGCGTAGTCAAGGTAGTTGTGGGTGTCAGTGGGCTTGTAGTGAATATTGTTTGATAGTTTATCCCCAGAAATGGAGACAGAGAAGTCAAGGAAGGGAAAGGAAGAGTTAAAATTGATCATGTGAAGGTGAGAAAAGGGTGGAAATTGGAATCAAAGTTGATGAAATTTTCCATTTCAGGGTGAGAGCAGGAAGCGGCATTGACACATGTCCTAACATCAATATATCAAAAAATTGTGAGGGGTGGGTAGTGAAGCCTGAGTAGGACTGGACCAAGAGTGTTTCATGTATCTCACAAAAATGAAGGTATAACTAGGACCCATGCAGGTATCAATTGCAACACCTTTTCTTTGGAGTAAGTGAATGCAGTTGAAGGAGATGTTGTTCAACTTGACACCTAGTTCAGCTAGGTGGTGATGGATGGGAACTGGTTGGGCCTCTGTTCAAGGAATTGGTGAAGTGCTCTTCGACCATTCCAAGGGGGGATGGAGTTCTACAGGAATTGAATGTCCATGGCGTAAAGGAAAGTGTTAGGACCAGGAAATTGGAGACTTAAAGTGACAGGGACTATCAAATGAATCACGGATGCAGGTTGGAAGAGGCTGGACAAAGGGAGAAAAAATAGTGTTGAGATAGGAAGAAATCAGTTCACTGGGCCAGGAACAGGTTGAAATGATGGTTATACCAGGGCAGCCCTATTTATGGATTTTGGGAAGGAGGTAAAAGTGGGCTATTGATGGCTATGAGGTTAGAAGCTGTGGAGGAAAGATCTCCAGAGGAGATGGGGTCAGAGACAGTCCTGTAAGGCTTCATGTTTGGTGGTGGGGTCATATTTCAAGGGAGGTAGGAGTAAGTGTCAGAGAGTTGGCATTCGGCCTCTGCCAGGTAGAGGCTAGTACACCAGACAATAGCAGCACCATCCTTGTTGACAGGTTTGATGACAGTGATAGTGTTGTATCTGAGAGATCTTGGTGCTGCAAGTTCAGAGGAAGATGACTTAAGTGATTAAGCAGAAGTTGAGTCAGCTGATATCAGGCCATCAGTTCTCAATTAAAAAATTTGGAGAGAGTAAGATGCCAGTGTGAGGGGTCAAGCTGGACAGAGAAGACTGGACATGACTAAATGGGACTGCTGAATTGGAGAAGACTTCTGGACAAAGAAGTGGGCGTAGAGACAAAGGTGAGTTGGGGCTGGTTATTGTCAAGACATGGCTGTGGGGAGAATTAGTCCCAGCAAAGGTGAAATGGAATCATAGAATGGTTACAGCACAGAAGAAAACCATTTGGCTCATTGTGCCTGTGCTGGGTCTCTATAAAAGCAGCTCAGCTAGACCCACTCCCCTGTCTTTTCCCTGTAGCCCTGCAATTTTTGTTCTTTTCAGATAATTACCCAATTCCCTTTTGAAAGCCACACTTGAATCAGCCTCCACCACACTGTCAGGCAGTGTATTTCAGATCCCAACCACTCACTGTGTAAAACATTTTGCCTCATTTCACCTCTGCTTCTTTTGCCAATCACTTTAAATTGGTATCCTCTGGTTCTCAATCCTTTCACCAATGGGAAATTTTTCTCTCTACTATGTCCAGACCACTCATGATTTTGAATGCCTCAATTAAATCTTCTCTCTACCATCTCTAAGGAGAACAAGTGCACCATTGCTAATCTATCCACTAACTGAAGTTTCTCATCCCCAGAACCATTCTTGTAAATCTTTTCTGCACCTTCTTCAGTGCCTCCTCATCGTTCCTATAATGTGGTGCCCAGAATTGGACACAATACTCCAGTTGAGGCTAAATAAATGTTTTATAAAAGTTCCCCATAACTTTTGTACTGTTATGATCCTCACAGAGACTGTTAATGTTTAAAGAGTAATTCGAACACCCAGTGATCAACTGAAAGAAATTATGCTACCGAATTTCACATTTTTAAATCAAAACAAACTTTACTGTATAAAAAAATTAAACAAAGCAAGTACTACTAATGTAACACTATAGTATAAATCCAGTTCCCCTTTTACTTTCTAATTCCACCCAAGAACACCCTTATATGTTACAATATTTTGAGGATTCATTCATTTTCTTTGTGAATTCAAACCAAATATGCCACAATCTCTGGAATTCACTTTAATTTCCCCTCTGTGTTCCAATTATTCTCCAAGGTACAAAAATTTCATGGGATCACTCCATTAGCTTTTAGCTAAGCGATACTCCAACTTTTCTTCAACCCCATGGCTCAGGATTTCTCAACTCAAACTTGAGCCTCACTGCATTTGTGTTCAGTGATTTTTTTAAAAACCAGGAACACCCTGGTTCCTAGTGGCCTCTATGCGCCTTGTCCTGGCTTTGGGTAGACACAGCTCTTGGCAATCCCTGTCTCTCTCTGCCTTCTTCAAACTAATATTTGTAAGCTTGATTTTTAATGAGGGTTACTGTAGATTTCTTTTTGTAATGCCAAGAAAGGCAAATATTCCAGCCTCTTATCCCTCACAAACTCTGTCGCCAAACTGAACTTGAGCTTGCATCCACATCTCTCATGGTGAACAATGAAGATAGTATTTTCTCTGCTTAAGGTGCAGGCCTGGCTAACATGTATCTCATTTGCTCTCTTGACTTAATGAGCTGCAATTATCTCTGTTACCAAACTGAACTGCTGACTGCCTGCTTCTGTAAGCAAACACACAGACAGATAAATTAAACAAAGGAACCTTCCTAACCCCCACACCCCCACAGCCCATCTCCACGGCAGTGTTGCATACTTGGGATGTTACAAACAGAAATGTAAACTAACTATTTATTACCTTCAAAACAACCACTTTGATTCTGGGACCTACTTGAAAAATTTATATCTCTCATGCAACTAATAGCCCTGTTCTCCAGACTTGATGTTCCATCAAGTGACTTTCCTATTTACAAAGGTGCTGTTAGCTTCTTTGACCTGAGAACTACATGAATAATTTAAACCCTTTATGAAGACAACCATAGACTGCCTGTCCCTCTCAAAATGTCGAAGATGGTTCATCCATTGTTTTAAGTTTTCTCCCTTCAAATTTTGACTGTATTAAATAAACACTTTGAACTATAATTATTCCAGGTCTGTTAAATTGCACTTACTCCAGGGTTGTTTATCAATTTCTCAATCAGAGGTTTCCATTTATCTTACATTTAACACTTTAATTCCCAACTTAAAAGTTATGTTACTAAAACATTTGTGGGACAGTTGAGCAAGTCCAGAGTGGAATATAAAGAACAGTGGCAGAGGAGGTGTGAGACCAGGCGGAGCGGCAGCTGAATGAGACTGGAGCAGGATATAAAGAGTGGCAGCAGAGGAGTCCAGGAGGAGCGAAGGCTATGTGAGACTCGAGTGGGATATAAAAAGTGGCAGCAGTGGAGGATAGGGGGAGTGGGAGCTGTGTGAGACCAGAGTAGGATATAAAGAGTTGAAAGTGAACATACTGCATTCGAATCAAGAGTTTGAAAATAATCAGTATGATGTCGCAGGAAAACAGGTAAGTGATTGGTTGGTGAATATTTCTTTTCTTTTTTTTTCCTCTCTGAATTAGGGCATTGATTTAAACTAAAAGCCAGGAAATTAAAATTTTCAATTGGACGAAATGAAATAGTAAGTGAATTAATAATAGGAGTATTAACATGTAGCAGCTTCAACTGAGCACAGATTTCAGCAGACTGCAAAGGCATTTGGTGACTTTGGGAATTCAGTTAGGTATGGGGTTAGGGCTGTTGCTTGATGTTTGAAAAATAAATACAAATAAACGTGGTTAAATTAGGATTGTGGGCTAAGTTACAGTAAAGACCTAAAGCATATAACTAAATTTAATAAATTAAACAACGTTATTAACTAGATTAAAAACTATACATAGACAATTGAGTGATATTTTAAAACTTAAAACCCTAAATAGTTAAATAAAATTCAATACAGAATACAGGGCAGGCGATGTGTTGGAGCTGTAACAAGTGGGGCCTGGTGGTTACCAGTATGATCCACAACAACCATATCTGCAGTAAGTGTCTGCAGCCTGACGAACTTCAGCTCAAATTGATAAGCTGGTGTCCGAGCTTCAGACACTGTGATGCATCAGGGAGGAAGAAAGTTACCTGGATCAGGAGACAGTCAGTTCCCGTTGGTTAAATACTTCAGATTTAGTCTGTGGTCAGGGACGGGAGGAGATGACTAGAGTGAGGCAGGTATGGGGATCCAGAAGGTGGTGTAGGAAGAACCTCGGTCCTTGAACTTGTCCATCAGGTACAAGGTTCTTGCAGTCTGTGTGGACGAGAGCAGGGACTGCAGGGAGGATGAACAAACTGCTCACAACACTGTAGTGCAAGTCTGGGAGTTAAAAGAAATATTGTAGTGGTAGGGAACAGTATAGTTAGGAGGATAGATACTGTTCCCTGCAGATGAGATTGTGAGTTCCGAAGGCTATGTTACCTGCGCAGTGCCACATCGGCTTGATGTTGGAGAGGAACTTGAAGTGGGACGGGAAATATCCAGTTGTTGTGGTCCATGTAGGTACAGCCATACAGGTAGAACTAAGAAAGAGGTTCTGCTCAGGGAATTTGAGCAGCTAGGGGCTAAAAAAAGCAGATCACAAAAGTGAGCTGCAAGCAAATTAACATAGGTTCAATAAGATCAGAGAGTTGAATGCATGGCTCAAAGAATGGTGTTGGATAAATGGGTTTCAATTCATGGGGTACTGGCACCAGTAATGGGGAAAGAGGAAGGTTCTGTTAGGATGGTCCTCACTTGACCTGTGCTGAGACTAATGATATGGCTTTAAGCTAAGTGGTGGCAGGCAAGGGTTCAAGTGTGGGGAAATTTAGCAAGTTAAAGAGGAAGGACAAGCCAATAATGTAGGGCAATATGGGCCATGATTACCAAATTGTGACAGGAAAGGACAGAGTGTACAAACATGAGACTGCACCAGCAGATAGACTCAGAGTGGGGAAAAATGGTAAAAAGACAAAATTAAAGGCTCTTTATCTGAATGCATGCAGCATTCTTTAAAAAAAATGATATATTGATGGCACAAATAGAAATAAATGGGTGTGATCTCATAGTCATTACAGAGGTATGATTACAACATGACCAAGGTTGGGAACTGAATATTCAGGGGTATTAACATTTCAGAAGGATAGCCAGAAAGGAAAAGGAGGCAGGGTAGCTCTACTAATAAAGTATGGGATCAATATATTAGTGGGAAATGATCTTGGCTCAAAAGATCAGGATGCAGAATTAGCTTGGGTGGAGATAAAACAATAGCAAGGGAAAGAAGTCACTGGTGGGAGTAGTCCTAAGCCCCCTAACAGTGTGTAAATCAAGAAATAACTGGAGCTTGTAAGAAGGCTATTGCAATAATCATAGGTGACTTTAATCTTTGTATAGATTGGAATAATCAAATTGGCAAAGGTAGACTTGAAGATGAATGTATTTGAGGCAGTTTCTTGGAACAATATGTTTTGGGACCAACCATGGAACAGGCTATTTTAGATCTGGTACTGTGTTATGAGACAAGATTAAATAATGATCCCAAAGCAAAGGATTCTCTAGGGAAGAGTGATCATAATATGAAAAAAAATTCACATTTGGTTTGAAGGTGAGAAACATGAGTCTGAAACGAATGTCTTAAACTCAAATAAAGGCAACTATAAAGGTACAAAGAAAAAGTTGGCTAAAGTAGACTGGGAAAATAAATAAGAAAGCGGATAAGCAGTGGTGGATATTTAAGGAGATAATTTATAGTTTTTAGCAAAGATATATTAAATTGAGAAAGAAAGAATACAAGGATGAATGATACATGGCTTATTACAGAAGTTGAGGATCGTATCAAATTGACAGAAAAGGCATATGATATTGAGAAGATTGGCAACAGGCCAGAAGATTACAAAATCTTTATAACTCAGTAAAGGATTAATAAAACATAAAGAGGGAGAAAATAGATAATGAGAGTAAACTACAAGGGAAACAGAGGGTTATAAGGAAGAGGCAGAAAAGTGGAGTTGAGGCCAAGATCAGATAAGCCATGATCTTATTGAATGGCATAGCAGGTTCAAAGGGCTTAAGGTCTGCATTGCCTAGTCCTATTTCTCATGTTCTAATGAATTGTCCCAATTTTGACATGTCCCCAGATGTTAGTGAGGAGTACTTTGCCTTGCCCGGTCCTTCAGAAAATACTAGATGGTTTGTCCAGTTTTCTTCTGATTAGATTTTTTCATAGCGGTTTGAGTCACAGGTAGCCAGACCGAGTGAGGATGGCTAGATTTTGTTTCCTATAGGACATTAATGAACCAGAGACGTTTTTACAACAAAACACGGATTTCATGGTCACTGATACCAGCCATTTATTTCAGATATATTTAATTAACTGAATTTAAATTCCACCACTGCTATAGTAGGATTTGAAGTCAACTCTCTGGATCATTCATCCAGTAACATAACCGCTATGCTACCATACCTACAAGCATGCATCAGATATTTTGCATCTTACACCTAACCCCAGACTGTATTCTGGTATTTTGAGCTATTTCCAGTATTTGCAGCTATATTTTCTTCAGGAAATACTCTTTTCCAAAATATTAACATTTACCTTTTTCTAACCTATTACAGTGGAGAGTGCATATACTTAGAACTGAGCATATCACAATGATTACCTAAAGGACAGTGTAAATCACTTGACTTATAGTAAACACTCAACAAGTCAGGCAGTATCTGAAGAGATGAATTAATGGGAAGAATTTTACGCCTTGCGGGCGGGCGTGCATCCCGCATGCATGCAATCTACGGGTTGGCGAGCGCATGCTGGTGTCAGAGCCATGCCCGCCATCAATTAAGAGACCACTTAAGGCCATCAAAAACCCAATTGACCCCTATTTTACATTGCCTGTGTGAATTTGCGCTTGTTGCATGGGCAAAACGGGCAGGCAGGCAGCCCACATTTTGCAAAACATCATCCAAGGGCGGGATAAAAAGGGTCAGCAGCATTGCCAGTGAGAGTAGTGAAGAGTTTGGGAGATAGTTTACTACTGATCTCTTATTTGAACTTGACAGCTTCATCTTTGTTCTGAGCTTCATCCTTAGCATTTCTAGGCTTCTTTTCAGGATGTATTGGTGTCTCCAAGGACCTTTTTTTCACTGTGTGGACCCTTCCAGGTATCAGACAGCCATGTTACCCTGGTAATGGGGATTGTGGCCTCCGCTGGTGGCACTCAGTCAGTGCCCTTGTCCAATAGGTATGAGGTTCTTGCTCCCGGTGTAGGCGAGGGAACAGACAGCAGGGAAAATGAGCGAACTGACCACAGCATCGTGGTACAGAGCGCCATTCAAGTGGTGGGAGAAAAAATAAATGTTGTAATAATAGGGGATAGCATAGTTAGGGGAATAGACACTGTTCTCCGCAGCAAAGACAGAGAGTTTTGAAGGCCATGTGGCCTACCTGGTGCCAAGATTAAGGACATCTCTTCTGGGCTGGAGAGGAACTTGAAGTGGGAGGGGAAGGATCCAGTTGTCGTGGTCCAAGTAGGTACCAAAGTAGTACCAAAGTACTAGGAAAGAGGTTCTGCTGAGGGGCTATGAGCAGTTTGGGTTTAAATTAAATTAAAAAGCAGAACCACAAGGGTGATAATCTCTGGATTACTATCTGAGCCAAGTGCAAATTAGCATAGGGTAAACAACATTAGAGAGGGAAATGCGTGGCTCAAAGATTGGTGCGGGAGAAATGGGTTCCAATTCATGGGGTATTGGCACCAGTATTGGGGAAGGAGAGGCTGTTCCGTTGGGATGGGCTTCATTTGAACCATGCTGGGACCAGTGTCCTGTTCGTATAACTAGGGTTGTAGTTAGGAACTTTAAACTAATTAGTGGGAGGGGAGGGTTCAATTGAAGGGAAGTTTAAAAAATCAAAAAGAAATAGCAAAACAGAGCAGAGATACAGGGTAGTGAAGAGGCAAATGATAAGCAAAGTGTGGCAGGAAGGGCAGAAAATATAAGCAGAAGAGTGCAGCAGAAATTAGAATCAGGATGAGCAATAATGGTAAAAAGTCAAAGCTTAAGGCTCTATATCAAAATGCATACAGCATTTGTAACAAGACAGATGAGCTGTTGGCAAAAATAGAAATAAATGACTGTGACTTGATAGCTATTACAGAGACATGGTTGCAGGGTGACAAAGACTGGGAACTCAATATTGAAGGGTATTTAACATTGTGTAAAAATAGGCAAAAATGAAAAGAAGGTGGGACACCTTTATTAATAAAGGAAGGTATCAGTGCAGTGGTGAATAGTCATATAGGTGCAATAGATCGTGATGTGGAATCAACTTGGGTGGAAATAAGGAATAGTAAGGTGAAGAAGTTATAGGTGGGAGTCGTCTATAGGTCCCCAAAGAGTTGTTTCAATGTAGGACAAAGTATAAATTGGGAAATAATGGGCGTGTGTAAGAAGGGTGCTACAATTGTCATTAGTGATTTTAGTCTGCATATTGACTAGACAAATCAGATTGGCAGGGGTAACATAGAAGACAAATTTGTAGAGTGCATCAGGGATTGTTTCTTAGAGCAATACATTGCAGAACCTACCCTAGAACAGGCTATTTTAGATCTAGTAATGTGTAATGAAGTGGGATTAATAAGAGATATCATAGTTAAGGATCCTCTATGGGGTAGTGATCACAACATTGTAGGATTTCAAATTCAGTTTGAGGACGAGCAACTCAGGTCTCAAACCAATGTCCTCAACAGGGTAATTACAGAGGCATGAAGAAAGAGTTGTCTAAAGTGGGCTGGGAAAATAGACTAAGGGGAAGGTCAGTGGATAAGCAGTGGCAGCCTTTTAAGGAGGTATTTCATAAAGCTTAGCAAATATTTATCCTGGTTAAAAAAAAGACCCGGGTTAACAAAGGCGGTCAAGGAGAGTATCCAATCAAAAACTAAGGCGAAAACTAGTGGTAGACCAGAGGATTGGAAATTTTTTAGGAACCAGCAGCGAATGACTAAAACGATAATAAAGAGGGAGAAAATTGATTATGAAAGTAAATTGGCAAGAAATATAAAAATAAACAGCAAGAGCTTTTACATGTATATAAAAAGAAAGTATCTAAGGTGAGTGTGGGACCCTTGGAGGATGCGACTGGGGAATTGATAATGGGGAACAGGGAAACGGCAGATAATTTAAACTAATATTTTGCATTTGACTTCATGGCGGAGGATACTATAAACATTCCAATGATTTCAGATAAGCAAGGAGCTAATGGGAGGAAAGATCTTGTAACAGTCTCTATCACGAGGGACAAAGTATTTGACAAACTAATGGGACTAAAGGCAGACAAGTTGCCAGGACATACTGGCCTGCATCCAAGGGTTTTAAAGGAAATGACTGCAGAGATAGTGGAGACATTGGTCAAAATATTCCAGAAATCACTGGATTCTGGGAGGGTCCCAGCGGATTGGAAAACCGCTAATGTGAAACCCCTGTTCAAAAAGACAAAAAGCTTGAAGCTATAGGTTAGTCAGCCTAACATCTGTCATTTGGAAAATACTAGAGTCCATTATTAACGAAGAAATAGCAGGACATTTAGAAAAACGTAATGCAATCAAACAGAGTCAACATGGCCTTGTGAAGGGGAAATCATGTTTGACAAATTTGCTGGAGTTCTTTGAGGATATAACAAGCAGAGTTGATAAAGGGGAACCAGTAGGTGTAGTGTATTTGGATTTCCAGAAGGCATGCGATAAGGTGCCACAGAAAAGGTTATTGCACAAGATAGGTGCTCACAGTACTGGAGGAATGCATTCATAAGGATTGAGCATTGGTTAACACATAGAAGACAAAGTAGGGATTAACGGGTCTTTTTCAAGTTGGAAAGATGTAACTAGTGGAGTGTCACAAGGATCAGTCCGAGGGCCTCAATTATTTACTATCTATATTAATGACTTGGAGGAGTGTCATGTATCCAGATTTGCTGATGATACAAAAATAGGTGGGAGGGCATGTTGTGATGAGGACATAAGGAGTCTGCAAGGGGCTATAGACAGGTTGAGTGAGTAGGCAAAAATTTGGCAGATGGAATTTAATGTAGGAAAGTGTGAGGTCATGCACTTGGGTAGGAAAAATCATAAGGCAGATTATTATTTAAATGGAGAGAGACTCCAAAAATGTGCAGCACAGAGGGATCTGGGTGTTCTTGTGCATGAAACATAAAAGGGTAGCATGCAGATGCAACTAGTAATTAAGAAGGCAAATGGAATTTTGGGCAGTCTTGCTAGGGGGTTGGAGTTAAAAAATAGGGAAACTTTGTTACAACTGTATAGGGTGTTGGTGAGGCCGCACCTGGAGTAGCGTGCAGTTTTGGTCCCCGTATTTAAGAAAGAATATACTGGCATTGGAGGCAGTTCAAAAGAGATTCACTAGGCTGATTCCTGGGATGAAGGGGTTGACTTATTAAGAACGGCTAAACAGGTTAGACCTTTATTCATTAGAGTTTAGAAGAATGAGGGGTGATCTTATTGAATTAAAGATTCTGAGGAATCTTGACAGGATTGATATTGAGAAGATGTTTCCACTAGTGGGGGAATCTTGAACTAGGATATATAGTTACAGAATAAGGGGACGCTCATTTAAAACAGGTGCGAGTAAATTTCTTCTCTCAGAGGCTAGTGAATGAATGGAATTCTCTACCCCAGAAAACTGTGGAGGTTAGATCACTGAAAGTATTTAAAGAGGAGATAGATAAGACTTTTGAAATATCAGGGATTTGAGGGCTGTGAGGAACTGGCATGAAAGAGGAGTTGAGGCCTTGGGCAGATCAGTCATGATCTTATCGAATGGTGGGTGGGCTTGAGGGGCTGAATGGCCTGCTCCTGCTCCTATTTTTTATATTCTGATGTTCTACCTCCTCTAAGGAGGAATAGAGGGGCAGAAGGGGGAGGGGGCCAGGTGTCCCAATGCAGCTCCTAGGGGAGTGAACTGTGACAGGAGAGGTGCAGGCACAAGGGGCGCAGGACTAGTTGGTAACTCAAGGCGGAAGGAGCCACAGAAGACTCCACTTTCCTGCTGCCATGGTTTACATGTGGCAATGCAGCTACCTCAATATGTCCGAGGTGCAATACTGAAGGAGGCTCCGCCTCTCTAGGGAGACTGTGATCTCCACTTGTCAGATGATTGGGCCTGAGATTGCCTCCAACTGTGTGGGTGGAAACCCCATGCCAGGGGCTCTGAAGGTCACAGTGGCCTTCAGCTTCTATGCCTCCAGCTCTTTCCAGGGCTCAGTGGGGGATCTGTGTGGAGCGTCCCAATCAGCTGTCCACAGTTGCGTCAAGCTGGTGACAGAAGCTCTGTTCACGTGGATAATGACATTTATTCATTTCTGTACGGATGAGGTCAGCCAGGCTGAGTGAGCCAGAAGGTTTGCAGTGATTGCTGTGTTTCCCTGCATTCAGGGTCCATTGACTACACACATATGGCAATCAAGGCCCCAAGGAGTCAGCCGGTTGCCTTTGTCAACAGGAAGGGATTCCACTCAATGAATATCCAGATAATGTGTGACCAGGATGCAGATTCTGCAAGTCTGTGCAAGCTACCCTGGCAACTCCCATAATGCTTATATCCTGAGACACTCCCAGGTGCCAAGGCTATTCAGTGCTCCAGCCCGACTGGATGGATGGCTGCTGGGTAACCATTGAAAAGTTGGCTTATGCCCCCCTCCCCGCCACCCAAGAACAGGGCCAGAGCAGTGTTATAATACGAATCATATCTCTGATAAGGGCAGTGACAGAGAGGGCCATAGATTTTCTGAAAATGCGCATCTAATGCCTGGACCGTTCAGGGGGAGCACTCTAATACCCCCCAGAGTGGGTTGCATGCTGTGCTCTACACAGTCTGGCACTGCAAGGTGATACACACTGCTGGAAGAGGATCTTAACACAGCTCCACAGGCCACAGAGGATGAATCCAGTAGTGAGTCAAAAGAGGAGCATGGTGAGGAGAAAGCTGAGGGCATGGAGACAGACCTCTGTATCCTTCAGGGTGGCAGGGACACCAGGGATGCCTTGATCCAACGCTCCTTCAGCTAGGCTGCCAAAGATCTGCTTCCACTTCATGCCAGGGCTGCCGTCTCCATCCCGGATGTCTGAAATGATCCTTTCATTTGAACCCAAAGTCCACTCAGTGCCTGTGCAATAAAATTTAGAATGACTCATGTCCAGCATTACATACTGGCATACCCGGCACCAAAAAAATACAAAGGTGATGCACACTCAGGTCATTACGATAAAAACAAAATTGATCTCATTTTGACAATCCAAAAAAATTAATATAGCTTTCTCTGGTCTTCGTTCCCAGACCAGTAAACATAAACAAAACATTAGAGAACAAGAAGTCACCTGTGACCAGTCCCTCTGGTGCTCATGGTGCCTTAAACTTACGTTTGCGAGTGCTATGTCTTGGTGCCCCCCACCGCCCCGCCCCCGACACCCCTCACTAGCAGCAGCACGGGAGGCAGCCTGCTGACTCTGCTGTCTTGTTGGCCTTGATGACCTTGGTGGTCATCCTCTGGCCAATGGAGCCTGTGCCAGCCCTGCCTGGGAGGGAGTGGCCAGTGCCACAGCTGGCCTGTCCCCAGTCACTGCAGCCTTATCAGATGCCACTGTCACTGGCAGAGAGGCAGAGGAGTTGTTGCCATCATCCAGAGTACCCTGAGAGGAGCCTGCAATGATGACCAGTGGCTCGTGTGTCAACGTGAGGTTGCTCTGGACCTCCTGCTCGCTATTGATGGAAAGGCACTTAGCTTGGATATTGGGTGCCTCATCCATCTCCCACACAGGCACTGACCATCTGAGGCCATTGCCTGTGTGAGGGCTTTCAGGTCCAAACACAACCCCAGGAATGCCCTGATTCTATTCCTGGAGCTGCCTCTCCATGAGAGTCACCACCCTCTCAATGGAGGATACAGTGTGCTCGGCCATGAGGGTCAACTCTGTGGTCACGCTCCACACGGACTGTTCCACAACAGAGACCATGGCACACATACCCTCATGGATCTCTGCCAGTTCGTCCTGCACATCTCGCTGGACATCCAGCATCTGCTGCCTAATGGATGACTTCAGAGGCTCATCAACTGCCTTTGACACAGCATCATCCTGGTCTCCAGCAGTCCTCCAACTGCTGGCACCCTGGGCCCTCTCTGCCTCCGTCTGCTCCTCAAGCGAGTGTGAAGTGCCCTCACTGCTGTGCTCCGACATTCTAGCCGAGGATCTAGCGGCCACTGAGGTTCTGGTATCTGTGCTGGTGCCTGGTTCAGAGAGCAGGTGTGACGCAGGTGCATGTGAAGCCTGGGTGGTCCTCCGGCATCAGGGGTGGCTTTTTGGGGTCCTGCTATTGAGTGTGTTCTGATGAATCTAAGGGAGAAACAGCAAAAAGTCATTAGTTTAAGTCATCACACTGTCACTGTGCATGCCAGGCACCCTTGTGGGACAATGGAGATCTGCATCATGGTGCCGTTGTCTTTCAGTGATCAACGGGGACTCCAGTTTTGAGGCTTTCATCCATGAAGAGACTACACAAGAATATTTGCACCATCTGAAACTTTCAACTTTGTGCACTGCCCTCTTATGTTCATCTGACAACCCAGCCTCTCCACGGCCAGTTGACTAAGATGCGTGGCGTCTCTCCAGCTACAAGGCATCCTGTTTGAATCTGGATATGCTTAGAAAGTTTGGGGGGCTTCAGCCTGTCTGTGACCTTTCAGTGTTCTTCTGAAAGGACAGAGGAGCATGGATTAATCCACTCTCTACCTGCAGCACCATTGCAGCCTGGCCAACCCCACCTGAGGAACACCTTGCAGGGCACATCCGAGTTGTGGCCCTCGAGATGCAAGGCACTCAGTCCAAGCAGCCAGGACTCACCCCCTTGGCCAGCTCTGGCGTCATTGACAGTTGGCACTCAGACTCTAACACCCCTGAGCTTCACAGGGAGATGTAGACCTTAACACTTACACAAGAACATAAGAACATGAGAAATAGGAGCAGAAATAGGCCATTCGTCCCCTAAAGCCCACCCTGCCATTCAATAAGATCATGGCTGATCTGCCCAAGGCCTCAACTCCTCTTTCATGCCAGCTCCTCATAGCCCTCAAATGCCCAATATTTCAAAAATCTACCTACCTCCTCTTTAAATAATTTCTGTGATCTAGCCTCCACAACTCTCTGGGGTAGAGAATTCCAGACATTCACTACCTTTTGAGAGAAGAAAGTCCTTTGCATCTCAGTTTTAAATGAGTGTCTCCTTATTCTGTAACTATGTCCCCTAGTTCAAGATTCCCCCACTAGTGGAAACATCTTCTCAACATCGACCCTGTCAAGCCGCCTCAGAATCTTGTACGTTTCAATAAGATCACCCCTCATTCTTCTAAACTCCAAGAAATAAAGGTCTAACCTGTTTAGCCGTTCTTAATAAGTCAACCCCTTCATCCCAGGAATCAGCCTAGTGAATCTCTTTTGAATTGCCTCCAAGGCCAGTATATCTTTTCTTAAATACGGGGACCAAAACTGTATACAGTACTCCAAGTGCAGCCTCACCAACATCCTATACAGTTGTAACAAGAGTTCCCTATTTTTAAACTCCAGCCCCCGAGCAATACAGGCGAAAATACCATTTGCCTTCTTAATTACTTTCTGCATGTGCTTGTTAACTTTTTGTGTTTTATGTAAAGAACACCCAGATCCCTCTGTGCTGCACATTTTTGGAGTCTCTCTCCATTTAAATAATAGTCTGCCTTTTGATTTTTCCTACCAAAGTGCATGACCTCACACTTTCCTACATTAAACTCCATCTGCCAAGTTTTTGCCCACTCACTCAACCTGTCTATATCCCCTTGCAGATTCCTTATGCCCTCATCACAACATGCCCTCCCACCACTTTTGTATCGTCAGCAAATTTAGACACATGACACCCTGCCCCCTCTTCCAAGTCATTAATATAGATAGTAAATAATTGAGGCTCTAGGACTGATCCTTGAGGTAGTCCACTAGTTACGTCTTTCCAACCTGAAAAAGATCCATTAATCCTGACTCTGCCTTTCGTGTGTTAACCAATCCTCAATCTATGCTAATACATTAGCCCCAATACCATGAGCTCCTATCTTGTGCAATAACCTTTTATGTGGCACCTTATCGAATGCCTTCTGGAAATCCAAATACACTACATCCACCAGTTCCCCTTTATCAACTCTGCTTGTTATATCCTCAAAGAACTCTAGTAAATTTGTCAAACGTGATTCCCCTTTCACAAAACCATGCTGACTCTGTTTGATTGCGTTACACATTTCTAAATGTCCTGCTATTTCTTCATTAATAATGGACTCTAGTATTTTCCCAACGACAGATATTAGGCTATGTTTATAGTGTCCTCCACCATGAAGTCTGATGCAAAATGTTAGTTTAAATGATCTGCCATTTCCCTGATACCCGTTATCAATTCTCCTATCGCATCCTTCAAGGGTCCCATGCTCACTTTAGCTACTCTCTTTCTTTTTATATACCTGTAGAAGCTCTTGCTGTTTGTTTTAATATTTCTTGCCCTTTTACTTTCATAATCAATTTTCTCCCTTTTTATTATCTTTTTAGCCATCCGCTGCAGGTTCCTAAAAAATTTCCAATCCTCTGGCCTACCACTAGTTTTTGCTACTTTGTATGCCTTAGTTTTTGATTGGATATTCGCCTTTGTTAACCATGTTTGGTTCATCCTTCTCATCAAGTCCTTCTTTTTGACCGGGATTAATATTTGGTATGCGTTATGAAATATCTCCTTAAATGGCTGCCACTGCTCATCCACTGATCTTTCCCATGGTCTATTTTCCCAGCCCGCTTTACACAACTCTTTCTTCATGCCTCTGTAATTGCCCTTTTTAAAGTTGAGAACACTGGTTTGAGACCCGAGTTGCTCGTCCTCAAACTGTATTTCAAATTCTACCATGTTGTGATCGCTACCTCCTAGTGGATCCTTAAAAACGAGATCTCTTATTAATCCTACCTAATTTCACATTACTGGATCTAAAATAGCCTGTCCCTGGGTAGGTTCTGCAATGTATTACTCTAAGAAACAATCCCTGGTGCACTCTACAAATTCATCTTCTATGTTACCCCTGCCAATCTGATTTGTCCAGTCAATATGCAGATTAAAATCACCCATGACAATTGTAGCGGTCTTCTTACATGCCTCCTTTATTGCCTGATTTATACTTTGTCCTACAATGAGGCAACTCTTCAGGGGCTTATAGATGACTCCCACCCATGACTTCTACCCAAATTGATTCCACATCATGATCTATTGCACCTATATCACTACTCACCATTGCACTGATACCTTCTTTTATTAACAAAGCTAACCCACCTCCTTTTCCTTTTTGCCTATTTTTCTGGAACATTGAATACCCTTCAATATTGAGTCCCAGTCTTTGTCACCCTGCAACCATGTCTCTGTAATAGCTATCAAGTCATATCCATTTATTTCTACTTGTGTCGTCCATCTTGTTATAAATGCTGAGTGAATTCAAATAAAAAGCCTTAAGCTTTGAGTTTTTACCATTATTGCTCATTTTGGTTCCAATTTTTGCTGCACTCTTCTGCTTATATTTTCTGCCCCTTCCTGTCACACTTTGATTATCATTTGCCTCTTCGCTACCCTGCACCTCTGTTCTCTTGTTTCTTTTTGATATTTTTACAATTGAACCAGCCACCGCAAATCCCCCCCCCCCCACCCACCCCCGCCACCCACCACTAATTAGTTTTTCATCCTACTTACAACCCTAGTTGTACAATTCACCAGGACACTGTTCCCAGCATGGTTCAAATGAAGCCTGTTCCAATGGAACAGCGCTCTCCTTCCCCAGTACTGGTGCCAGTGCCCCATGAATTGGAACCCATTTCTCCCACACTAATCTTTGAGCCACACATTTACCTCTCTAATCTTATTTACCTTATGCCAATTTGCACATGGCTCAGGTAGCAATCCAGAGATTATTACGTTTGTGCATCTGCTTTTTAATTTAGCCCTGAGCTGCTCGTATTCTCTCAACAGAAACTCTTTCCTAGTCCTACCTATGTGAACCATGACAACTGGATTCTTCCCCTCCCGCTCCAAGTTCCTCCCCAGTCTGGAAGAGATGTCCTTAACCTTGGCACCAGGCAGGCAACACAGCCTTTGTGACTCTTTGTTTTTGCTGCAGAACAGTATCTCTTCCCCTAACTATTACCACTACATTTCTCTTTTCTCCCACCACTTGAATGGCGCTCTGTACCACGGGTGTTGTGGTCAGTTCACCCATCTTCCCTGCAATCTGTGCCCTCGTCCACACTGGCAGCAAGGCCCCCGTACCTATTGGACAAGGGCACTGGCTGAGGCTCCTCCAAAGCTAAATTCTGGACCCACATACCTGCCTCTCTCGCAGTCACACCCTCCTGTCTCTGATCACAAACCAAATTTGATGTAATTAATCTAAGGGATGTGACTGCCTCCTGAAACAGAGTGTTCACTTCCCTTTCCCCCTCCTTGATATGTTGCAGTGTCCACAACTCAGACTCCAGCACAACTCTGAGCTGAAGCTCCTCGAGCCAACACTCGCTGCAGATGTGGTCACTGTGGATCGCACTGGCATCCACCAGCTCCCAAATAATACAGCTGCAACACATCACCTCCCCAGCCATCCCTTTTCTACTTAATTAATTAATTTGGGTGTTAAATATTTTGAAAGTGAATTTCTTAACTGTACTCTTCAGCTGTAATAATGTCTCCTGATTTAAACTAGTTGGCCAATCAAAAGAGACACAGATGATATACCCATCAATCACCTACCTGTTTTCCTCTGACGGGTAGAAACAGGTTGAAGAGGCTCTCTGCCGCTGGTTTTTATGTCCTGCTGCTGCTGCCCTTCTCATGAAGGTCCGCTCTCCATGTACTCCTGGCTCTCTTCTCGCTGTTTTAAGCTGTAGAAATCCCGCTCTCCTCTCGCTGTTTTAAAGTGTATAACGCCCGGCTCTCCTCTCGCTGTTTTAAACTGTAAAATTCTTAGCTCTCCTCCCGCTGTTTTAAACAAACTCCCGGCTCTCCTCTCGCTGTTTTAAATTGTGAAAATCCCAGCTCTCCTCTCTTTGTTTTCAACACACTGATTTATGCCAACATGGTACTCACCCTTCCTGAATGCAGCAGGTTGTTAAATCTTTTGCGGCACTGCACCCCTGTGCTCCGCACCACTTTGTGGCTGCTGACCTGCACTGCCACCTCCTCTCAAGCTCTTTTTGGTGGCCTCCTCCTTCCATCTCTGGGGTCAAGGGTGTCCCTCCTCGGAGTCACCCCCTCCAGGAGGACCCCGTGGCACACATCCGAAAACCGGGAGGAGGCGAGTGCCTATCCAACCTGCCCTCCCACCTGGCGTCTCCAGCTGTACTTGAGGCCGTAACTTCTGTGTTCACGATGCTTGAAATAAGTTCTTCCCTGGAGGTGCCTGTGCCATTTTTAAAACGGCCACTGATTCACCATCGGACCTGGTGGCCAACAGGGTTCCACCCGCCCCAGCAGGGTCCCACCTGCCCTTCCCAAACATTGGGAAGATGTGTTTCACACTGGGCGGGCCTTAATTGGTCAGCCAGCATGAAATCGCTGTCGGGGGCCAGTTGCTGGTGGCAGCCCATTTCCCAACCGGTTGCGGGCCCGCTGATTGTGCCCGCCCGCCAAGGGTAAAATTCAGGCCAAAGTTTCAGGTGTGAACCTTTTATCAAACTAATTAGAGAACTAGATTTTGACTCTGAACTTGAAATCATAATTGTAATGCTCATGAAAGAGAATTAGTCACTGGAGTATAATAACAGCTGAAGTTGTGGTCTTCAAGAGCATGGGGGAGTAAATTGTTGGAAAGATCATCTGTACACATGGAAATAATACAGTGTAAAATTGCCTTAACATGATTCTGTTTTGATATTAAAAACTAAATTAGTAGATGAGCACCAAATTATAAGTTTTGCTACAGCACCTGCAGCTCATCAAGATACATTGCCCAGGGTATTTCCTGAAATAAAACAATCACCACAGGAAACATCTTAAAAATCTTAGTTTTACAATGATTATAACTTATTATCTTGAGATCGGCAGAAAGTAATGGTAAATGGATATTGGTGCTCTCATTTTCATTTGAATATAAAAGGTCCTGAATTTAAAATGTAAGGAAACAGCTATTTTAACATTCCTTGTTCTAATCATATTGTTTTGAAATGTGTTCATCATAAAACAGGTTTCAAACAAAAAGCCATATCAGTGTAATTGTTACAAGATGTGCAAGGGTCAGCCTTCCCCCCCATGACACTATTTAAATGTTTGTGAAAGCTTGCGGTCAGTCTTAAGTAGATGCTTTTTGGAAGGAGAATGCAGGCCAATTATTTTGTGGTGTGTTTGAGGCAGTATAGCCTTTAAGTTGCATTTCCTCGGTTTGCTACCTCAAAAATGGGTGGTAATGCAGAAGAAAATGCAGGCCTTCATTTTTGAAGTGATTGCTACCTATACATAAAAACATTTGGATAGAAGAGGGTCATTTGTGGCACATGGATCTTCTAATACATCGGACAGAATTGTCCCAGATTTACACTAAGTGCGGTAATGGGTGGGAAAATGGACGTTTTACCCATAAGCTGAAATGGCATCTTTTTGCGTTGTATCGTCCCATTCCCAATGCATCCCACCACCTCATTAATTATGCGTTTATGGGGAACATGCTGGCTCACTGGAATGCGGGCTCGGATTTGTTTGCAATGCCGTGACCTCAATGCTTCCTCGCTCCAGGAGCCATATTTAAAGTGCACCAGAGTGCACGCCTACTTCATGTCTCCAGGCGACAGATGGCCTGAAAGCAAAGAAGATGGCAGCCCCCAAATTTAGTGATGCCTATCTTGGATGCCTGCTGGATGCAGTGGAAGGCCGCCGCAATGTCCTCTACCCCAGCTCTGGCCACAGGAGGTCTACCAGAGTCACAAATCCAGCCTGGGAGGTGGTGGCAGTGGCAGTCAGTGCCAACAGAGCATATAGGAGGAGGTCAGCCATCCAGGGCAGGAAGAAGATGAATGCTCTCATTCATTCCACCAGGCTAAGTCAACTACCTCATCACTATCAACTCACAAACTCCCAAATCCAACACACATCCACAGGGATCTCACACCTCAAGGAGCAACACCACTAACTCTCACACACACCCTTACATATCCATCAGACACATATCTTCTGGAGCTCGTGTCCTCATCCTGTCCATGGCTCCGCTCACCACACAAATATTCCACGCAGTGCCATGTGTCCTGTTCACACTCTCTCCATCTGTTTTCATGCAGGAGAAGCTGGCTCATAACAGCAGGAAGATGACCCAGATGTGGGGTGCCCACATTAGGCCCATTAGTGGTAGCATATTAACATGGATAGAGGACTGGCTAACTAATAGAGGACAGAGAGTTGGGATGGGGCGGGGTGCATTTTCGTGATGGCAGCCTGTAACTCGTGGAGTGCCGCAGGGATCAGTGCTGGGGCTACAATTATTTAGAATATATATTAATGACTTGGATGAAGGAAGTGAATGTATTATCACCAGGTTTGTGGATGATGCAAAAATAGGTGGGAAGGCAAGTGACGAGGTTGACACAAAGAGTCTACAGAGGGATATAGACAGATTAAGTAAGTGGGCAAAAACTTGGCAGATGGAATATAATGTGGGAAAATGTGAGGTTATGTACTTTGGCAGGAAGAATAGAGGAGCTGGATATTATATAAATGGAGAAAGAATGCAGAAAGCTGCAGCACAGAGGGGTTTGGGGGTCCTTGTGCATGAATCACAAAAAGCTAGCATACAAGTTCAACAGGTAATAGGGAAGGCAAATGGAATGTTGGCCTTTATTTCAAAGGGAGTAGAGTGTAAAACTTGGTAAGTCTTGCTAAAACTATAAAGGGCAATATTTAGGCCGCATCCAGAATACCGTGAAAAGTTTTGGTTCCCTTTTCTAAAGAAAGATATACTGGCATTGGAGGCAGTCCAGAGAAGGTTCACCAGGTTGATCCCTGGTATGGAGAAATTTTCTTAGGAGAGGTTGAGTAGGTTGGGCCTGTACTCATTGGAGTTTAGAAGAATGAGAGGCAACCTTATCAAAACATACAAGATTCTTAGGGGTCTTGACAGGGTAGATGCTGAGAGGTTGTTTCCCCTTGTGGGAGAGTCTAGGACCAGGGGGATAATCTCAGACTAAGGGGTCGCCCACTTAAGACAGAGGTGAGGAGGAATTTCTTTTCTCAGAGGGTAGTCAACCTGTGGAGTTCTTTATGGCAGAGGGCTATAGAGGCTGGGTCATTAAATATATTCAAGGCTGAGATAGACAGATTTTTATTCAGTAAGAGAATCAAGCGTTATGGGGAAAAGGCAGGAAAGTGGAGTTGAGGATTATCAGATCAGCCTTGATGTCATTGAACGGCTGAGCAGACTTGATGGGCTCCTATTCCTGCTCCTGCTCCTACGCCCTATGGTCTTAGGGACCCCTCACTCACTTTGAAGAGTGTGCCATCGCGCTGACTGGTGAAAATGTGGACCCTGCCTGCAGCGATGAAGTTGGCGGCAAAAACCCACTTGAGGATCCTACACCACATCATCCCTCTCTCAACGCAACTGTGAGTGCTCGCTCTCTTGCTTTTGACTTTGCTGCCATTCACTAATCATCTCAACTTTGATTCACAGGGAGCTCTGCCAAGCAACTGACACTCTCAGCCAGCCAGTTCCTCAGCTCCATCCAGGTCCTCACCTCCAGCCAAGAGGACACCTCCTCCATTGAAGAGCTGGAAATAAGCAGTCTGGAAGACCTGTCACAGCACTTACCCACACCTTCCACCAGCGCAGAGACACACACCTCAGTGGACCTAGATCTAGAGCAGGTTCGGGTTCACAATCTGGTGGTCACCGCACAGACACATGTTCGCAGCAGGACAAGCCAGGTTCAGCTGAGCTCCCCGGTAATAGGAGGACTGCTGCCGAAGAGGCATCTGTGAAGTCTGTATCAGATGACGAGCCTCTGGATTGGGCCTTCCAACTCATCATGGAGTGTCAGCAGAAGGCAGAGGAACATCATGCGAGCTGTTGGAAGTCCTCAACAGAGTGGCAAGCAAGTCGGAGGAGTGTGTCTGCTTGGTCTTTGATGAAGTGGTGCCCATGTGTGCGTGTGGAGGTCTCCATGGGAAGGCTGACGGATGCGATGGAGACCCTGGTCCAGCAGAACGTGGAGATGCAAGCAGACTTGCACTCTATCGGGGTAGCCATGGGTGAGTTCCTGCAGTAGCAATGCGAGAGGGAAATGGGGCACCTCGATGTCCACCCAGGTGCTCCTTCCCCTCAAGGAGTCAGGCCGGGGCTTTTGGGCACCCGAAGGGAGGAGGAATGACAGCTGGGCATGCCTGGGTCATCCAGTCAATAATCTCAGTAGCTGTCCTCTCTCATTCTGAGTCCCCTTTGCCTGTGACCCCCCCGGAACCTCGTCCTCTGTTGCTGCAGAGGGAACAGTTGGCCCACTGGAGGAAAGCCAAAGCAAGCTGGGGCCCTTGAGGCCTCGGCTCTCCAGAGGACAAAGGCTGAAGTCAGCAGAGGCAACAAGGCCAACCATTGCACAGACTGTATCCACCCCTCCTGTGTCCACCCCTAGAAAAGTTAAGAATTTTTTACCACAAGTGGTTGCATGGGTGAACACATTTGATCACTTTATAATATGAAAATATATTCACTTTTACAGAATAATGTGTAATAGTCTCTTTCAGCTTCATTTACAGGCTTCACAAGTCCTCCCCAACTAACAGTTCAGCTGCACGCAGCTGGACCACAAGTGATTCTGGAGGGAGAAGCGTGTTTGTGGCAGGGCCTTTCGGAGCCTTGTGACAGCATTCTCCCATACACGCAGAGCCTTCCTCCATCACACTCATCTCAATATCCTGAGCATTTTCAATGCTGCCTGCTGGGGTTCTCTTTCAGTCATCCACTGAGCTGACCTGCATCTCCGGCCATCCACTGATCGCACTCCCATGCAGCACCTGTGCTCATCCAACATGAGGCTCCGCTCACTTTCCATTTCGACAGCCATGGTAGTCGTTAAGTTTCTTCTCAGCTTCCCAGTTCTTTCCCCTCCTCCAGTTACCCATGTCCTTTACCCCATCACTGTTGACCCCCCCTGGAATCATCTTCTACCTTCCCACCATCCTCTACCAGCCAGAACCCTTGTCTTTCCAGGATGTCCAGGTGAATTTGCACATTCCCTACCTTCCTGAGAATCCCACTCCCATCTACATTGACCTCCCTGATCTCTTCCTTCCTACCCTATGGGTCTGTGTCTGCCTCTGAGTCCCCACCAACCACCCTCACCGACCCTTCTACCATTACCAATATACCCTCACCCTTCCAGCTTCCAGCTCACTCTGGTCCCTTTCATACTCACCATTCTCTCCTGCCCACCACGCCCATCCTCAGTTCGGTCCCCAGGAGGCAGTCAGTGACTCCAGAGACCCCTCCCTTGTATGTTCACCTGGACATTCCCCTCCTTACTCCCTCCTCCACCCTTACTCCCTCCTCTACACTTATTCCCTCCTCACCCTTACTCCCTCCTGTGTCCAGACTCCCTCTCCTCATGGAACCCTTGCCCCCTCCTAACTCCCCCCCTGGACTCCACCCCCCTCCCCAAAACTCCTTCCTCCCCACAGGCTGCTTCCTCCCCTGGACTCCATTCCCCCCCACCCCCCTCCAAACTCCTTCCTCTCCCCAGACTCCTTCGCCACTCCGAAGTCCTTCCTCCCTTGAAGCCCTTTCCCCCTACAAATTCCTTCCCCTCTCCAAACTCTTTCCCTTACACCTTCCTCCCCCCTCACACCCACCTCTCCAGTTGCCACATTCTCCCCTACTTCACCCTCCTACTCTACACCCACCCCCCTCCCAACCTCACCCACCTTTCCCCTGTTAAATCTTCCACTCCCACTCACAGATGGACCTTCCTCTCTCTCCATCGCTGATCATCCATATCTGCCAATAGTCAAGGCCGTGATGTTCTGAAGCAGACCCCAGGCAGCAAATGAGACCTTCCAACTTCTGTGAGTTGCTTTGCGGCAGAGCCATGTCCATGAGAATCCACCCAGCATACGATACATGTGTTCCTCCAGGGTCTGGTAGCTGTAGGGCTCCAGCATCTGTGATGTGAGCCCTAATGGTATGTCCCAACATCTGCACATCACGCTTGTTTTTCCGCTGATGTGGGCGGGAAATTAGATGTGGGGGGATGATTTTGGTGAACAGGCAAAATGATGAGATGCAAATGCACTGAAATTAGGTTCCCAACGTTGGACAGCAGGTAAGGCGGCCCGCCGTTATTAGATGGAGCACACGATCGCAAACTGGTTTCAAAATGGCATAAAACCGAATTTTGGCCTTCTTGCCAAATTGTCTGTTCATGCCCGCCATGATGCCTAATGCTAATGGGGGTGGAAAATTCTGGCTATTGTTACTGCATAGTTTATGGCACAACCCGAAAGTAGCCACCAAGTTTCCTGATGTCATGGATCAATTTACTTTATGTTATTAAACGCCCTTCATTTTGAAAATCACAAGTAAAGTACCCTATAAACGCGGTTGATTCAAACATAATCAAATATAGATAAATCTGCTCAAAGGATAGAATCTTTGCTGAACTTTGAAAGTACTGGAGAAAACTGTTTGGTGGATATGTGATAGGACACCATGACCTTCCTTCCATCATAAGGTCAGAAGTGGGGATGTTTGCTGATGATTGTACAATGTTCTGCACCATTCACAACTCCTCAGATACTGAAGCAGTTTATGTGCAAATGTAGCAAGACCTGGACAATATCCAAGCTTGGTCTGACAAGTGGCAAGTAACATTTGCGCCACACAGGCTTCAGGCAATGATCATCTCCAACAAGAGAGAATCCAAACATCGCCCCTTGATGTTCAACGGCATTACCATCACTGAATCCCCCACTATCAACATCCTGGGGGTTACCATTGACCAGAAACTGAACTGGACTAGCCATATTAAAACTGTGGCTACGAGAGCAGGTCAGAAGCTAGGAATCTTGTGGTGAGTAACTCACCTCCTGACTGCCCAAAGCCTGTCCACCATCCACAAAGCACAAGTCAGGAGCATGATGGAATACTCTCCACATGCCTGTATGAGTGCAGCTCCAACAACACTCTAGAAGCTTGACACCATACAGGACAAAGCAGCCTGTTTGATTGGCACCCCATCCACAACCATTCACTCCCTCACCAACAGTGTCAGCAGTGTGCACCATCTACAAGATGCACTGCAGGAATTCACCAAGGCTCCTTAGACAGCACTTTCTAAACCCATGACCACTACCATTTAGAAGGACAAGGGCAGCAGATACATGGGAACACCACCATCTGGAAATTCCCCTCCATACTGACTTGGAAATATATCTTCATTCCTTCACTGTCGCTGGGTCAAAATCCTGGAACTCCCTCCCTAACAGCACTGTGGGTGTCACTAAAGTACATGGATGGCAGGTCTCAAGAAGGCAGCTAACCACCACCATCTCAGGGCAATTAGGGATGGGCAATAAATGCTGGCCAAGCCAGTGATTCCTGCATCCCATGAATGAATGTAAAAAACACAGCAACAGATAATTATAGAATCAGCTGCTCCTATTTTCCAAAGCTGGTAGTAAAGTATGTACTAAATTGTTCAAATTTAGTGGAAATCTTCAGAATGAAAAGTGGACTGAATTTTTTTTCACAGAAGTAGACATCTCAGACTCTTTACAATTTTTAAAAAATTGCTGTTTTTGGATTATTTACCTTTTTCTCATGTGTCTCACTTTTTATTGAAATACATATAGGGGAGGTGGTGGCATAGTGGTATTCCAGAGACCCAGGGCAATGATCTGGGGACCTGGGTTTGAATCCCACCATGGCAGATGGTGAAATTTGAATTCAATAAAAAACCTGGAATTAAAAGTCTGATGATAACCCTTTTCAATTGTTGTAAAAACCCATCTGGTTCACTAATGTCCTTTAGGGAAGGAAACCTGCTGTCCTTACCTAGTCTGGCCTACATGTGACTCCAGACCACATAGCCGTGTGGCTGTCTCTTAAATGCCTTCTAAACAAGGGCAAGTAGGGATGGGCAATAAATGCTGGCCCAACATTAATGCCCACCTCCAACAAATGAATAAAAAAATTGATATTAGGCTTTCTGTTGCAATGCTAATAGAGTATATTGAAATATAGGATGTTGATAGAACAGTGACTTTCCAAAATCATTATAAATTACCATCTGTTACTGTGTGTACCATGTTTTCAGTTATTACTGCAATGTGCACCATGATAGATATAACAACAAACAATGACATGCAAGAAGCCCACATAATTACTTCCAAATTGAGCACCTAGGAGAGTGTCTGGCTGCTGAGATAGTTTAGCCAGCTAATACCATCTCTTTAATTTGTGTATTATGAACATTTTGGCACTCAGACAGAAAGAACAGGCACTGAAGAAGCAATATAAAATAGAAAAAATATCAACTTAAGTACAATAAGAACAGTTTTGGCATAAAACAAATCTCAATGCTAAATCCTCTTCTGGTGGGCTTGATAAATAAACCTTGTTTGTGCATTATTCTGTTTTGATAATGTCATTTCAGCTTGTTTTCTTTTTGATTTAGGCTTCCTCATTGTTCTCTTTGTATCCATGTTTTCACTGTTATCTCTGAGGACATGATTTGAACTGGGCATGTTAATATTACCTTTAGCTTTGATCGCAGTCAGTCAGCAAGCTGCATCATGAATACTCAAAGTTGTAATTTTATGCAATTGTTTGACTTGCACCTAACACATCTACTAAGAACTGACTACTAAATCAAAGGGTGGTACGCCAAAGGAGGGATAGTGGCTTAAAAATTCAATTACATTTGAAAACAGGTGAGCCGGGCAGTCTGCATGTGCCTGCTCATGTGGACACAGGGACCAAATGAAGTAAGTGCTGGGAGGTAATTATCATGGGTCAAGCATGCAGCTAGGGCTACCTACACTATTTATCGCTGTATCCCTGTTTGGGAGGGGTAGGAAAACTCATAGGAGCACTAGGGTAGGTAAACAAATGCACAAGACATGCACTAAGGGATACACAGAATCACGGAATCTTTACAGTGCAGAAGGACACCATTCAGCCCACCAAGTCTGCAATGGCTCTCTGAAAGAGCATTCCACCTAGACCCACTCCCCTGCCTTATGCCCGTAACCTTGCACATTATTTCTTTTCAGATTGCAATCCAATTCCCTTCTGAATACCTTGATCGTACCTGCCTCCACTGCCCTTTCAGGAAGTTTGTTTCAGACTCCAGCCACCCGCTGGGTGAAAATATTTTTCCTCACATCACATTTACACTTTTTGCCAATTATTTTCAATTTGTGCCCTCTAGTTCTTGATGCTGTCTTGAGTGGGAACAGTTTCTCATTACTTACCCTGTCCATACCCCTCAGGAGCTTAAATACCTCGATCAAGTCTCCTCTCAGCTGCCTTTTCTCCAAGGACAACAGTCCCAACCTCTCCAATTTATCCTCTTAGCTACAGTTCTTTATCTCTAGAATCATCTTGTGAATCTCCTCTGTACTCTCTCAAATGCCTTCACATCCTTCCTCAAGAATGGCGCCCAGAACTGGACGCAGTACTCCAGATGAGGACTATTTTTTTTATTCATTCACGGGATGTGGACTTCGCTGGCTGGGCCAGCATTTATTGCCCATCCCTAGTTGCCCTTGAAAGTGGTGGTGAGCTGACTCCTTGAACCGCTGCAGTCCATGTGGTGTAGGTACACTCACAGTGCTCTTGGGGGGGAGTTCCAGGGTTTTGACCCAGCAACAGTGAAGGAATGATGATATATTTCCAAGTTAGGATGGTGAGTTACTTGAAGGGGAACGTTCTGGTGGTGGTGTTCCTATCTATCTGCTGCCCTTGTCCTTCTAGGTGGTAGTGGTTGTGGGTTTGGAAGGCGCTGAATAAGGACCCTTGGTGAATTCCTGCCGTGCATCTTGTAGATGGTACACACTGCTGCTATTCTGCATCGGTGGTGGAGGGGGTGAATGTTTGTGCGTGTGGTGCCAGTCAAGTGGACTGCTTTGTCCTGGACGATGTCCAGCTTCTTCAGTGTCGTGGGAGCTACACTTATCCAGGCAAGTGGGGAGTTTTCCATCACACTTCTAACTTGTGCCTTGTCGATGGTGAACAGGCTTTGGGCAGTCAGTAGGTGAATTACTTGTCGAACAATTCCTATCCTCTGACCTGCTCTTGTAGCCACAGTATTTATATGGCTAGTCAGTTCAGTTTCTGGTCAATGGTAACCCCTGGGATGTTGATAGTGGGGGATTCAGTGATGGTAATGCCATTGAACATCAAGGGGCAATGATTGGATTCTCTCTTGTTGGAGATGGTCATTGCCTGACACTTGTGTGGCGCGAATGTTACTTGCCACTTGTCAGACCAAGCCTGAATATTGTCCAGGTCTTGCTGCATTTGGACATGGATTGCTTCAGTATCTGAGGAGTCGTGAATGGTCCTGAACATTGTGCAATCATCAGTGAATTTCTCCACTTCTGACTTTATGATGGAAGTAAGGTCATTGATGAAGCAGCTTAAAATAGTTGGACCTAGGACACTACCTTGAGGAATGCCTGCAGTGATGTCCTGGAGCTGAGATGACTGACTCCAACAACCACATCCATCTTCCTTTGTGCTAGGTATGACTCCAACCAGCGGAGAGTTTTCCCCCTGATTTCCATTGACTCCAGTTTTGCTCAGGCTCCTTGATGCCACACTCGGTCCAATGCTGCCTTGGTGTCAAGGGCAGTTACTCTCACCTCACCTTGGGAGTTCAGATCTTTTGTTCATGCTTGAACCAAGGCTGTAATGAGGTCAGGAGCTGCCCTGCTGGAACCCAAACTGGGCATCAGTGAACAGGTTATTGCCAAGTAAGTGCTGCCTGATAGCACTGTTAATGACCCTTTCCATTACTTTACTGATTATCGAGAGTAGACTGATGGGATGGTAATTGGCCAGGTTGGATTGGTCCTACTTTTTGTGTACAGGACATACCTGGGCAATTTTCCACATAGCCGGGTAGATGCCAGCGTTGTAGCTGTACTGGAACAGCTTGGCTAGGTTCTTACAAAGTTCAACATGACCTCTTCTACTCAATGCCTCTATTAATAAAGCCTAAGATACCATATGCTTTATTAACTGCTCTCTCAACATGCCCTGCCATCTGCAATGACCTTTGTACATATACACCGAGGTCCCTCTGTTCCTGCACCTCCTTTATATACACCTTTTTTACCGTCTCAACATATTCTTCCTGTCAAAATGGATCACCTCACGCTTCCCTGCATTGAACTTCATCTGCCACTTGTCTGCCCAATCCACCAAGATGTCTACGTCCTTTTGAAGTTCAAGACTATCCTCATCACAGTTGACAACATTTCCAATCTTCACATCATCTGCAAATTTTGAAATCATGCTCAGCACACAACAGTGTAGGTCATTAATATTTATCAAAAAGAGCAAGGGTCCCAACACTGACCCCTGAGGAACTCCACTACAAACCTTCCTCCAATCTGAAGAACAACCATTTATCACTACTGTTCCCTGTCACTCAGCCAATTTCTTATCCAAGTGCTTACTTTCCCTTTTATTCTTTTAGCTAGAATTTTGCTCACAGGGCTGTTGTGTGGCACTGCATCAAATTCCTTTTGAAAGTCCATATGCACCACATCAACAGCATTGCCCTTATCAACTTTCTTGGTTACCTCCTCAAAAGACTTTAGCAAGTCAGTTAAACATAATTTTCCCTTAATGAATCCATGCTGGCTTTCCTTAATTATCCCACACCTTTCTAAGTGACTATTGATTTTATTCTGAACTGTAGTTTCCTGAAGTTTCCCTGCCACTGAGGTCAAACTGACTGATCTGTAGTTGCCAGCTTTATCCTTGCACCCCTCACTTCCTTCAGTACTCTTGGATGCATCTCATCTAGTCCTGGTACTTTATCTATTTTAAGTAAAGATAGCCTTTCTAACACCTCCTCCTTCTCAAATGTAAATTCGTCTCGTGTACCAGTTATCTCCTCTCTCACCTCGGCCTGGATAGCATCCTCTTCCTTTGAGAAGACAGATGCATAGTATTCATTCAATATCTCTGTTATTTCTTCAGCCTCCACATACAAGTCCCCTTTTTTGTTCCTATTTGGCCCTAATCTTTCTTTTACCACCCTTTCGTTATTTAAATGTTTATAGAAGACCTTGGATTCCCTTTTATGTTAGCTACTAGCCTCTTTTCATGCTCTATCCTTGCTTTTCTTATTAGTTGCTTCACTTCCCCTCTGGTCCTTCCGCATTCAGTCTGATCCTCCATTGTATTTTCTACCTGACCTCTATCGTACACGCGCTTCTTCCTTTTCATCTTTACCTCTATCTCTCTCGTCATCCAGAGTGCTCTGAATTTATTTGCCCTACCTTTCCCCTTCAGGGGAATAAACCTTGACATTGCCTGCAATACCTTTTCTTTGAAGGTGGCCCATTGTTCAGCCACCATCCTTTCTGCCAACAATAGATTCCAACTCACTTGACTTGGATGCATTCTCATCCCATCAAAGTTGGCTTTCCCCCAATTAATTATCCCTGTTCTGGATTGTGCCCTGTCCTTTTCCATGACCAACCTAAACCTTATGATCCAATGATCACTGTCCCCTAGAGGGTCTCCCATTGATATCTGATCCACTTGGGCCAACTCAGTTCCCAGAACCAGGTCCAAAAGTGCACGTCCTCTCATTGCTCAGAAACATACTGCTGCAGAAAATTACCTTGAACCCATTCCAGGAACTATCACCCCTCTCGTCCTTTTGTCCTATGCCTATCCCAGTCTGTATTTGGATAATTGAAGTCCCCCATTATGATTACTTGATAATTCTTGCACCTCCCTGTAATTTCTTCACAAATTTGTTTCTCCACATCCCTTCCACTAGTTGGTGGAATATATACTACACCAATCAATGTTATTGCACCTTTTTCATTTCTTACCTCTAGCCAGAGAGATTCCATCCTTTACCCCTCTGGAACATCCTCTCTCTCCAGTATTGTAATGCCATCTTTAATTAATATTGCCACTCACCCCACTTTTCTTCCCTTCCTGTCTCTCCTAAATACCTTGTACCCAGGAATATTTAACACCCAGCTCTGCCCTTCTTTAAGCCAGGTCTCCGTTATAGCAGTAATATCATAATTCCATTTGTCAACATGTGTCTGCATTTCACCAATCTTCTTAACCACACTCTGTGCGTTGCTATGCATGCATATTAGCCCTGCTTCAGGCTTTTTTATTTTCCCCCTTATTCTGACCCCATCTAATAACTTACTATTGCCTACTTGAATTCTATCAAACTCTCCAAGTATTTCAACTATCTTGATACTACTGTCTGATATATCCACATTATCAGTTGATGCTTCTCTACTTTCCATTGCCAGTTTTTCTCCTCTCCATTCTGAATTTCCCCTCAGGTTCCCATCCCCCTGCCAATCTAGTTTAAACTTTCCCCAGCAGCACTAGCAAACTTCCCTGCAAGGACATTAGTCCCAGTCCTTCTTGTACAGGTCCCATCTGCCCCAGAACAGGTTCCAATGCCTCAGAAATCTGAAGCCCTCCCTCCTGCTCCATGCCTCCAGCCACGTGCTGAACTGTTCAAGCTTCCTATTTTTATGTTCACTTGCATGTGACACTGGGAGTAATCGTGAGATTACTGCTCTTGAGGTCCTTCTTTTTAATTTTCTTCCTAACTTCCTAAAATCTGCTCTTAGGACCTCACTGCTTTTCCTACCTAGATCATTGGTCCCATTGTGGGCCATAAACTCTGGCTGCTCACCCTCCCCCAAAAGAAAGTCCTGCAGCTGCTCTGTGACATCATTGACCCTGGCACCAAGGAGGCCACATATCACCCTGGAGTCACGTCTATGGCCACAGAAATGCCTGTCTGCTCCCCTAACTATGGAATCCCTACTACTATCGCACTTCCTCCTCCCCTCCTGCACAGCTGAGCCATTTGTGGTGCCACAAACTTGGCTGTTGCTACTATCATCTGAGGAACCATTGCACTTACCAGTATCCAAAATGGAAAAGCGGTTAGGGAGTGAAATTATCTCAGGGGATTCTTGCACTACTGTTTCTCTTAGATAATCTGGCGGTCACTCATTCCCTCTCTGCCTGTATACTTCGTAGCTGTGGTGTAACCACCTCTCTAAATGTGTTATCCATGTGATCCTCAGCCTTGTGGATGCACCAGTGACTCCAGCGGCCTCTCGAGTTCCACAACTCAGAGCTCATGTTTCTTCAGCTTAAATTCCAGCAAGTTATGTGGACATCTAAATGATGTCACTGGGCGATAATCTTAATGCAATTAACTGCAAGCTGGCAAAGTCTTTGAACAACATTTTGCATTTAACTTGCTTTTAAAATTGTAAAATGCCTCATGGAACTTCACAGGAGAATTCACAGAATCACAGTGCCCATCTGACACTGAGCTCCATAAGATATTGAGACAGCTGGTCCTATGCTTCGTCGAAGAGGTAGGTTTTAAGGAATGTCTTAAAGAAGGACAGAAAGGGGAGGTTGAAGGAGGGAACTGTAGATCTTAGGGCCTAAACAGCTGGAGCTGCTAATGGAAGAGCAATAAAAATCAGATCTGCACAAGAGACCAGAATTGGAGGAGTTCAGAGATCTTAAAAGGTGATGGTTGGAGGACGTTACAGTGATATGGAAGGGCAAGGCCATGGAGGGATCAGAAAATGGGATGAGAATTTTGGAATTGAAGCATTGCTGGACAGGAAGCCAATGTGCATAAGGAAGCACAGGGGTGATGGTATAACACCAGTATAAAACTGGACAGTAAGATTGTATTAAGCAGGCAGAAATCTAGCATAATGGATGTCCACCAATTTTTGTAATCAGTTATGCCCACTTTCCGCCTATTAATTGAGTGTTAATCATCAGAACTTTTACCTTAAGAAGTTCAGTTAGCATTAATAGACATCCTCGTAAACTGACATGTTTCACAACTTTAGTTGCTTCATTGTGTATGTTATTTCAGCTCCTTCAAACTGTCAGCAAATGTAATGCACCCAAGCCTGTTAGTCTATTAGCTATAATTAGTAAAGCCATGTAGAACAAAGGGTATTAAGTTAATCATAACCCTGCAAATATCTTACTTTTTAAAATGACCTTGACTCTTTTAAGAGGGAACAAAATAGAAGTGTATTTTTATCATTACTGCACAGCATTGCTTACATAGCTGTTGAACAAAAGCTGCTTTTTGGGTATCAATATGTCCAAAAGCATAATTAATTAGTAGAAATACACTTTAACAACATTTTAATTTCACGGTAAATAGGTTTCCATATGAGCACATTGATACTCTACATCAAGACAACAGAGAGTTGAGTTTGTGCTGATGGATGGACTTCTTAACCTTGACTATGCTACCAGAATGAGTTCATGCAGAGATTTGATATGAGCTTCCATGTGGGCTGGTGAAGGTAGTAAATTTGCTGGACAGGTTTCCTGGATTGCTCCTGTGAGCCTCATACCAGTCAGTTTGGAAATGTTATTAGCAATAATGTGCAAGGAAGAGGTCTACCCCTCCCACTTAGCCTGGGAATTGTGTATACCTTAGGTCAGGGGAAGAAAATGAAAGAGGACTATAACGGATTTCCATAAAATTGGCATAAATTTAATTTGTGTTTTAACCTTAGCTATAATTTTTCATCATTTGGAGTAGTTTGCAAATCACATGGGATTTTGGGATTCATAAAAAAAGGTATTGAGTACAAAAGTGAGTAAGTTATGCTGAACCTTTATAAAGCTCTGGTTAGGCCACAATTAGATTTTTGTGTCCCATTCTGGACACCGCACTTTAGGAAGGATGTGACCAGAATAGGATACAATACTCTAGTCTGTAAGATTATGACAGATTTAGATAAGGTAGACAAAGAAAAGTTGTTCCCATTAGCTAACGGTACAAAGAATAGGGACATTGATTTAAAGTTTTGGATAAGAGACTTGGGGGGGATGTGAGCAAGAATTTTTTTGTACAAGAACAGAAATTGCGAGAAATAGCAGGTCAAGCAGCATCCGCAGAGAGAAACATAATTAATGGGCGGAATTTTCCAAGCCCTCTGGTGGTGGGCGTGATAGGTGGCGTATGTGGAAAATATGGCGGGATCCACTTCACGATGGCGTTAAAGCAGGTCGCGATCTTCCGCTCAGCCCACCAATGGTGGGCCACATTTCCCGCCATCAGTCGGCAGGGAGCTAATTGTAATACATCAGCATATAATTAAAAGTCCATCCCGCTAGGCTTTTGGAACTCCGCCGTATCATCCATCCATGTTGGCAGGAAAGCACGCTGATGTGTTTCACAACAGCATGCAGGCTATGTGCACTTGGTGGCCTTCACTTTGGGGGAACTGAGATGAGTGAGCAGCAGCGTTCTCCACAGCTTGCCCATAGTTTACAGGCCTCAGGGAAGCTGGGGGGTGGGGGGAAACTGTGCCTGGCCCTGCAGGCGGGTGCTGAGGGTGGGGGGAGTCTGGGGGCAAGTGCTGGCCAGCCTCGGAGGCGACTGCTGAGGGGGCTGGGGGGTCAATTGCTGCCCTGGCGCTGCATCCCGCGCACAGGCAATCGAGATGGGAGGCAGGGTAAGCGAGGGAAGTGGCCACGCATTGGGGACACCTGTATAAACTAACCATGCCTCTGCAACTAAGACAGATCAGGCGCAACCACAGTGATATGATTGGGGTCAGGCTCCTAGCCTGCCTGCCCATGCAAGCATTGCGGAGGCACCAAAGGGCCACTAAGCACTCCATACCTTACATCCCACCCTCCATCCCCCCTGGCACAGACTTCGAGTCTGTCACCACTTTATTGGACTGCGGAGCAGTTGGACTGCACACGTTGTACAATCTCGTCCAAAGTGCTGGCCATGTAGCAGTCACTGCTGGAGGCGCTCACAGCCCCTTGCAATCTCAGCATCCTGGTTTGGATCAGTGTCCTCCATGTTACAGGTTAACAGGGCAGCCATACAGCGCACTTATCTCTGGCCATCCAAGAGGGGACCAGCACTCTCTGGGAAGCAATAAGGGGTGGTCACACAGGGCCAGGAAAGGTGCTAACTACAGCCATGATAACCACGTCTCTCTCTCTCTTTCATGCTGCAGGAGGACCACGTCAGGATCAAGGATGCTGGTGACCTAGCTATATGCCCGATGGCCAATAGAGACCACAGAAGACGGAGGAGAGAGTGATTGATGCACCTGGTCTCGCAATGGTAGGAGCAGCAACCTCATGAAGAAGGGGCAGCAGGGACTCCTGTACACACTGCCCAGGAGCAACAGCGAGCCATGGCTTGTTGGTGCCCAGTGACACCCAGGGTCTATAGATGCCGCTTGCTATTCCTGCAGGTGACTGAGAACAAGTGTCGCTGATGACTGTGCATGTCCAGGGATCTAGTGGCTACATCTGCCACTTACTGCAGGACTTGGCACCAAGGGGACATGGAGGGCATCCACTGCCAGTGGCTGTGAAAGTGACCATGGCACTCAGTTTCTATGCCAGTGGCTCCTTTCAAAGCACCACAGGTGACCACTGTGAGATTTCACAACTTACCACCAACAAATGCATCCATGAGTTCACGGATGCCATCTTCTCCATGGCACACAACTTTGTGCATTTCGCCCAGGACTAGGACAACCAGGATGCAAAGGCTATTAGATTCGCCCTGACCTCAGGATTCCCATAGGTGCAGGGTGCAATTGACTGTACTCATGTGGCGCTCAGGTCTCCATCGCTGCACTTAGTGGACTTCATCAACCGCAAGGGATTCCACTCACTGAGCGTGCAGCTGGTGTGCGACCACCAGAAACACATCCTGCAGATACATGCATGGCTGTCGCACTGGCTAGATGAGGCAGGTGCACTTGGAAGGCCCTCATAGCTGCCAGATTTGTGGAGGATGTTGAAGACATGCAGTGAGGTGTACCTGTAGATCCTCACATCGCAGTTGTGAATGTTTGACTGTAAAAATGCTTCTGTCATGGAGATGCAGTGGAGGCCCTAATAGTTGCGGGAGGATGATGACAACATGCAGTGAGGACACTCCATAGATCTTCACATGGCCTCTGATTCCTGGCTGGCTGAGGGGATCTCACTTGTGTTCCATGATTAGGGCCATCTCGGAGATGCAGCCATTAAACTTTATATGCATCTGATGCTGTGTCCGCCTTCAGCACCTCAGCCCTTCAGGAGCTGGTGCACATCATCACTGGTCACAGATGCTGGTGTGATGGGGGCCAGCCCCACCTTAAAGGTGCTGAACACACAGAGAGTATGAGAGAATTCTGTGGTGCCTGCCCACTACATTCTGGCAGCAATGACCAACACTGCCCAGGTGCATGCATCAGTAATGTTTCCAGGGAATGTGAGGCTGGACCATCATTATGGTCTGAAGGCTGCACAGAGCACAGGGGGGAGGCCCTGGACTGAGACACCTGCCTTTTATCTTGTGCAGAAAGGTTTCACATCTAAGTGACAAGAACACTGCTCATCAGAACAGGCAGGGTGACATTCTTAGGATTTTTTTGACAATAGTGAGCAGTATGTACAAGAGATCAACACCCGTGGCCAGGCTGAGCAACTACTTTTACCTAACTTTCTTAACCCTGCCGCTATGCCTTGGTGTTCCCGGGACATCTACAGCAGAGGTGGAGGCAGACAGCTGACTGTGAAGCCCTGTCTGTGATGACCTTGGCGGGTGTCCTCTGGAGGGCTGAAACTTACAGGGACCCAGCCTGCTTTCGGGATCCTGCTGTGTGGCAGTGGCACCCTCCTCAGCCTGTGAAGCTGGATCTGTGAGGGTCACAAGAAGAGGGGAGTCAGATAGGCTGGTCACTCCCAGAGTTACCTGGGTGGATGGCCCTGGAGCATGCACCTGCTGATGCTCCTCCTTATGGGCGCCTGAGGGTCCCTGGCTGACTCCGTGAGTGGAAGGGGTAGCTGGAGTGAGATGGAGCTGCCCAGCATCCCTCTTGCGTATGCACTGTTGGAGGCCAACAATGGCATCAGTGATTGTGTTAAGCCCACACAGCAGTGCAGGAATGACGTCCTGGGCCACGGTCTCCATGGCAGCTGCCATCCTGCAAGCGTTGACCTCGGTGCATTGCAATGCCGCCTGAAGACGGATGGACTCCTCCATCATGCCCTGCTGTCTGAGGTGTGCAGTGGACATCCCTTCCTGTTGTTCCCGAGCTTGCCCTTGCAGCTCCAGCAATTGTGACATGACCAAGTCCAGAGACTCATTATCTGACTTGGACTCAGCAATGTTCTGGCCTCCAGCTGTCCTTTGAGTGCTGGGGACCTGGGAAATGCCTGTCTCCACCTGCTGTGGATCAGAAAGTGTGATGTGCTCACCAGATTGTGATCCCAAGACTACTCTAAAGCTAGGTCCCACCGAGGTGTGTGTCTCTGCGCTGGTGGAGGGTGTGGGTGAGCGCTGTGATGGGACGGTGCCTTCAGATTCCTCTTCAGAGGTTTCTTCTGAGCTTGATTGGAGGTCCTGGGTCATGGACTCTGTCGGCTGTTTGACAGATGTGCCTGTGAAAGCAAGGGGAAATAATTAGTGCATGGCAGTGGCCTGTGAAAGAGGGCACATCGCTCATGGCATGGCTGTCTGATAGATGTTGCATTGCTGGATCCTCACTTGACAGAGCAACGCTGACCTCACCATCAGCACAAGACTGGACCCGGTCATTGCCGGCCAGCTGGATGGCTTTGTTTTCGAATTCTGTCAGAACTTTGATTTCCGGCATCACTCCACCTGTCTTCGACTTTTCCTTCCTGTTATGTGCCCGTTTTTCCTGCATGGATAGAGATGGGGATAGTGTATCGTGACACCTGCTGGGCCAGATGATAAGTATGCCTCATCTGTGTGGGTGGTGAGTGGTCCCATGGATGGGAAGAGGACAATGATGGTGTGTGTGAAAGAATGAATGGTGATGTCCCTTGCGCTGGCAGAGTGAGGGCCCTGTGGATGTGTGATGGGTATGCGAGTGTGTGAGTTGGGAGTGATGAAAAGAGTGACTTACCCTGGCGGACTGGAGGAGATCATTCATTCTTTTGTGGCACTGGGTGGCTGTCCTCCTCTGTAGGGCGTTTGCACTGACCACCGCGGCCACCGCCTCCCAACCCGGGTTGGTGACATTGCTACCCATCCTGCGGCCAGAGCAGGGGTAGAGCACATCCTGGCGGGCCTCTGTGACATCCAGCAGTCGCTCGAGGGACCCATTGTTGAAGTGGGGGGCTGGAGTCTTTTTGCCTTTACTGGCCATGTCTCCCAGGCAGTGGTGGTGAGCTGGTGGCAATGAGTGCTTTGCTGGTGGCTGCCTTTTAAAGATGGTGACCAGCGTGATGCAAGTGGGTGAATGAAAGCCCACCCACCATGGAAACATCGTGTTTCGCAGGAGTGAATATATAATGAGGCGGGCTCAGGAAGTCACGGCGTGAAAACCTGCCATTTTCCTTGCAGGCTACCGTGCTTAGTGCAATCCAAGAAAATTCCATCCAATGTTTCAGGTAAATGAACTTTCATCAGACCTTTTTCTGCTATGTGGTAAAGACTTGGAATTCAACGATTAGGCGGGTGGTGGAAGTAATCAATGATTTCAAAAAGAATTTGGATGGGCACTTGAGGGTAATAAACCTGAAGGGCTATGGGATAGAGCAGAAAAATAGGTCTGATTGGATTTCTCTACGGAGAGCTGGCATGGACCTGATGGGCTGAGTGGCTTCCTTTTGTGCAGTAATTACTATGACTAAACATTCATTGCTCCCTGCTCCACTTTCACCTCAAACAATACATGGACTTCTTTATCACCAAGATGGAGACCATTTGTTCAGCTGCCTTTGCTGCTTAACCCCCTTCCCCATGCCCATAAAGCCACCATCCTAACCCTACCATGCCCTAGCTCAAAATCCTGTCTCTCTTCAGTTTCCAGTGTACTTTCAGCAAAGCAATGCCTGTGAAAAAGGAACAGCTTTAAGAAATTTGGTGGCTGATAGACAGCTATTCTGGAATTTTGCTTGCTTTACCTTTAGGAGCAGAGAAGAGCTTTGGGAGCTTGATTTTAAAAGATTAAATTGGTTGAATAGAGTTCATAACACATGGGCTGTGCATGAAAATAGTCTTAATAGTTCACTTCACTCTTTCCCATGTCTTTCTTAGGTTCTTTTGGTGATTTTTGAGTGTAAGAATATTAGGGGAATAATGATTACAAAGGAGAACCCATACCTGACATAACAAAATATCAAAGTATTGATAATGCTGTAACTTCATAAGTGTTACAGTTACTGCCCTGAGGTAAAATATATGTGCAAGTCTAATAGTCCCTGAATTTGTTGCTTTTTAACAGTATTGCCTTTAATGTTGCAAAATGATTTATATTATTGATAGTTTGTGTTATATCCATATTGCCAATGAGAAAACAGTGTGGCAGAATACTTCTGAAGATGAATAGGTTTCACTCAAAAATGTCTAGATTTTTACTGACTTAGCAACATGCCAGTGTTTCCTGCAAGACAATGCCATTTTAAAAATAGAATCTGTTGGCAATTGCACCCTCACCTTCAGTAGTCAGACCACTTGTGGTACCAATTTCAAATAGAATTCAAATAGAATTTTTCCAATATGGGCTCTGCTGCAGATTATTGCATGTTGGCCAGCCAGTTCATATCATTAAAATATGTAAGACATTTTATGTATAAATAGCTGTCAAATGGAATAACTAAATGAGTCATCATTATTGAATAGGTGTGTAAAAACGGAAATTTTCTGTAGACCTGGAAATTGTTACACTCTTACTGTCCATTTTTATTAACAAGATGAAGCATGATTTATCAAATTCTGATTTGAAGCTACCATGTACAGTGTATGAGATTTAGCATTTATACAGCACTTCACATTTTTTTTTCTGCAGAAGGTTCTGTTTTCTTATCACATTACAACGATAAAAGCAACAAAATTATTTTACATAAACAAAGTATCAGTCAAGAAATTTCATTTCTGCCTTAGAAAGCCTGTCAATTGGCTAAAAGTTCTAGATCAGGAAGCATAATCATACTTTAGTTGGATCTACCGGGGCTGTTCCTTCAGTTCCACCATTACTTCGCTGGAAGTACTTGAATTGGGCTCCTGCTAAATTTCTGGGAGAATGAAACCAATGAATTTCCTGACCTTTAATCTATTTTAGCTATTGTATAATGTTGTATGTGCCTGCATGCCATTGTAATGTAAAGGTGCTCAGCAGAAGGGGAGGCAATGGCGTAGTGGTATTATCACTGGACTAGTGATCCAGAGACCAAGGGTAATGCTCTGGGGACCTGAGTTTGAATCCTGCCAAAGCAGATGGTGGAATTTTAAAAATTCTAATGATGACCATGGAAACATTGTTGTAAAAACCCATCTGGTTCACTAATGCCCTTTAGGAAAGGAAATCTGATCTCCTTACCTGATCTGGCCTACATGTGACTCCAGACCCACAGCAATGTAGTTGACTCTTAAATGCCCTCTGAAGAAGGGCAATTAGAGAATGGCAATAAATCCACATCCCAGAAACAAATAAAAATAAACAAGAGCAAGGGTTAATGTGGGACTGGAGAATAGCACCATCCATGGTATGTTGTATAGGGTCACATGGTAATAGAGTCACATGGTGATAGGCTCTGGGAGAACAGTCTAAGAGAGAACACTCTGGAATGCGCCTGCATGGAGGTAACCTGGGATTTGTAAATAGTTAAAGGTTAACAATAAAGGATTCATGTTTAAATATGCAACTCTCAAGATCTCATTGTTGAGACATTAGCTACAGGACCATACTACATTAGCCACTGTACCTTTACTAAGACCCACAAAAAATGGTTCAAACTGTGTACCACTGTGGTTACTCTTGCATGATACAGGAGTCAACATAATGGCTGAGAAATTTGAATTTTGCCCAAAAATAGGTGTAATGCCAGCAGAACAATGATTCCTTGTGCAGTTTGTACAGGCTTGAGACATGAGCCATTTACTGGCTTTGGCATCATTTAAATGCAGATGATGAGCTGAAATTGCAAAATTGACAACCTGATGCAGTTCACTGGTTGTGGATGGTGAGAAATCACAGCTTCTATGCTGAGCTGGTGTGCAGTTTGGGTCTAGGAGGGGTGGGGGTGATTCCAAAGAGGGATGTTGAATATGCTGGCAGTGGGCTGGAGTTGTTTTGTGGTCTGGGAAGTAATGCCTAGGCCATCCTGTTCACTGTGTTTATACCCTCCTTTTCATTGGCCTCCTTTCTTCAATCCAAATAAATGTTCTCTCCCTTTTCTTTGGGGTAATGAAACCTCTACAGAGGAGTCTCAGAACTTAGGGGCTCAGTGGTCTACCTGACCACCATCTGACATACCTGCTACACAATTTGATGTTTTTGCTTTCAGATTCTATATAAGTGACTTGACTCTTTGAGCTGCTGCAGTTCTGCCAGATTTTCTGTTTTCCTCTCCTCTCCTCCCTGAAGTGAGCTCCCAACAGATAGTGATAATAACATTGGCAGTCTGCCCATATAACATCGGGTAGGGTTTGAGAATGGACAGGTTCTGCTCCAATGGATTCCAGTGGGAACCCTGCCAATTCAGGGAAATCTACCCAGATCTCTTTAGGAAGATGATTATTTAGAAACTTGGTTCTTGAGGAGACAGTGAAGCATGTTAATTTGTTGTTGCAGATATCTCAACCACGGTGGTCAGCTGTTCCGGAATTCAAGGCACCGTTTAGTAATAGAAGTTGTCCTGTCTCCCAGGTTGTTTGCTGCCAGGATGGCCTTTGTCCCATAATTTTGAAGTTGTGACAATCTTTGATTTGCGAGCATGCACACATGTACATTGCACTCTCTTCCTGGTGGCCTGCTTTGACAGACTCATTTCGCTATTTTAGCCCTATGCCAGTACTTTGTAGGTGTTTGAAGACTGACCTGTGAAATATCGCTAGTCCATCTACTCAAATGGGATGTCAGGCTAGCAGCAGGTGTTTGGAGGATTAACAAGACTCAGCTATTATCACTCAGTCTGTTTTCAAAACAAGAAAGCAAATCAGGAGTCATTGGAATTTCCAATGACCTCCCCATAATAACGTAATGCTCCCAATATGGTATTACATGCAACTGTTGCTCATTTGGATCTCTACAGAAAATTGAAAATACTGGGTGAACCCCACCCCAACTCCCCCCACTCCCGCTCCCATGGTCCTTCCTGCCAAAATGTCTGTTATTTTTTCCCTGAGAGTTGGTCACCCTGATTTCAACCAAGGTTGAAATCCTATATATCTAGGATTTACCTGGCATATAAATCAGCATTTGTCTTTGCTGTACAGTTAAACATGAGGTTAAAAAAGGTTCTGCGGGTGTTTGATCTCATATAAAATTTCACATCATTCAAGTTGACCCAAAATAAGAGTGTAATACTACTGAAAACTGCCAGAAATTTGAGATATTTTATTTTATAATAGGAACTAAGCTTTTTAAGTGAAGTTCTGTAATCTAGAGATTTCTGCTGTATTTGTTTTTGCTTCCTTGTAATATTATTCCTTAATAAACCTGATTCATAGCTTGAATCCTAAGATATGCATAGGCCTGGGGTTTTGCAGTCATGGAGAGTCTGCAGTGTTTCAAAAATGGTGGGAAGACCCCAGATCCAGAAGTCCCACCCCCATATCCAGTCGAAATCATTTTCGCCAGGGCTGCGGGGGCATGGGGGCAGGATGTGACTGCCACGTGTGGGACACCCGAACCCAGCAGGGCCATTTGAACTCAAAGCTGAGTTCAAACAGACCCCACTTTTGCTGCAGCAAGGGCCTTATCCTACAGTGTTTGAGTTAAACTTTTTAGAGAAATCATAAATGCTCGTGAAGGGAGCTGTCAAGCTGTCTGTTACGATCCTTGGCCAGACCCTGGGATGTGGTGGGGGTTGGTGGGGAGATCCAGTTAGGTACCAATAATGTAAAAGCAAAAAACTGGATGCTGGAAATCCAAAACAAAAACAAAAATACCTGGAAAAACTCAGCAGGTCTGGCAGCATCTGCGGAGAGGAACACAGTTAACGTTTCGAGTCCGAATGACCCCTCAACAGAACTAAGTAAAAATAGAAGATATGTGAAATATAAGCTGGTTTGGGGGGGAGGGGGGGGGTGGGACAAGTAGAGCTGGATAGAGGGCCAGTGATAGGTGGAGATAGCCAAAAGATCTCACAAACAAAAGGACAAAGAGGTGTTGAAGGTGGTGATATAATCTAAGGAATGTGCTAATTAATGGTAGAAAGCAGGACAAGCAAGGTACAGATAGCCCTAGTGGGGGTGGGGTGGGGTGTACCCATCCTGGAGTGGTAGATTGGGGTGGAAGGCCCAACTCCAACTCCATCCCACATCTGCCCACTCTGCCCATTTGGGGCACTTTTTCCTAAACCGGGTCAGGAGATCTCCCAGCTCCACGCTCCCGCCTCAGGAACAAAAATCCAGGCCATAATATCAATGTTATATATGCCCATCAGTTGTAGCAATTAGAAGTGTATACTGGTTATCCTCACTATTCACATTGTGTACCTCATCAGTAAAAGGGTTCATCATTAATCTTGTGTCTTATATTCTCAGATTACTTCAGAGATAAAGTCACATTTCAGTTTATAACAAAGGCTTGTCCATGAAAGTGGACCTTTGAGTTGGATACTAAAATAAAAACTTTAACTATCCCTAAATTATAATGATTATTTTAATGAGCAGTGTGCTACAATGCAATAAATTTATTCTAACAGTTGAATTGCACAGCAACAGCTACATTAGAATTTATCAGATAGTTTTTGGCAGGGCGGGGAGTGCATATATCAGAGTGATCAACTCTTTTGAAATAAAATAAGGGACACTTCGACCATGGGACCAGGGTTGGGGGTTGCTGGTGACCATGAGATTGGGGAATGTAAGAACGTGGGAGTGGGGTTTGGTAAGCATAAGAGTGGGGGGGGAGAGGGGGTTTTCAACAAGAGAGGGGTGGGGGTGGGTGTTGTTGAGAACATAATAGTGGGTGGGGGGGGAGGGGTTTAATCAACTTAAACACATACTTATCTTGTTGACTCTCAACATTATCATCTCTCTTCTGACCAACTCACTCACATGCAGTCCTGCTTGAATCACTCAAACACATCCTGGAGACTCTGAGGCTCAGTCTCCCACAGGCTGTCCTCAAAATACAGAGCAACAGTCCTTAAAATATGGGACAGCTGGTCACTCTGATATATATTGAGATACGCAAAGTATTGCAACCGTGTGCAGCAGAGGGTCTTTACATGTCTGTCATTGCTCTATGTCCATTCGTAAAGTTAAGAAAATATAAAATTAAAGGCAATAAAATAAGAAAATAAAGGCATAAAATAAAAAGGCCAACATCAGATTGCACATGGCAGATAGCAATAGTGCAATGGTAATAAAAAGTCCAACTTCATTAAAGTCAAATAGTTGAGAGAGATTAAGTTGATTATCAGTAGCATCAATCATATAAACTAAGACCAGAAGGCTCTGATTTTAGCTGGGAGCCAGTTTTGTATTGTATGTTTTAATGTCAGTTCAAAACTCGCCTGGTCCAACAACAAAAGTGTTTTACATCCCGACCTCATTTAAAACCCACGAGCTGACTTTCCACCTGTTCCAGATGCAAATTTGTGTGGCCTGGTGGTCAACTACTGAGCTGGTAAGTCCACAGGATTGACTGCTGGCCGTGCCTGGGATTCCCGCAAGCGAGAGGATAATGGCTCCATGTAAATGTTGCAGTTGGGTTCCAATGACAGAAATTAATTTGAATATCGATTTTTGATCCCATGCAATCACATTTGTTGTTAATGGCACATAAAATTAGATTAACATTTGTTGACATAAGGCCACTGTAAAGTGTCTAGATTAATGGCAATATTTCATTCCCTACACTTACATTGATCATTGATCTGTTTACCCATTCAACAAAGTCATCCATTCATTGGAATTTTTTTCATATTAAAGTTATATTAGATTAAAATTGACTGCATGGAAATAATGTGATTTCTTACCCCTGTTAGTGAATTGTAACCTCATTTCGTTAATGTCTTTCACATTGACACAATCTTTTGATTCCTAATGTGTGGTTGGTGTTGGTTTTAAATGTGAGATTTCAAAGTGTGTTTCAAAAAATGTTGGTCTTGCTGCTATTATAGAGTCATCAGGTAGATATTCAAGAAGAAGCTAAAGTGGAACAGTTACTGACTAGCAAATATTGTAGCTGCCTTTGTCAATTAGGTATTGTGTATATGATTCTACACCTGGTAGAATATTGTTTGAGTGGTGTTTGTGCAAAAAAAAAAAACCTATGTAGGATGATCCATGTTTCATCAGTGTCTTTTCCTGCTGGTAGAGGTAACAGTTCAATAACAGAAAACATACTGAGGCATTCAGTCGAAGAAGCTCCTCAGTGTTTAGGGATCTCTCATTCAGGTTTGAAAACAACAGCAACACCTTAGATTTATACTGTACCTTTAACATTAATAAAATGTGCCAACACAATTGACAGGAGTATTATAGAACAAAGTATGACATCGAGCCATATAAGATATTACGACAGATGACCAAAAACTTAGTTAAATAGGTTGGTTTTAAGGAGTGTCTTAAATGAGGAAAGCAAGGTAGGAAGGCAGAGAGGTGTAGGGAAATTATTCCAGAGCTTGGGGCTGAGGCAGCTGAAGGCACGATTTATGGTGCAATTAAAATTGGGGATGCTTGAGGGGCCAGAATTAGAGGGGCGCAGATATCTTGGAGGGTTGTGAAAATTACAGAGATAGGGATGGGGAAGGCAATGGAGGGATTTGAAAATATGGATGAAAATTTTAAAATCAAGATGTTGGTTGGCTGGGAACCAATGTTGGTCTGTGACCACAGGAGTGATAGAGGAACAGGACTTGGTACAAGTTAAGACATGTACAACAAAGTTTTGGATGACCTCAAATTTATGCAGGGTAGAATGTGGGAGACCAGCCAACAGTGTTTGCGGGGATGGTGGTGTAGTGGTAATGTCACACGAGTAATCTAGAAGCCCAGGCTAATATACAAATTAGAAGCAGGAGAAGGCCATTTGGCCTCTTGAGTCTGCCCCACCATTTGATAAGATAATGGTTGATTTGATTGTGGCCTCTACTTTCCTGTCTGACCACTATATCCTTTTGACTCCCTTATCAGGAAAGAATTTATCTAACTCAGCTCTCTGGGGAAGAGAATCCACAGATTAATGACCCTTTGAGATAAAACAATTCTCATCTCCATCTTAAACGGGGACCCCTTATTTTTAAACTGTGTCGCCTATTTTGAGTTTCTCCCTTTCAGCATCCACCCTGTCAAGTCTCCTCAGGATCTTATATATTTTAATCAGATCATCGCTCATTCTTCTAAACTTCAATGGACACAGGCCCAACTTATCCAACCTTTAATGGTACAATTCTGTGGCAGCTGCTCTTGTGCATGGAGGCATTTTCAGTGAATGTGTATTCCGGGGTTGTGATAGGTATGGATCAAAAATCTGCATCTGCTGGCTCCTTGTGAACTCTTCTTTATCAATTACAGTGTACTCAGAAACTTTAAGAAATTCCTAAGATTAAACAGCACAGAGAAAGAGGTGAAACTTCACTAAATAGCAGGGAGAGAGAGGTGAGAGTTCATTAAACAGAGCAGAAAGAAAGTCCAGAGTTCACTAAAAAGTTGGGGGATGAGAGTAGTTTGTAGACTGACTGTCCAGGAGAATAATCAAAGTGTGATATCACAGGGAAACAGATAAATGATTGGTTGGTGAATATTTTGCTCCTTTATTTTTCAGAAGTGTTTAATTTATTAGTAATTGTACTGTTTTACTGGTAGTATTAAGGTTTACTGTGTTATTGGAAGTAGAAGAGTTTATTAATTATAAATGAATTAAGGAAAAATAAATAAATTAATTGAAACATAATAAAGATGGCAGGACAAGTGATGTGCTGCAATTGCAGAATGTGGGAACTTTGGGACACCAGTGTGATCCAGGACAAACATGTCTGCAGTAAGTGGCTGCAGCCTGAGAAGCTTCAGCTAAGTGCCATTGAGCTGGAGTCCGAACCGCAGACACTGAGATGCATCAGGGAGGGGAAAAGTTACCTGGACACTTTATTCCAGGAGGTGGTCAGACCCCTTAGGCTAGGCAGAACTTTAGAGCTGGTCAATGATCAGAGACAGGAGGGTGTGACTACAGGTCAGGCGGTTATGGGGACCCAGCATGTAGAGATGGAGGAACCTCAGCCCAAGGTGCTTGCTACCTGTGTGGATGAGGAGAAGGACTGCAAGGTGGATGAATGGACTGACCATGGCATCATGGTGAAGGATGCCATTCAAGTGGGTGGACCAAAGAGGAATGTGGTAGTGACAGAAGAGAGTATGGTCAGAGGAATAGATACTGTTCTCTGCAGCCATGACAGGGAGCTCTGAATGTTGTGTTGCCTGCCCTGGTGCCAGGATTAAGGAAAGGAACTTGGATTGGGAGGGAGAGGATAAAATTGCCGTGTTCCACTTGGGGATGAGCAACATTGGTAGAACCAGGAATTATCTTCTGCTAAGAGAATTTGAGAAGTTAGGATCCAAATCAAAACTCAGAACATCAAAGGTAATCATTTCTGGATTGTTACCAGAGCTACATACCAACTGGCACAGGGTTAAACAGATAAGAGAATTAAACGCATGGCTCAAAGAGCAGAATGGGAAAAAGGGGTTTTGATTCATGGGGCACTGGCATCAGTACTCTGAGAAAAGTGAACCATTCCATTGGGATGGGCTCCACATGAACTGGGCTGGGATCAGTGTCCTGGCCAATCATATAAACGGGGCTGTGGACAGGGCTTTAAACTAAGATGGGGGAGGGGCGTGGGGGAGGGCTCGGGTGAGGGAGACTTATAAATCCAAAGAGAAAGGTCAAAGTATCACAACAGTGTAGTGATGTGGCTAAAGACAAGCAGAGTCGAACAGGAAGCAACAGAGAGTTTAACAAAAAATATTTATCAGTGAATAAGGTCATTGCAGGGAATAGAAGTAAAAAAATGTGAAGGGACTAAGATGCCACCCTGAACATTCTTTATAAAATAGATATAAATTTCCTCATGGCTATTTCTAAAATTTAAAAACTGGACAAAGACCTTTTAAAATGGCTGAAGCTATGTCTGTCTGTGACCTCCAAACAATAGGAGCTTTCTGGCAGTATCAGGGAAACTCATACCTTGTTATCTTTGAAGAGACACTAATGACACCCCTGTGGCTGCACAGACCAAATTCAAAGAGAATTATAGAAAGGCCATCTGCATTTTCTAACCCAGGTTTTCCATCCAGAGTGTATTCGGCTGCTAGGACAAAGGACCCCGCAAACTTCCTTTCAAGCCTTGATGGTTGGAATATTTAACTGTCTCGGGAACCCAGACAAGGGATACACATCCATTGTCAAAGACAATGTGGAGAGGTGGGAGTCTTGTGACATGGACCTCTAGCTGGTGTAACCAGCAATATTGTCTTGTTCTAATGCAAAATCTGAGTCTGCCATATCACTATCTAACTAGCAGCAGCAAAGAAAAAGGGCTCTGCCCAGATTGAATACCTGGCCCCATCTACATTGTTTCGACTGGAACTTCTGTACCATCATCTATAAGATTGATTCAGCTCTGTTTGTCTATCTATCACATTGCATGAAGTTAACTCCACTGGAAAAATGAATTATACAGCATTGGTTTTCAACCTGCCGACCTCCGTGAAGGAATACCTCATTGGATTTTAATGCTGGACTCTGGAACACCATATCTCTTCTCTGTGGTCCCTGCACTGTAAATCTTCCTTTCTCTATCTGTCTGTTACTGTATGAATGCAAAGAGGGCAACATTGTGACTCCATCCCACATTGAGTATGTAAATAAACTAACCCTTTGAGTTCATCCTATCTCGAAATTGCTGTGGGGTTATTACTAGAAATTGGATCATCCCAAAGCCAAGGGGTTGGGAAATGTGCCACCAATTATAAAGGGGGGGTGCAAATCAAAACACTTCTGTTTATGGACTGGTGATGAGAAGAGGAATTAGTTCAGTTTAAATTAACCCCCCTTTTGTTGGTAACAAATGAAATTAAATGTTCTTTATCTGAATGCATGAAAAAAATGAATGAATGTAATAAAATAGATGAACCAGTGGCACAAATAGAGATAAATGATTTAGATCTCGTCGCCATGACAGAAACATGGTTACAAGGTGATCAAGATTGGGAAAAAAGTCCTGTTTGACAAATGTATTAGAGTTTTTTGAGGATATAACTAGTAGGGTAGATAAAGGGGAACCGGTGGTTGTAGTACAGCTGGATTTCCAAAAGGCATTCAGTAAGCTGCCATACAAAAAGTTCATAGGCAAAATAAGGGCTCATGGAGTTGGGGATAATATGTTAGCATGGATAGAAGGTTAAGCGAAAGAAAACAGAAGGCGGGCATAAATGGGGCTTTTCCATGTTGGCAAGCATTGAATACTGGAGTGCTGCAAAGATCAGTGCTGGAGCCTCAGCTATTTACAATTTATATTAATGACTTAGATGAAGGGAAAGAGTAATGTATCCAAGTTTGCTGATGATACCAAGCTAGGTGGAAAGATAAGCTGTGCGTAGTACACAGAGAAACTGCAAAGAGATATAGATGGATTAAGTGAGTGGGCAACAAGATGGCAGATTGAGTATAACGTAGGGAAGTGTGAAGTTATTCACTTTGGTCATAAGAATAAAAAAGCAGAATATTTTTTAAAAGGTGAGAAACTAGTAAGTGTTGATGTTCAAAGAGACTTGGGTGTGCTTGTACAAGAATGCAGAAAGTTAGCATACAGGTAACAATAAGATATTAGGAAGGCAAATGATCTTTATTGCAAGGAGATTGGAGTATAAGCATAAAGAAGAATTGCTACAATTGTTCAGGGTTTTGGTGAGACTGTATCTGGATTACTGTGTGCAGTTTTACTCTCCACATTTAAGAAAGGATATACTTACATTGGAGGCAGTACAGCAAATGTTCAGTAAATTGGTCCCTGGAATGAGGGGGTTGTCCTATGATGAGATGCTGGGAAAATTGGGCTTATGTTCTCCAGAGTTTAGAAGAATGAGAGGTGATTTCATTGAAACATACAAAATTCTGAAGGGGCTTGATAGCGTGGACGCTGAGGGATTGTTTCCATCGGTCAGGGAATCTAAAACATGGGACCACAGTCTCAGGATAAGGAGACGATCATTAAGGACTGAGATGAAGAGAAAAATAGTTCACTCAAAGAATTGTAGATGCTCCAACATTTAATATGTTTAAGCCTGGGATAGATAGATTTTTGATTTCTCAGGGAATATGGGGAGCGGGCGGGAAAATGGAATTGAAGCTCAAGATCAGACATGATTATATTGAATGGTGGAGCAGGTTCTAACTGCCATGTGGTCTACTCCTGCTACTATTTCCTGTGTTCCTAGCTTCACCATTTTGTCCTATGTGACATTATTTTCATCCTTAGTGTGGGTGTCACTGGCTTTTATTCCCATCTCCAATTACCCTGACTAGCACTTTGATACAAAGAACAGGAAAAAGTCAACTATGCTCATGTGGACTAGAGTCAAATACAGACCAGACCAGAAAGGATGGGAGGTTTCCTTCCTTAAAGCAGGGGTTCTCAACCTTTTTGCTTCTCAGGCTCCCCTTCAGTGTTATAATATGTTCATTGACCCCTGTAACACAATACAAGTATGGCCAGGATTTTACATTTGGTGCGTGGGGGCGGGCCTGACACGCTGGAACTTGAAATGATGCACAATGACATCGGGCGTGCGATATTTCATTTAGTAGACACGCCAGAGTCAGCTGTGCGTCCGCCGATAATTGATAGGCCCATTAAGGTCATTGACCAGGTAACTAACCTGAATTTCATGCTGCCTGTCCAAGTGGCCTTTATGTTTTTTAGGAAACCTCATCCACGGTTGGGACGAGGTTTCCTAAAGCTTTTACGAATTAAATAAAAACTTTTTCTGAAAAGTGAAAACATGTCCCTTATCATGTGACACAATCACATGAGGGGACATGTTTCATTAAATTTTTATTGCATTTATTTATTTTTTTAAAAAGCACTTCGATCTCCCTGAGGCAGCTCCATGCCTCTTGGAGATTGAAGCGCTCTTTTGCGTGCATGCGCGAAAAAGCGCTGGACCCGACTCTCCCTCCTCCCCCTGCCTGCACGGGTAGCGCTCAGCACTACTGCTGCTGGGCGGGCCTTAATTGGCCCACCTGTGTAAAATGGCGGTGCGGAGCTGATCGCGGGCAGTGATTGACTCTGTAACTGACCCCGCCCGCTCCTGCCGAGCCTGTCTGATGTGGGAAAAACAGGCCAATGTTTTCTGTATAAAATTTTGTTGTACAATTAAACATTTTTTTTTGTTTTACTTACCTAATTTGAAACTTATTGGTGACAAGCAACAATTTGTCAAGATGTGGAGATGTCTTTGACAAGAATGAATAAGCGTGAACTGACTAACAAAAAGATGAAAATAATGTTAATCGACTAATTCAGAAAGGAGAAATGGGTGACTGAAAAGCAGGGAAATGGTAAACTAAAAGGTGCAAAAATCAATAAATGTTGGGAAATCATTAACTGAAAGTATAAGACAGGACTTTTTTTCAAATTTTGACATTTTCAAAATTGCAACACCTGAACTTGAAGTAAGTAGATTTCACACTTCTAATAGTTTATTTTCAATGTCAGAATGGTTGATTAACAGTAATCGCATTGTTATAATGGTATTTGGTTGGGAATGTACAAGACTTAAATTTCTGTGGTGAGTTAAATTCATTTCTAAAGCACAAGTGCAACAACCTCACACTGTTCAATGTAGTTGAACACGGAGGCAGGCAGTGAGATAAAGGCCTGGATCTTCCAAGCAGCAGCAATGATAGTTGGATTGGGAAGATGCGCTCAAAAATAGCCCAACTCGACGCTGCTATGCATTTCTTCCAGGGTCTTCTTAGACCAGCTTTCACAGAAATGTGGAGCGCAACATCTGTCGGGGAACTCCATCGGAGCAGGAGGGTCAGGGAAGACATGACACACCCCCTTTTTATGGCACTAGCTGCCTTATAGTAAGTTTAAAGATCCAGTTTGAAGGATAGCGAATGAGTGAGTGGATGAATGGTGGGTGAGGGGGTTGGTGGGTAACTGTGGGAATGTGGATAAGTGGGTGAGGTGGGTGGATAAGTGGATGGGATGGGTAAATGGGTCAGAGGATAGTTGGATTGGGGGGGTTGTCGGATCATGTGGGGGTGTAAGGTCGGGGGGGGTAGCTGGGTGGTTGGGGAGTGGGGGGTTCAGTTGTGTAGTTATCCAGGTGTTAGACCAGGTTTTATTTTAACATTGGTTGTGGTTGTTGGAGGTCAATTATCTCAGTTCCAGGACATCACTGCAGTAGCTCCTCAGGGTAGTGTCCTAGGCCCAACCATCTTCAGCTGCTTCATCAATGACCTTCCTTCTATCATAAGGCCAGAAGTGGGGATGTTTGCTGATGATTGCAAAATATTCAGCACCATTCGCGACTCCTCAGATACAGAAGTAGTCCATGTCCAAAGATATGGACAATAACCAGGCCTGGGCTCAAAGTAGCAAGTAACATTCACGCCACACAAGTACCAGGCAATAACTATCTCCAAAAAGAGAGAATCTAACCATCGCCCCTTGACATTAAATGGCATTACCATTGCTGAAACTCCCACTAGCAGAGCGGAGACAGCTGGACCTGTGAGGGAACACCTCCACTTGGGCAGAGGATAAATAGAGGGCGAGGCTCATGGCCTTCAGTCACCTTCCAGGCGCGGACAGCCGAACTTGTGAGGGACACCTCTATAAATGGAGGGCGAAGTTCAGGGCCTTCCTTCACCTTCCAAGGGTGGAGACAGCCGGACCTGCGAGGGGCACCTCTACTGGGGCAGCAGGCTGAGTTTGAAAAAAATCCAGGGGTGACATCAAAGGAAAACTGTAAGTTCATTGGTTGGTGAGAAGCTGTGTTAGGGAGTGTGGTTAAATAGCTTAAAAATGGGAAAACATATCATTTACAGAGAAGTAGCTACTTGGATTTGAGTAAGGAACACTAGCAATAGGGAAGTAAAGTTAAATCAAGTCAAAGTGAAATTAACTAATAAAGTAAACCAAAGTAAGATAAAGTAGCATAACTGTTAAGTTACTAGTAATGTATTTTACTCATTCTACTTATTCTAAGTCTAATAAATAGTCTTTAGAGTTACGGGATCACAGAATCACAGAGTGCAGAAGAGGCCCTTCAGCCTATCGAGTCTGCGCTGACACGTGAGAAACACCTGACCTACCTACCTAATCCCATTTACCAGCACTTGGCCCTTAGCCTTGAATGTTATGATGTGCCAAGTGCTCATCCAGGTACTTTTTAAAGGGTGTGAGGCAACCCACCTCCACCACCCTCCCTGGCAGTGCATTCCAGACCATCACCACCCTCTGGGTAAAAAAGATTTTCCTCACATCCCCCCTAAACCTCCTGCTCCTCACCTTGAACTTATGTCCCTTTGTGACTGACCCTTCAACTAAAGGGAACAGCTGCTCCCTATCCACCCTGTCCATGACCCTCATAATCTTGTACACCGTGATCAGGTCGCCCCTCAGTCTTCTCTGCTCCAACGAAAACAACCCAAGTCTATCCAACAACTCTTCATAAATTAAATGTTTCATCCCAGGCAACATCCTGGTGAATGTCCTCTACACCCCCTCCAGTGCAAGCACATCCTTCCTATAATGTGGTGACCAGAACTGCACACAATATTCCAGCTGTGGCCTCACCACGGTTTGGTACAACTCCAACATGGCCTCCCCACTTTTGTAATCTATGTCTTGACTGATAAAGGCAAGTGTCCCATATGCCTTTTTCACCACCACATTAACATGCCCCTCTGCCTTCAAAGATCTATGGACACACATGCCAGGGTCCCTTTGCTCCTCAGAACTTCCTAGTGTCATGCCATTCATTGAATACTTCCTTGTCAAATTACTCCTTCCAAAGTGTATCACCTCACATTTTTTAGGGTTAAATTCCATCTGTCACTTATCTGCTCATTTAACCATCCCATCTATATCTTCCTGTAGCCCAGGACACTCAACCTCACTGTTAACCACCTGGCCAATCTTTGTGTCATCCGCAAACTTACTAATCCTACCCCCCACATGGTTATCTATGTCGTTTATATAAATGACAAATAATAGGGGACCGAGCACAGATCCCTGTGGTACGCCACTGTACACTGGCTTCCAGTCACTAAAGCATCCTTCTGTCATCACCCTCTGTCTCCTACAATTAAGTCAATTTTGAATCCACCTTATCAAATTACCCTGTATCCCATGTGCATTTACCTTCTTTATAAGTGTCCCATGTGGGACCTTGTCAAAGGCTTTGCTGAAGTCTATATGACCTACATAACTGCACTACCCTCATCTACATACCTGGTCACCTTCTCAAAAAATTCAATCCAATTTGTTACGCATGACCTCCCTCTGACAAAGCAATGCTGACTATCCCTGATCAAACCTTGCCTATCCAAGTGGAGATAGATTCTCTCCTTCAGAACTTTCTCCAATAGTTTCCCTACCACTGACGTGAGACTCACTGGCCTGTAGTTCCCTGGCTTATCTCTACAACCCTTCTTAAATAACGGAACCACATTAGCTGTTCTCCAGTCCCCTGGCACTTCCCCTGTGGCCAGAGAGGAATTAAACATTTGGGTCAGAGCCCCTGCAATCTCCTTCCTTGCCTCCCTCAGCAGTCTGGGACACAAATCATCCGGACCTGGAGATTTGTCCACTTTTAAGCCTGCCAACACCTCCAATACCTTGTCACTCCCTATATCAATTTGCTCAAGAACCTTGCAGTCTCAGTCTCTGAGATCAATACCTTCATCCTCATTCTCTTGGGTGAAGACAGATGTGAAGTATTCATTCAACACTCTAGCGATGTCCTCTGGCTCCACCCATAGATTGCCCCCTTGGTCCCTAATGGTCCCTACTCTTTCCCTGGTTATCTTCTTCCCATTGATATACTTATAGAATATCTCAGGATTTTCCCTACTTTTACCAGCCAGAGCTTTCTTTGCTCTCCTAATTACTTTCTTAAGCTCCACCCTGCACCTTCTGTATTCCACTAATGCCTCCACTGATTTGCTTCCCTTGTACCTGCTAAAAGCCTCTTTTCCTTCTCATCGTAACCTGAATATCTCTGGTCATCCATGGTTCTCTGGGCTTGTTACTCCTTCTTATCGGCTTAGCGGGAACATGTTGAGCCTGTATCCTCCCCATTTCCTTTTTGAATGCCCTCCACTGCTCCTCTGTAGATTTTCCCACAAGTAGCTGTTCCCAGTCTACTAGCCGGATCCTGCCTTATTTTACTAAAATCCACTCTCCCCCAATCCAAAACAATTTTTTGCAACTTGTCTATTTCTTTGTCCATAACAAGCTTAAACTGTACCATGTTGTGGTCGCTATCGCTAAAATGCTCCTCTACTACCACCTCAACCACCTGTCCAGCTTCATTCCCTAGAATTAGGTCCAGCACTGCGCCGTCCCTTGTTGGACCCTCTACATATTGACCTAAAAAGTTCTCCTGTACACATTTCAAGAAATCCACTCCATCCAAGCCCTTGACACTATGTCTATCGCAATTAATGTTGGGCAAGTTGAAATCACCTAATATAATGGCAGGTCAGCTTGGCTAAGTGGAGTGTACTTCCTGTGGTATGTGTGAAGTCGTGGATGCATCATGTGGCCCTGACAAACACATTTGTAGGAAGTGTCACGAGCTGTCCAAGCTTGAGGTCCAGGTTTCGGAACTTGAGCGGCGGCTGGAGTCATTATTGTGCATCTGTGAGGCAGAGGACTACATGGAAAACATGTTTAGAGAGGTGGTTACACTCTAGATCAGAAGTGTACAGCTAGAGAGGGAATGAGTGACTGTCAGGCAGTCGAGGAGAACCAGGCAGGTAGTGCAGGAGTCCCCTGAGTCTATCCTGCTTGCTAATTGGTTTTCCACTTTGGATGCTGATGAAGGTGATGGTTCCTCAGGGGAGTGCAGCCAGAGTCAAGCCTGTAGTATCACGGGTGGCTCAGCCGAATGGGGGGAGGTTAGAATGGAAGGGCAATAGTGTTTGGGGGTTCCATAGTTAGGGGACCAGGCAGGCGTTTCTGTGGCAGTAAGTGTGACTCCAGAATGGTGAGTTGCCTCCCTGGTGCCAGGGTCAAGGATGTAACGGAGCGGCTGCAGGACATCCTTCGGGGAGAGGGGGATCAGCTAGAAGTTGTGGCGCACATCGGTACCGACATGAGTAGGAAGAGGGATGAGGTCGTGAAAGTAGATTTCAGGGAATTAGGAAGGAAATTAAAATGCAGGACCTTAAGAGCAGTAATCTCAGGATTACTCACAGTGCCACGGGTTAGTGAGTATAGGAATAGGAGGATTGGTCAATTAAATATGTGGCTGGAGAACTGGTTTTGGAGAGAGGGCATCAGGTTTCTGAGGCATTGGGACCAGTTCTGGGGAAGGTGGGACCTGTACATGCAGGACGGGTTACATCTTACCAGGACTGGGACTGATAAACTTGCAGGGAGATTTGCTAGTGTTGTTAGGGTGGGTTTAAACTTGCTTGTCAGTGGGGTGGGAACCAAAGGGATGGCCCAAATTGGAAGAAAGTAAAGTTGGTAACAGGAAGTAATAGTGAGACTAGAAGGCAGGAGAAACAAAGCAGAGCATTGAGTATGCTTTGAATGCGAAATTATGTCAAAAAGACAAAATTAAGGGCACTCTACATGAATGCATGCAGCCTTCACAATAAGGCAGATGATCAAAAGGCACAAATAGAAGTAAATGGGTATGATATAATTGCTATTACGGATACATGGCTGCATGGTGAACAAGACTGGGAACTGAATATTCAAGGATATTCGACATTTAGGAAGGACAGACAAGAAGTGAAAGGAGATGGAGTTGCGCTGATAATTAGGGATGGGATCAGTGCATTAGTAAGGGAGGATCTCAGATCGGAAGAACAATGTGTGGAATCTGTTTGGGTGGAGCTAAGAAACAGCAAAGGGCAGCAGATATTGGTTGGAGTTGTTTATAGGCCACCAAACAGTAGTGGTAATGTGGGGCATAGTATTAATCAGGAGATGAGGGAAGCAGGTAGCATGGGCAATACAGTAATTATGGGTGACTTCAATCTGCATGTAGACTGGGGAAACCAATTGAGCACTAAAGCTGTGGAAGACGGGTTTCTGGAGTGTGTTAGGGATGGTTTTCTGGAGCAGTATGTTTAGGAGCCTTCTAGAGGACAGTATATTTTAGATCTAGTATTATGTAATGAAAAAGAGCTAATTAATAATCTCATAAAAGAACCTTTAGGGATGAGTGACCACAATATGATAGAATTTTTCTTTATGTTTGAAAGGGAGGTAGTTCACTCTGAAGGGTGTTAAAGTTGAATAAAGGAAATTATGAAGGCATGAGGGACAAATTGGCTGAGGTGGATTGGGAAAATACGTTAAGAGGTATGACTGTACTTAGGCAATAGATAGTCTTCAAAGAACTACTACATAGCTTACAGCACCTTCAATGCGCAAAAACCCAAAAAGAGTCAAACTATGGCTGACAAAGGAACTTAAGGATTGCATAAGATAAAAAGAAAAGGCTTATAAGAAGTAGTAGTAAACCTGAGGATTGGGTGGTTTTTAGGAATACAGCAAAGGAAGATTAAGGAACTGGTAAAGGAAGGGAGAATAGAATATGATTACAATCCAGCAAAAAAACATAAAAACGGACTGCAAAAGCTTCAATAGATACGTAAAAAGGAAGCATTTGGCTAAGACAAAGGTGATTCCATTATAGGCAGAGTCAGGAAAATTCGTAATGGGGAATAGAGAAATGGCAGAGAAGTCAAATGATTACTTTGTGTCTGTTTTCACTGAGGAAGATACAGGAAATCTTCAAGATTTAGAGACCCAAGGGGCTAGGGAGAATGAGGAGTTGAAGGAAATTAGTACAAGTAAGAAGGTTGTATTGGAGAAATTAATGGGACTGAAAGTTGATAAGTCCCTGGGACCTGATATTCTGCATTCCAGAGTGCTGAAAGAGGTTGCTTCAGAGATAGTGGAGGCATTGGTGATCATTTTCCAAAATTCTATAGATTCTGAAATGGTTCCTGAAGATTGGAAGGTAGCAAATGTCACCCCACTATTTAAGAAGGGAGGGAGAAAGAAAACAGGGAACTACAGATCTGTTGGCCTTACATCAGTAGTGAGGAAAATGCTAGAATCTATTATATAGGATGTGATAAATGGATACTTGGATAATCATGATGTGAAAGGGAAATCATGTTTGACAAACTTGTTGGAGTTTTTTGAAGATGTTACAACAAAATTGATAAAGGAGAGTTGATGGAAGTAGTATACTTGGATTTTCAGAAGGCTTTTGATAAAGTCCACCACAGAAGGTTGATTAGCAAAAGAAAAACACATGAGATAGGAGGTAATATACTGGCAAGGATTAAGGATTGGCAAACAGGCAGAGAACAGAGAGTAGGAATAAACGGGTCTTTCTTGCATTGACAGGTTGTGATTAGTGGGTACCACAAGGATCAGCACTTGGGTCCCAGCTGTTTCACAATATATATCAATGATTTGGATGTGGGGGACAAATGTAGTATTTCCAAGTTCACGGATGATACAAAGCTACCTGGGAATGTGTGTTGTAAGGAAGATGTAAAGCAGCTACAGGAGGATTTGGACAAACTGAGTGGACAAGAACATGGCAGATGGAATATAATGAGGAAAAATGTGAGGTAATCCATTTTGGTAGAAGGAACAGAGTATTTCCTAAATGGTAAGAGATTATAAAAGGTAGATGTACAAAGAGACCTGGGTGTCCTTGTCCATAAGTCACTGAGAGCTAACATGCAGGTGCAGCAGTGAATTAGGAAGGCTAATGGAATATTAGCCTTTATTGCAAGAGGATTTGACTAAAGTAGTGAAGTCTTACTCCAATTGTATAGAAGCTTGGTTAGACCGCGCCTGGAGTACTATGTACAATTTTGGTCCCCTATTGCCATACAGGGAATGCAATGAAGGCTCACCAGACTTGTTCTGGGGATGGGGGGACTGTCTTATGAAGAGAGATTGGGGAAACTGGGCCTGTATTCTCTAGAGTTTCAAAGAATTAGAAGTGATCTCATGGAAACCTACAAAATACTTAAAGGAATAGACAGGATAGATGCAGGTAAGATGTTTCCCCTGGATGGGGAGTCTAGAACCAGGGGACACAATTTCAAAATAAGGGGGAAGCCATTTAGAACTGAGATGAGGAGAAATTTCTTTACTCAGAGGGTTGTGAATCTTTGGAATTCTTTACCCCAGAGGGCCATGGAAGCTTAGTCATTGAGTATGTTTAAGGTAGAGATTGATGGATTTCTGATTAACAATAATGTATAAGGTTATGAGGATAGTGTGGGTAAAAAGCATCGAAGTGTTTGATCAGCTATGACCGTATTGAATGTTGGAGCAGGCTCGACAGGCTGAATGGCCTTCTCCTGTTCCTATGTCCCTAACAACATCCTGGGGTTTGCCATTTACCAGAAACTGAACTGGGGTAGCCATACAAATACTTTGGATATAAGAGCAGGTCAGAGGCTATGAATCCTGTGGCAAGTAACTCCCCTAACTCCCCAAAGCCTGTCTACCATCTACAGGGCACAAGTCAGGAGTGTGATGGAATACTGTCCACTTGCCTCAATGAGTGCAACTCCAACAACACTCAAGAAGCTTGACAGCATCCAGGACAAAGCAACCTGCTTGATTGGCACCGCATCCACTCCGTCCACCACTGATGCACAGTGGCAACATGTGTACCATCTACAAGATGCACTACAGGACCTCACCAAGGCTCCTTAGACAGCACCTGCAAAACCCACGACTACTACCATCTAGAAGGACAGCGATAGATGGGAACACCACCACCCAGAAGTTCCCCTCCAAAGCACACACCAGTCACTATCAGCAGTAGGAGCGATAGCGCGGAGAGAGAATGAATAAAGTGTGGGGGAGAGAGCAAGAGGCCCCAAATAGCGATTCAAACCAACATTGAAAAAACAAAGAGTGCCATTACAGAAGAGTAGGCAGGTGATTTGCTGGTGACTATTTCAGCTTTTAGCGTTGATTTAGATTTAAATTAGCAGCTGAATAACTATCACTTGTTGATTATTATTAAATTAGTAACTTAAGGATAGGGGGGAATTAACTAAATAATAACGATAAGACAACAAAAAGAGCAAGAGCGGAGCGGCTGCATAAAGAGTGGAGCAGCTGTATAAAGAGCAGGAGCGGAATTAACCTATGAGGGAGCTGGTTCTCACCCAGACACTCAGCACCGCTGGAATTCAAAAGGAGTGGCGTCAGGACAAGGGAGAGAGCTGATTGGTAGGTAGTCGGTTAGTTGCCTTTTTTCCATTTTAAAGTGACATTGGAGAAGGTAAGAGTCTCAGCATTTGTTTTTTTTTAAGAAAAACTAAATAGTTTTCTACTTGGCTTAAATTTAAGGAAATTGTCTTTTATTTACAAACAAACAAAATGTGTGGCAAGGGAGCTCAGTCCCATGTGTTGTACAGCCTGCAGCATGTGGGAATTATTAGACACTCCTTGCTGTCTGGATGACCACATGTACAGGAAGTGCCCCCGGCTTGACCAGCTTGAGCAACGGGTTTTGAAGCTTGAGCATCGGCTGGAGACACAGCAGTGCATTCACGAGGCTGAGGGTTACATGGATAGCACGTTTTTAGATGTGGTCACTCCGCAGCTTAAGGAATTGCAGTCAGAGAGGGAATAGGTGACCACCAGTCAGAAGGAGGGAAGCAGGCAGGAAGTCAGGAAAGCCCCAGAGTGCATCTCACTCAAGAATCATTTTTCTGTGTTGGAAAATGAGGAAGGTGAAGGTTCATCTGGAGAGTGCAGCCAGAGTAAAGTTCGTGGCCCTCTGGGTGGCACAGCTGCACAAGGGGAGAGGAGTAAGAGTGCAGGTGCAAAAGTGGTGGAAACTCAATAGTAAGGGGGTCAGACAGGCGCTTCTGTGGCCATGGATGAGACTCCAGGATGGGGTGTTGGCTCCCTGGTGCCAGGATCAAGGATGTCACAGAATGGCTGCAGGGCATTCTGAAGGGGGAGGCCGAACAGTCAGGGGTCGTGGTTCACATTGGTACCCAAAACATAGGTAGAAAGAGGGACGAGGTCCTGCAACAAGAATTTAGGGAGCTAGGTAGCAGATTGAAAAGCAGGACATCAAAGGTTGTAATCTCTGGATTTTTCCTTGTGCCATGTGCTAGTGAATATGAGGATAGAAAGGATGAATGTGTGGCTGAAAAGGTGGTGCAGGAAGGAGGGCTTTAGTTTCCTGGATCACTGGGTCTGTTTCTGGCGAATGTGGGGCCTGTACAAGTCGGACGTGTTGCACCTGAACCGGAGCGGGACAAATATCCTTGTGGAGAGGTTTGCTAGTACTGTTGGGAGGGGTTTAAACTAATTTGTCAGGGGGATGGGATACAGAGTGAAGAGACAGTAGGGGTGATGCACAGCCAAATACAGAAGGGAAACTAAGTCAGTCTGGAAGGCAGAGCAAATATAGATCTGTTAAGGCACAAGTGAATAATGCAAGGCTGGATAGCATCTATTTTAACACAAGGAGTCTTACAAGTAAGGCAGATCGATTGAAGGCGTTGATTAACACATGGGAATATGATAGTGTTGAGGGTTGAGGGAAGGGCAGGACTGGCAGCTCAATATTTCAAGGTATAGAAACCTTAAGCATGACGGTGGTAGGGGTGGGGGGAGTGTAAAAGAGAAGGTGGCATTGTACTATTGATCAATTATTGCAGTAAGGAGGATGGTATCTTAGAAGGTTCCTCAAATGGGGCCATATGGGTAGAACTTAAAAACAAAAAAGGTGCAATCACTTTGCTGGGAGTGTACAATAGGCCTCCAAACAGTAAGGGGGAGATAGAGGAGCAGATATGTAGGCAAATCTCAGAGAAGTGTAAAAATAATAGGGTAATAATAGCAGGGGATTTCAACTTCTCGAATATTAACTGGGATAGTTTTAGTGTGAAAGGCTTAGAGGGGGCGGAATTCTTAAAGCGCATCCTGGAGAGCTTTTTGAGCCAGCACGTAGAAAGTCCTACAAGAGAAGAGGCGGCACTGGACCTAATCTTAGGGAATGAAGCCGGGCAAGTGGTAGAAGTGTCAGTGGGGGAGCATTTTGGGGATAGTGACCATAACTCTGTAAGATTTAAGGTAGTTATGGAAAAGGACAAAGATGGACCAGAAATAAAGGTCCTGAGTTGAGGGGTGGCCAATTTCAATATGATAAGATAGGATCTGGCCAAAGTGGACTAGGAATGGCTACTTGTAAGAAAGTTTACATCAGCCCAGTGGGAGTCATTCAAAAAGGAAATAATGAGAGTTTAGGGCCAACATTTTCCCGTAAAGGTGAAAGGTAAGACCAACAAGTCCAGGGAACTCTGGATGTCAAGGGATATGGAGGATTGGATAAAGAAATAAAAGGTTTATGGCAGATACAGAGGGTTGAAAACAGCGGAAGCTCTAGAGGTGCAGAGAAAACGTAGGGGGATACTTAAAAAAGTAATTGGGAATGCAAAGAGAGGGCATTAAAAAACACTGGCAGGCAAGATAAAGGAAAACCCCAAGGCATTTTATAAATATATTAAGAGCAAGAGGATAACCAGGGAAAGAGTAGGGCCCATTAGGGTCCAAAGTGGCAATCTGTGCATGGAGCCAGAAGATATAGGTGAGGTTTTGAATGATTACTTTTCATCTGTGTTCACTATGGAGAAGGATGATGTAGGTGTAGAAATCAGGGAGAGGGCACTGAGATATACTTGAACAAATTAGCATTGAAAGGGAGGAGGTATGAATGGTTTTAGCAGGCTTAAAAGTGGATAAATCCCCATGCCCAGATAAGATGTATCCCAGGCTGCTATGTGATGCAAGGGAAGAGATTGCAGGGGCTCTTACACTAATTTTCAAATCCCCTCTGGCCACAGGAGAGGCGCCAGAGGATTGGAGGATAGTGACTTTTTAAAAAATTTATTCATGGAATTTGGGCTTCACTGGCCGGGCCCGCATTTATTGCCCATCCCTAGTTACCTTTGAGGAGGTGGTGGTGAGGTGCCTTCTAGAACCCTGCAGTCCATGTGGTGTAGGTACACCCACAGGGCAGTTAGGAAGGGAGTTCCAGGATTTTGACCCAATGACAGTGAAGGAATGGCGATATATTTCTAAATTAGGATGGTGAGTGATTTGGAGGGGAGCTTCCAGGTGATGGTATTCCCATCTATCTGCTGCCCTTGTCCTTCTAGATGGTAGTGATCGTGGGTTTGAAAGGTGCTGTCAAAGGAGCCTTGGTGAATTCCTGCAGTGCATCTTGTGGATGGTACACACTGCTGCTACTGTACGTCGGTGGTGGAGGGAGTGAATGTTTGTGGATGGGGTGCCAATCAAGCCGACTGCTTTGTCCTGGATAGTGTAAAGCTTCTTGAGTGTTGTGGGAGCTGCACTCACCCAGGCAAGTGGGGAGTATTCCATCACACTCCTGACTTGTGTCTTGTCAATGATGGGCAGGCTTTGGGGAGTCAGGAAGTGAGCTCCTTATCTCATGATTCCTAGCCTCTGACCTGCTTTTGTAGCCACAGTATTTATATGGCTAGTCAGTTCAGTTTCTGGTCAATGGTAAACCCCAGGATGTTGATACTGGGGGATGCAGTGATGGTAATGCCATTGAACATCAAAGGGCAATGGTTGAATTCTCTCTTGTTGCAGATGGTCATTGCCTGATACTTGTGTGGCGCAAATGTTCCTTGCCACTTGTCAGCCCAAGCCTGGATACTGTCCAGGTCTTGCTGCATTTGGATATGGGCTGCTTCAGTATCTGAGGAGTCACGAATGATGCTGAACATTGTGCAATCATTAGCGAACATCTCCACTTCTGATCTTATGATGGAAGGTCATTGATGAAGCAGCTGAAGATGGTTGGGCCTAGGACACTACCCTGCGGAACTCCTGCAGTGATGTCCAAGAGCTGAGATGACTGACATTCAACAACCACAACCATCTTCCTTTACGATAGGTATGACTCCAACCAGTGGAGAGTTTTGCCCTGATTCCCATAGACTCCAGTTTTGCTAGGGTTCCTTGATGCCACACTCAGTCAAATGTTGCCTTAATGTCAAGGACAGTCACTCTCACCTCACCTTGGGAGTTCAGGTCTTTTGTCCATGAATGAACCAAGGCTGTAATGAGGTCAGGAGCTGAGTGGCCCTGATGGAACACAAACTGGACACCAGTGAGCAGGTTATTGCTAAGCATGTGCCGCTTGATAGCACTGTTGATGACCTCTTCCATTACTTTACTGATGATCGAGAATAGACTGCTGGGGCGGAAATTGACTGGGTTGGATTTGTCCTGTTTTTTGTGTACAGGACATACCTGGGCAATTTTCCACATAGTCGGGGAGATGCCAGTGTTGTAGCTGTACTGGAACAGCTTGGCTAGGGGCGTGGCAAGTTCTGGAGTACAAGTCTTCAGTACTATTGACAGGGCCCATTGCCTTTGCAGTATCCAGTGCCTTCAGCTGTTTCTTGATATCACGTGGAGTGAATCGAATTGGCTGAAGACTGGCATCTGTGAAGCTGGGGACCTCTGAAGGAGGCCGAGATGGATCAATCACTTGGCGCTTCTGGCTGAAGATTGTTGCAAATGCTTCAGCCTTATCTTTTGCACTAACGTGCTGGGCTCCTCCATCATTGAGGATGGGGATATTTGTGGAGCCTCCTTTTCCAGTGAGTTGTTTAATTGTCCACCACCGTTCATGACTGGATGTGGCAGGACTGCAGAGCTTAGATCTCATCCGATGGTTGTGGGATCGCTTAGCTCTGTCTATCACTTGCTGCTTATGCTGTTTGGCAGACAAGTAGTTCTGTGTTATAGCTTCACTAGGTTAACATCTCATTTTTAGGTATGCCTGGTGCTACTCCTAGCATGTGCTCCTGCACTCTCCAATGAACCAGGGTTGATACCCTGGCTTGATGGTAATGGTAGAGTGGGGATATGCTGGGCCATGAGGGTAAAGATTGTATGTTCGAGTACAATTCTGCTTCTGCTGATGGCCCACAGCGCCTCGTAGATGCCCAGTCTTGAGTTGCTAGATCTGTTCAAAATCCAACCCATTTGGCATGGTGGTAGTGCCGCACAACATGGAGTGTACCCCCAATGTGAAGGCGAGACTCCGCCTCCACAATGACTGTGTGGTGGTCACTCCTACCGACACTGTCATGGACAGGCGCATATGCGGCAGGCAGTTTGGAGAGGATGAGGTTAAGTATGTTTTTCCTTCTTGTTGGTCCTCTCACCACCTGCCGCAGACCCAGTCTAGCAGCTATGTCATTTAGGACTCGGCCAGCTTGGTTAGTTGTGGTGCTACCGAGCCACTCTTGGTGATGGACATTGAAGTTCCCCACCCAGAGTACATTCTACACCCTTGCCACCCTCAGTGCTTCCTCCAAGTGATGTTCAACATGGAGGAACACTGATTCATCAGCTGATGGAGGGCAGTACATGGTAATCAGCAGGAGGTTTCCTTGCCCATGTTTGACCGGATGCTATGAGGCTTTGTGGGGTCTGGAGTCGATGTTGAGGACTCCTAGGGCAACTCCCTCCCGACTGTATACCACTGTGCCGCTACCTCTGCATGGTCTGTCCTGTCGGTGGGACAGGACATACCCAGGGATGGTGATGGTGGAGTCTGGGGCATTATCTGTAAGGTATGATTCGGTGAGGATTATTATGTCAGGCTGTTGCTTGACTAGTCTGTAACTCAGCTCTCCCAATTTTGGCACTAGCCCTCAGATGTTAGTTAGGAGGACGTTGCAGGGTTGACAGTGGTGCCCTTATTCAAGAAGGGTAGTAGAAATAAACCAGGTAACTAGAGGCCAGTGAGTCTAACATCAGTGGTAGGGAAACCATTGGAAAAAATTCTGAGGGACAGGATTAATCTCCACTTGGAGAGGCAGGGATAGTCAGCATGGTTTTGCTGGGGGAGATCATACTTAACAAATTTGATTAAATTTTTCAAGGAGGTTACTAGCTGTGTAGATGAGGGTACTGACTTCAATAAGGCTTTTGACAAGGTCCTGCATGGGATAATGGTCAAGAAGGTAATAGCCCATGGGATCCAGGGCAATTTAGTAAATTGAATCCAAAATTGGCTTAGTAGCAGGAGGAAGAGGGTGATGGTCAAAGGTTGTTTTTGCCATTGTAAGCCTGTGACGAGTGGTGTACCACAAGGATCAGTGCTGGGACCCTTGCTGTTTGCAGTGTACGTTAATGATTTAGACGTGAATATAGGAGGTATAATCAGTAAGTTCACAGATGACATGAAAATTGGTGGTCTCGTAAATAGTGAGGACAGCCTTAGATAACAGGACAGTATCAATGGGCTGGTAAGATGGGCAGAGCAGTGGCAAATGGGATTTAATCCTGAGAAGTGTGAGGTGATGCATTTTGGGAGGACTAACACAAGGGAATACACAAAGAATGGTAGGACCCTAGGTAGTACAGAGGATCAGAGGGACCTTGGTGTACATGTCCACAGGTCCCTGAAGGCAGCAGCACAGGTAGATAAGGAGTTAAAAAGGCATATGGGATACTTAACTTTATTAGCCGAGGCATAGAATGAAAAAGGGAGGTTATGTTCGTGTTGTATAAAATGCTAATTAGACACAGCTGGAGTAGTGTGTGTAGTTCTGGTTGCCACACTATAGGAAGGATGTGATTGTGCTAGAGAGGGTGCACAGGAAATTCACCAAGATATTGCCTGAACTGAAGCGTTTCAGCTATGAAGAGAGACTGGATAGGCTAGGGTTGTTTTCCTTAGAGCAGAGAAGGCTGAGGGGAGACCTGATAGAGGTGTACAAAAGTACAAGGGGCATAGATTGGGTAGATGAGGAGAAATTTTTCCCCTTAGTGGAGGAGTCAATAACAATGGGGCATAAGATTAGGATAAGGGCAGGAGGTTTAGAGGGGATTTGAGGAAAGAATCTTTCATCTAGAGGGTGGTTGGGATCTGGAAACACATTGCCTAAGGGGGGTGGTAGAAGCAGAAACCCTCACAACAATTAAGAATTATTTAGATGAGCACTTGAAAAACCATAGCATACAGGGCTACGGGCAATGGGATTAGAATATAGATGCTTGATGGCCAGCACTGAGACGATGGGCCTGTTTCTGTGCTGTATAACTCCATGACACCAATAATGGATCAAAATATTGGAACTCCTTTCCTAACAGCACTGTGGGTGGACCTACACCACATGGACTGCAGCGGTTCAAGAAAACAACTCACCACCACCTTCTCAACTGGCAATTAGGGGATGGACAATAAATGAAAAACAAAAACAGAATTACCTGGAAAAACTCAGCAGGTCTGGCAGCTTCGGTGGAGAAGAAAAGAGTTGACGTTTCGAGTCCTCATGACCCTTCGACAGAACTTGAGTTCGAGTCCAAGAAAGAGTTGAAATATAAGCTGGTTTAAGGTGTGTGTGTGTGTGGCCGGGGGGGGGGGGGGGGGGGGGGGGGGTGGTGGAGAGAGAGAGAGAGAAGTGGAGGGGGTTGGTTTGGTTGTACGGACAAACAAGCAGTGATAGAAGCAGATCATCAAAAGATGTCAACAACAATAGAACAAAAGAACACATAGGTGTTAAAGTTAAAGTTGGTGATATTATCTAAACGAATGTGCTAATTAAGAATGGATGGTAGGGCACTCAAGGTATAGCTCTAGTGGGGGTGGGGAGAGCATAAAAGAATTTAAAAATTTTTTTTTAAAAATAATGGAAATAGGTGGGAAAAGAAAAATCTATATAAATTATTGGAGAAAAAAAAGGAAGGGGGAAACAGAAAGGGGGTGGGGATGGGGGAGGGAGATCAAGACCTAAAGTTGTTGAATTCAATATTCAGTCCGGAAGGCTGTAAAGTGCCTAGTCGGAAGATGAGGTGCTGTTCCTCCAGTTTGCGTTGGGCTTCACTGGAACAATGCAGCAAGCCAAGGACAGACATGTGGGCAAGAGAGCAGGGTGGAGTGTTAAAATGGCAAGCGACAGGGAGGTTTGGGTCATTCTTGCGGACAGACCGCAGGTGTTCTGCAAAGCGGTCGCCCAGTTTACGTTTGGTCTCTCCAGTGTAGAGGAGACCACATTGGGAGCAACGAATGCAGTAGACTAAGTTGGGGGAAATGCAAGTGAAATGCTGCTTCACTTGAAAGGAGTGTTTGGGCCCTTGGACGGTGAGGAGAGAGGAAGTGAAGGGGCAGGTGTTGCATCTTTTGCGTGGGCATGGGGTGGTGCCATAGGAGGGGGTTGAGGAGTAGGGGGTGATGGAAGAGTGGACCAGGGTGTCCCGGAGGGAGCGATGGGGTGGGGGGGGCTGAAGGGAAGATGTGTTTGGTGGTGGCATCATGCTGAAGTTGGCGGAAATGGCGGAGGATGATCCTTTGAACTCAAGTTCTGTCGAAGGGTCATGAGGACTCAAAACGTCAACTCTTTTCTTCTCCGCCGATGCTGCCAGACCTGCTGAGTTTTTCCAGGTAATTCTGTTTTTGTTTTGGATTTCCAGCATCCGCAGTTTTTTTGTTTTTATCTCTAGGGACAATAAATGTTGGCCTAGCCAGAGACAACCACATCCCATGAATTAATAAAAAACAAAATCTCCTGGGTAATATCCCAGGATCAAAGCAATTGCCCATCCGAGATTCAAACTTGTCGGGAAATTCCCACCGAGCCAGCGGCTCATGATTCCCGGATTCAGTAAGGTTTGCGCCGGACGGTTATCAGGAAAAGCGAATAGCAGAGCAGCGCAGCTTGTGGATATTCACGTTTAAGTTCATATCTACCACTCACTTTAAGCTGCTTCAGCATTTGTGCCTCATAAGCTTTGACAGTTAGTTTAAGAGGAAAATCTGAGGTAATTTTTTTGAGGGCGGAAATATTCACTCCCGGGTGTAGGTTCCAGTTGGAGCGGGTTGAGGTGGTGGCTCCCCCGCAGTTTCCATGGTGACCGCTCAGAAGCTGTGACTGGCCGGACCTCATTCACTGTGACACCTTCTCGGTTCAAAGGTGCATGGCCGGACGGGATGTCGGATCAGGCCCCTGGTAGCAGGCCAGGCCCCAGGCGGCGCTGGGGGCTGGTGCTCCTGGGTGCTGCCGGCGGAGCCGCGTTCGCTCTGTACGTGGCGGCTGCCCCGTTTGTGGCTCCGGCTCTGAGGCGGGTTTGTCTCCCCTTCGTCCCGGCCAGCACAGTCCAGGTGGAGACGGTGCTGCAGCTGCTGAGAGGCCGCCGGGGAGCGCTGGTGGATATCGGCAGCGGGGATGGCAGGATCGTGAGTGACAGAGGAGGAGGGAGAAAGCTGCGGGAATGAAGAGAGGGAGAATGGGGGATGGGAGAGAGAGTTAAACATACAAAGAACGAGAGAGAGAGTGCGGAAAGGGGGCGGCGAGAGGAGGGACGCAGGGAAGAGAGGGAGCTGGGGGACGAGTTGGGGGGTAGAGAACGAGAGTGGGAGGTGGAAGAGGAGTGGTGCGGTAGTTGGTGGGGAGAGGATGTTGAGTGGAACTGGTGGGAGAGAGAGGGGAGGGGCATGAGATTTGGGGGTGGGGGGGATTGGGAGAGGAGGGCTGTGGCCGCCGGGGACCGCTGGTGGATATTGGCAGCGGGGATGGCAGAGAGAGAGTAAAAAAACAGAGAACTGGAAAGGTGAGTGGGAAAGGGCGGAGATAGAGGAGGGGAGTGCGAGTGGCGGGGTGAGGCAGAGGAGGCGCTGTGGGAAAGGGGGAGAGGAGTGATGTGGGGGTAGTGGTGAAAGGGAGGAAAGAGGTGTGTCAAAGGGGAGGGAGTGTGGGGGGAGAGTGAGGGGAGGGGCATGAGGGGGTGGAGAGTGAGGGGAGGGGCATGAGGGGGTGGAGAGTGAGGGAAGGGGCATGGGGGTGTGGAGAGTGAAGGGGAGGGGCTTGGGGGTGGAGAGTGAGGGGGAGGGGCATAGGGCAGCAGAGAGTGAGGGGTGGGGCATGGGGCAGCAGAGAGTGAGGGGAGGGGCATGAGGGGGGCGGAGAGTGAGGGGAGGGGCATGAGGGGGGCGGAGAGTGAGGGGAGGGGCATGAGGAGGGCGGAGAGTGAGGGGAGGGGCATGAGGGGGCGGAGAGTGAGGGGAGGGGCATGGGGGCGGAGGGGGAGGGGCATGAGGGGAGGGGCATGAGGGGGGCGGAGAGTGAGGGGAGGGGCATGAGGGGGGCGGAGAGTGAGGGGAGGGGCATGAGGGGGGCGGAGAGTGAGGGGAGGGGCATGAGGGGGGCGGAGAGTGAGGGGAGGGGCATGAGGGGGGCGGAGAGGGAGGGGAAGGGCTTGGGGTGGTGGAGAGTGAGGGGAGGGGCGTGGGGGGAGAGTGAGGGGAGGGGCGTGGGGGGAGAGTGAGGGGAGGGGCGTGGGGGGAGAGTGAGGGGAGGGGCGTGGGGGGAGAGTGAGGGGAGGGGCGTGGGGGGAGAGTGAGGGGAGGGGCGTGGGGGGAGAGTGAGGGGAGGGGCGTGAGTGGGAGAGTGAGGGGAGGGGCGTGAGTGGGAGACTGAGGAGAGGTGCGTTGGGCGGAGAGTGAGGGGAGGGTGTAGGGGAGGGGTGTGGGAGTGAGGGGCGAGGTGAGGGGGTGAGAGGGGAGGGGCGTGGGTGGGAGAGTGAGGTGAGGGGTGTGGGAGAAAAAGTGAGGGGGGAGCAGTGTGGGGTGAGAGTGAGAGGAGGTGCTTGGGGACGGAGAGTGAGGGGAGGGCTGTGGGTGGGAGGGGCATGGGGGGACGGGTGCAGCGAGGGGATAGTGAGGGGAGGGGCATGGAGGGAGGGGCCTTGAGGGGAGGGGCGTGGGAGGGAGAGTGAGAGGAGGGGCGTGGGGGGTGAGTGAGAGGAGGGCGTGGGGGGTGAGTGAGGGGAGGGGCGTGGAGGGGAGAGTGAGGGGAGGGGCGTGGGGGGAGAGTGAGGGGGGGACGTGGGGGGAGAGTGAGGGGGTTGTGGGGTGGAGAGTGAAGGGAGGGGTGTGGGGCGAAGTAGGAGATGAAGTGTGAGGAAATGGGGTGGGAGAGCTAGAGAAGGGGTCTGGGAGTGGGGAGGGAGAGGAATGTGGTGAGGGAGTTGGAATAGGAAGAGGTGAGGTGATAGGGAGAGGAATGGTGTGGGAGTTGAGAGAGGAGAGGGAGGAGGTGTGTGGGTGTGTGCAGGGGAGGGAGTGGAGGGGTGTGGACGTGGGGAGGGGAAGGAGAGGATGGGGTGTGGGCAGGGGAGGGAGAGGATGGGGAGTGGGCAGGGGAGGGAGAGGAGGGTTGTGGGAGTGGGCAGGGGAGGGAGAGGATGGGGTGTGGGCAGGGGAGGGAGAGGAGGGGTGTGGGAGTGGGCAGGGGAGGGAGAGGATGGGGTGTGGGATTGGGTGGGATAGAGGGAGAGAGGAGAGATGTGAGAGTGGGCAGGGGAGAGGAGGGATGTGCGAGTTGGGGTAGGAGGGATAAGATGGGGAGTGGGTGGGGGAGAGGGAGAGGAGGGGTGTGGGAGTGGGTGGGTGAGAGGGAGAGAAAGGAAGAAATGTTGGGAGATTGAGGGAGGATATTTAGTGTGCTACTGTCCCATTTCCATGAAGGATAGCCTCAAAATTCAGCTTATGTTTGGGCTTTATTTTTTGGTTATCTCCCTTTTTTTAAATAAATTAATAAGCAAAATGAAAACACGACTCCACCTCCTTATCATACTTTGTCATTTACAACCCTATTTATATTGGGCCATAACTTCCAAGCTCCCCAGCGTCAGATTTGGGGGGTACACCAAAGATATGCCAGGGAATCCCTCTCACAAGTTCCCAGGTAAGGGTTTGCATGGCAATTGCCCAGAAGTGCAAACTTCCTCTGGACAATTACGCTGCTCTGGGAACCATCTGAAAATGCGGTTTAAATTGCAAACTTCAGCCAACGTTACAACAGTAGTTACCCAGAAAATGTTAGAAGAATTAAAACCTCTTCTAACTTCTTGGTAACTATTGTAAACACCCAGACCGGGTATGGGCAGGGTAAATAATGAGAAACTGTTCCCACTTGAGAGCGTCAAGAATTCGAGGGCATGGATTCAAAATAATTGGCAAAAGGTGTAAAAGTGATGTGAGAGAATGATTTTTCACTCTGGAGGCTGGAACGAACTTCCTGAGAAGGTGGCGGGGGCAAGTTTGTTCGAGGTATTCAGAAGGGAATTGGATTGCTACCTGAAAAAAAAATGTGCAGGATTACGGTGATAAGACATTGGAGTGGGACGAGGTAGAATGCTCTTTCAGAGAGCCAGTGCAGACTTGATGGTCTGAATGGCCGCCTCCTGCACTGTAAAGATTCTATGATACCGATTCCATCCCTCTTCCTGGCAACATTCTGAGATTAAGCCAGTCTGTGCAAACCTTGATGTCACATTTGATCCTGAGATGAGCTTCTGACCTTATATTCGTGTCATAACTGAGATCGTCTATTTCCACCTTTGTAACATCAATTCACCCCTCTTTCAGGTCATCTGCTGCTGAAACCCTCATTCATGCCTTCATTACCTCTAGCCTTGACTATTCCGACGCACTCCTGGCTGGTGTCCCACATTCTACCCTCCATAAGCTTGAGGTCATTCAAAACTCTGCTGCCTAAGTCTTAACTTGCAACAAGTCCCGTCCCTCCATTTCCCCTGTGCTGGCTGACCTACGATTTTTCTGCACTCAAGCAACATCTTGATTTTAAAATTCTCATTCTTGTTTTCAAATCCCTCCATGGCCTTGCCCCTCCATATGTTTGTAATCTCCTCTAGCCTCCAAGATATCTGCGCTTCTCTAATTCTGACCTCTTGGGCATTGCTCTGCTGTTGGTGGTCATGCCTTCAGTTCCCTCTCTGTGCTTCCCACCTCTCTCTTGTTTCCTCCTTTAAAACCTACCTCTTGGCCATGTTTGTGGTCATCTGACCTAACATCTCCTTATGTGGCTCAGTGTCAAACTTTGCTTTCTAATGCTCCTCAAGTGCCTTGGGATATTTCATTACCTGAAAGGTGCTATATAAATATAAGTTGTTGTAGAATGATCCTTGCTCTGTACACTGTGACATGCATATTATGGCATTGTCTTTTAGAGGCAGTGTTGTAATGTAAATGGGATATAAGGGAGACTTATAAGCATTTGCAAAGTGGCCATTGATGAATCAGTAGGAGGACCCCTGTGCAGAAATGATTAACTATACCTCTCAGTAATGTATCTGTCAATCATCAGCATGAGAAAGCTGTCTGCATTAAACCAAAAAGAAATCCAATTGATTGATAAGTCCTGAGGGAAGAAATGGAATGCCCATGTCCTACAGAATGAAATTAACACAGTGACTTTCCCAGGGGCAGTGAGCTTGGGTACCTCCTGACCCCCCTTCTTAGGTGTAGCTGTAGCAACAGGCCCCTCCCATACAGCAAGCTACAAAATGAAAGTTAAAAGACACAATAGAAGGGGAAATGTGTGAAATTCCTCCTGTCTAATTTTAGCAAAGAATGGATGCAATGCCAGAGCATGGTAATAAGAGAGAATTTTAATGAAATTCTAGGCTACAAAAGAAATTTAAACAGTATACTGTTCAAAATCATAGCCAAAGGAATTTATGCAAATAATAGGTACATGAAGTCTGCAATACAAATTGTATTCCAATCTAAACAGTCATTATAGATATATTTATGGCCCAGGTGTCTCTAAGAAAAGCACAAATTTTATTTGAATACATTTCTTGTTCATATCAGATTCTGTTTTTAAAAACCCATACTGATTAATTACATTAGTCCAATAATCTGATTAAATTTTTTATAGAGAGATGTTATTCCTGCCAGTGGAATATATAAGTTTGTTTTTCTGTGTGTTCTCTGAACCTGGAATTTTCTTGATCAAGCTTATACTGATATTAACTCTGCATTGCTCTTGCCAATGGCAATTTATGCTGAAATTTTCTGCAGTTCTTATTTGTATATGGCAGAGTGCATAAAACCTGCATAAATTCTATTTTACTATTAGGGACTGAAGAAACCATACAGTGTGTGCACAATCTTCTTTGTTTAAGCCTCTCTTTATCTTATGTTATGAAAATTAGTTTGAATCAGTCATTCACAATAAACACTACTGCATTTTTTAAGGAAAACACCTTTGTGGAAGCTTTTCTAATGTTACTGATTCTGTTGTCTAATAAAACATTCAATGATATAAATTTATTCTTGGAAAAATCACCAACTCTGCAATGCAGATATAAAACTTGAGGCCTTTTCCAAGTTGAAACTCCTTAGTCTTACTGCTTTTGGGTTGGGGGGCTGGTGGGAAATATGTTGTGCTTAAATTTTGAGCTCATTCAGAGCTGGTGTAAATTCAGGAAATATGTGTTCTTTGGTTTTAATGTGGAGCAGTGCTTTATTAAAGAGTGTGGGTCGTTTATGGTAGTTGTAACTTAGAAGTGGCACGAATCATGGTGAAAGATCCCATGTCTTGAGGTTCTGGCATAAATTATTTACATGAAAGTTTCCTTGTTTAAAAGAAAAACTGATGCACTTACACTGTGCCATAAATTATTAGGAAATTCCGTACCATAAAATTTGGTGGAGAGTGATTATGTAGCAAGCAATTAAGAAGTAAGTAGAATGAGTTCAGTAACTGTTGTTAACAAACAATAGCCATCTTGTGCACAGGAGATCTTACAAGCACCAAGATGAAATGAAGGAAGAAAAATACTTGCATTTATATAGTTCCTTTCACATTCTGAGCAGGTTCCAAAGTTTCACCACTAGTAGAAGCTATAGTTACAACATGACACATTTTACATTGTTTCCATTTTAATTTTGGTCATAGGAATTCATAGTAGAAATATAAAAAATAGGGAATATATACTTTAAAATAGTGTTGAATTAATTTGTGCTCTAACTCTGATTCACATGAAAACACAACTTGGTCTTGATTCCTTGTATACAATGCCATGAGAGGCCAAGTAATATTGCATTTGTTTGGTAGTACAGAGCTTGAATATTGCTGAAAAGAGAGGTTTTGCCAAACTTTTTCATCTTGCACTCATCAGGACAAATGGACGAATGCCAAATTTCAAATGATTTGGTCACAGCGTTGCCGTAGAGAAAGCAAAGGGGAAACCTAGACTCCCCGAGTTTCTCGGTAATTCAAAAAAGGCACAAGATTGGATCATTATTCCTTTTGTTTGCAGAGGACTGGTCCTTCTGTTTGAATGTATATGGCTTCTAGCAGATGTAAATAAACCACATTGCAAGCTTTACTGATTAGTTTGATTGTTAGTGCAGTTATTAATACACTCAGAATTGTTCACCAAGTGCTACCCATTTCTGAATCGCTTTTTACAGTAGATGTTCTGGGTTTTTCAGTGCTGATGCATGTAGGTTGTATGAATCAAACAGCATGCCCTCTCGGTTTGTATAGGCAGAATACAAACCATCCTCAACCAACCCAAAACAAAAACGTCTACTGTCAGATGTTATTCCATGATTAGGCAGCACTTGCTGAACAATCCTGAGTGTGCTAATAACTACACTAACAGTCAATTTAAGATTATTAGTCAAGCTTGTAACTTGACTCATTTACGTTTTTTAGAAATGACATACATTCATACACAGGAGCCCATTATAAACAAAAGGAGTATGTTCAAGCTTTCTACCTTTATTAAATTACCCAGGAGCCTATAGTTCCCTGTTGCTTTCTCCATGGCCAATCAATGCCTTGGCCAATCAGAGTTGTTTTGCCAACCAAGCAGCATCCTTTTTTCCTGTAGTATAAATTCTTGTGATGTTTGAAATTTGGCATTCTTGATTTGTCCTGATGAGTGCAAGACAAAAAGCTTCAGCAATGTCTCTTTTCAGCAATAATATTGTGCTATAAATTTGATTAGTTGCTGTAACCATCCTGAAACATGTTTTAGCCAAATATTGATAGCTGTCATGTCCTAGATATTATTGAAGAGATGATGGGTTTTCACTAGATTTTGGGTCAGACCTAATAAAGGTTGGCATAGGTTCCTTTATTGGGAATTTTACTGTTCTAAAAGTAAAACATTTTAACACTATTTGTATTAGAATTACTGTTAAGCAGCTCTCGAAATTTTGGATCATTATGTATATGAAATCCGCTATGTTGGTTACTGCAATTTGGAAATTGTGGACACAGCTTTTATGGTAGTTGTCCAACTTCTATTGACGCCCCACCATATAAATTGCATACCCATGTTAGTTGGTCATTAAAAATCAACAGCCTGTTTATCAGGGTTTACGATAATCTGTCCTTTTGACTTTATAGGTAATTGCAGCAGCAAAGCAAGGGTTTCGAGCTGTGGGTTATGAGCTGAATCCTTGGTTGGTTTGGTACTCTAGGTACAGAGCATGGCGAGAAGGAGTGCACCACAATACTAGATTTTACATTTCTGACTTGTGGAAGGTATACTCAGTGTTGCACAGCTCGCGCAGAACTGTTCTTCTGTATTATTCAAATTCTGTTATTTTCAATGTGGGTAATTGTTTTTGTCCTATGCTTTTAGGTCAGTTTCTCAGAATATAGTAATGTTGTCATATTTGGAGTTCCTCAGATGGTGAGTGTTGTTAATCAATTCTAAAACGTTTATTTGCGATAGGTACAGAAAGGTAAATTTTGCCAAACTCTGTTCCCGGTGTGGTTCCTCACTTGATGGGGTTGTGCATCGGAGAAACTGGATGAAGAGCCATTTTTATTCAAATTTTCCTGCTAAAGTCTCCATTGTATTCACAACAGACAGAACTGGCAAGTTTTATGTTTGGAGATTGACTTCACTGGTCCCTTACAAGTAAATATATTAATAAATAAGTTTGTTTATAGGAATTGGTTGTAGCTAGCACATTTTTCGAAGCCCTAGATCTTGGGTTTGAATCTAGCACACAATGATTGGGTTATGGTTGCCTCATTTTGGTAATAAGTCTCTTAAGTGAAATAGTTTATTCACTTCAACTTAGTTCGTAGTGGCTGTAACTCTTTCGAGTACAAACACATTTCCATCTGTTCCTATTCAGATGAAATTACATTGTTTCATAATTTGCCATGGTGAGATTTGAACTCTTGATCTTGGGGTTACAAGCCCAGTAACTCTTTCGAGTACAAACCCGTTTCCATCTGTTTCAGATGAAGTTACGTTGTTTCATAGTTTGCCATTGTGAGATTTGAACTCTTGATCTTGGGGTTACAAGGCCAGTACCATAACCACTTGGCTATTTAGGCCAAGCATGTATTATATGTAACTCTTTCGAGTACAAACCCGTTTCCATCTGTTTCAGATGAATTTACATTGTTTCATAGTTTGCTGTTGTGAGATTTGAACTCTTGATAATCTTTTAAATGAAAACCAAATCAACAAAATTGGGATAAATCAGGCACAGCCCCTAATTCAGGTCAGCTGTAAAACCAAGGACAAAGTTTAAAGGAACCTTACAAAGTTTAAATCAAAATGTGATTAAAGGGGTCAACAAAACACCCCAGTCCCCGCGGTGCCCAGCGAGCACGGAAGGCCTTGAGAGTGTCAGCAGACACCGCGTGCTCCCTCTCCAGGGACATCCGGCAGCGAACGTAGCCGCAGAAGAGGGACAAACAATCGGGCGGGACTCCCCCGTCGATCGCCCGCTGCCTGGACCTGTTAATGGCCAACTTGGCCAGGCCCAGGAGCAGGTTCACGAGGAGGTCCTCCTCCTTCCCGACCCCCTTCCGCACCGGGTGCCCATAGATCAGGAGCGTGGGGCTGAAGTGCAAACAAAACATCAATAAAAGGTTTTTCAAGTAACTGAAAAGGGAGTGCAGCCTACAACACCCTATGTATACATGGTCCACGGACTCCACAAGACCGCAAAAAGGGCACGTTTCCTGAGAGTCCGTGAACCTATGCATCCTCTTATTATAAGGGACTGCTGCATGCAACACCCTCCAACCCAGGTCCCCGATAGAAAGGGGGAGGACACCTCCGTAGAGGGCCTCCCATCGGGGGCCTCCACCGCCGGACGGCAGTATAATTTGCCATGGTGAGATTTGAACTCTTGATAATCTTTTAAATGAAAACCAAATCAACAAAATTGGGATAAATCAGGCACAGCCCCTAATTCAGGTCAGCTGTAAAACCAAGAACAAAGTTTAAAGGAAACTTACAAACTTTAAATCAAAATGTGATTAAAGGGGTCAACAAAACACCCCAGTCCCCGCGGTGCCCACCGAGCACGGAAGGTTGAACTCTTGATCTTGGGGTTACAAGCCCAGTACCATAACCACTTGGCTATTTAGGCCAAACCCAGTGATTTGCTTTGTAACTCTTTCGAGTACAAACACGTTTCCATCTGTTTCAGATGAAATTACATTGTTTCATAGTTTGCCATTGTGAGATTTGAACTCTTGATTCATAGTTTGCCATTGTGAGATTTGAACTCTTGATCTTGGGGTTACAAACCCAGTACCATAACCACTTGGCTATTTAGGCCAAGCATGAAGTTACATTGTTTCATAGTTTGCCATTGTGAGATTTGAACTCTTGATCTTAGGGTTACAAACCCAGTACCATAACCACTTGGCTATCATACCAGAATTTAGTTCCATAACAAACAACTCATTGTTAATTGGAACTAATTTGGTAATCCTGCTCACAAGACCCATGGGATTGATTTAAGGTTAAAAAAAATCGTCTCATTATAGTAGGCAGCTGTCCTTCTAAAGCTTGGGATAATGACAGAAAGAAAGAACTTGCAATTGTGCAGCACCTTTCATGTCCTCAGGATGTCCTATAATTCTTCACAATCAATGAATCATCTTTGATTCTGTTTTATTTATTTTCTTTCTTCCTTTCAGAAAGCCTAACCTGCACTTGAGATCTGTTGGTAGTGTGGCTGACACCAGGAGGTCATAGTGTAGTGGCATTGTCCTGAACCCTACTACTTCATGTTATGTACATTTATACTGTATGTGAATGATTTTTAAAAAAAATCTAAGAATAGAATGGTGTATTTGAGGTTCATTCCTCATTTAATTGAGTAATGTTTCAGTGGAATATCAAGACTGGGGGTATACGAAGAGGAATCTCATGTTTTCAATCAGCCTCAAGATATAACATATATGGAAATCATGATCTTGGACCAATCATCATTGGGTGATTTTTCTATTAAGTATATGAGTTAATATTTGAAGGCAGGGCCCCAAGAACTTGGTTTTGCCATGGATTAAGAAATTGGCATTGAAATTATATGTCTGTCGGAAAGCACGTTTTAGAAAAAGACAGTTGTGTCTGTGTTAGATGTGAAATGTGAGTTTATGTCTTTTTGTTTGGAATTACAACTTTAGATTAAGGAGATTTTTCTTTAATTTAGGAACAGCTTTATATGAGGGAATTTTCTGACTGCATTTTCTGCTGTTCCAGATGCAGTCCTTGGAGGAGAAACTTCAGAGCGAGCTGAAGGGCAATGCTAGAGTTGTAGCCTGTCGTTTCCCATTTCCCAGCTGGATTGCTGTTCATGAATCTGGAAAGGGAATCGATACCGCCTGGTTGTATGATGCAAAGTCATTTAAAACCACAGCAAAATAAGTCTCTGATTAAAACAATGGAAAGGACAAGACAGGCATAATTTTCATATTGCTGCAGAGTGGCTCGAAGATTGTCTTTGAGAATTAAATAGTGGAAAAACCTTGATAGAAGTGACCGAATCAATCAGCTAATCAGTTGGAGCTGCAGCATTGCTTTTAAGCCAGTCAATTTTTTTACAGGGCAAATAATGCAAATATTAAACTCCGTTGTAACTGAACAAATGTTTCTACTTTATCAGATTCAGTTAACAAAAATGTAATTTTAAATGAACTCTTGTCCAGATGTGATATTTAATACGATATAAGAATTGTTACTGATTAAACCTTTAATTATGTCTGGTTTGTTGTAATGTTAAAATGGACTCTCAGAATTGCCAGTGAATTTCCCTAGGATCAGTTTGTTAGTGTAATATGGGATTTGGCATTTAGCCATGAAAATGAGGAAAATTTAATCTTTGATATCTGATGTGTTATCCAATCTTTGCTGGTGTCGCAGAGAAGGAACACCATTTCCAGCTTTTGAACATTTATTCATTGGTGTATTTTTAATTCATTCATGGATCTGGGCTTTGCTGGCTGGGCCAGCATTTATTGCCCATCCCTAATTGTCCTTGAAAAGGTGCTGGTGAGCCAATTTCCTAAACCACTGCGGTCCATGTGGTGTAGGTACACCCACAGTGCTGTTAGGAAGGGAGTTCCAGGATTTTGACCCAGCGACAGCGAAGGAACTGCGATATATTTCCAAGTCAGGATGGTGAGTGGCCTGGAGGGGAACTTCCGGGTGGTGGTGTTTCCATCTATCTGCTGCCCTTGTCCTTCTCGGTGGTAGTGGTCGTGGGTTTGGAAGGTGCTGTCGAAGGAGCCTTGGTGAATTCCTGCAGTGCATTTTGCAGATGGTACACACTGCTGTTACTGTGTGTCGGTGGTGGAGGTAGTGAATGTTTGTGGATGGGGTGCCAATCAAGCGAGCTGCTTTGTCCTGGACAGTGTAAAGCTTCTTGAGTGTTGTGGGAGCTGCACTCATCCAGGCAAGTGGGGAGTATTTCATCACTCTCCTGACTTGTGCCTTGCAGATGGTGGACAGGCTTTGTGGGGATCAGTAGTAAGGTCACTCGTCGCATGATTCCTAGCCTCTGACCTGCTTTTGTAGCCACAGTATTTATATGGCTAGTCCAGTTCACTTTCTGGTCAGTGTTAACCCCAGGATGTTGATAATGGGGGATTCAGTGATGGTAATGCCATTGAATATCAAGGGGCATTGGTTGGATTCTCTGTTGTTGGAGCTGGTCATTGTTTGACACTTGTGTGGTGTGAATGTTACTTGTCAGCCCAAGCCTGAATATTATACAGATCTTGCTGTATTTGGACATGGACTGTTTTAGGATATGATGGGGACAGGATTGGGTCTGGTATTGATAGTTAGTTCCCCTAACCTATCTCCCCTCAATTAATCAGCCTGTCAGTAGGAACATAGATATAGGAGTAAGTAGTCCAATAAGTCCCTCAGCCTGTTTTGCTTTTGCCTTAAGCCTTAATACCTGTGGTTAACAAAAATCATATTTCAGATAACCAACAACTAACCTAGCATCAATGGCCATTTGCAGAAGTGTTCAAGCTTCCATCACCCTTTGTGTGTAGAAGTGTTTCCTGACTTCACTCCTGGCTCTGATTTCAAGGCTATGTCCTCTAGTCCTAGACTCCGCAACAAGTGGAAATAGTCGCTCCCAATCTATCCTAAGACCTTAGGACATAGGAGCAGAAGTTAGGCCATTCGGCCCATCAAGTCTGCTCCGCCATTCAATCATGGCTGATAAGTTTCTCAACCCCATTCTCCCACCTTCTCCCCGTAACCTTTGATCCCCATACCAATCAAGAGCCTATCTATCTCAGTCTTAAATACACTTAATGACCTGGCCTCCACAGCCTTCTGTGGCAATGAATTCCATAGATTCACCACTCTCCGGCTAAAGAAGTTTCTCCTCATCGCTGTTCTAAAAGGTCTTCCCTTTACTTTGAGGCTGTGCCCTCGGGTCCTGGTCTCTCCTAATGGAAACATCTTCCCCACATCCACTCTATCCAGGCCTTTCAGTATTCTGTAAGTTTCAATCAGATCCCCCCTCAACCTTCTAAACTCCATCGAGTATAGACCCAGTCCTCAAACGTTCCTCATATGTTAAGCCTTTCATTCCTGGGATCGTTCTTGTGAACCTCCTCTGGACCCTCTCCAGGGCCAGCACATCCGTCCTGAGATACGGGGCCCAAAATTGCTCACAATATTCTAAATGTGGTCTGACCAGAGCCTTATAAAGCCTCAGCAGCACATCCCTGCTTTATATTCTAGTCCTCTTGAAATAAATGCCAACATTGCATTTGTCTTCCTAACTACTGACTCAACCTGCAAGTTAACCTTAAGAGAATCCTGGATTAGGACTCCCAAGTCCCTTTGCACTCCAGATTTCTGAATTCTCTCCCCATTTAGAAAATGGTCTATGCCTCTATTCTTCCTACTAAACTGCATGATCTCACACTTGCCCATGTTGTATTCCATCTGCCACTTCTTTGCCCATTCTCCTAACCTGTCCAAATCTTTCTGCAGCCTCCCCACCTCCTCAATACTGCCTGCCCTTCCACCTATCTTTGTATCATATGCAAACTTAGCCAGGATGCCCTCAGTTCCTTCATCTGGATCATTAATGTATAAAGTGAAAAGTTATGGTCCCAACATTGACCCCTGCGGAACTCCACTAGTCATTGGCCGCCATCCTGAGAAGGACCCCCTTATCCCCACTCTCTGTTCTCTGCCAGACAGCCAATCTTCTATCCATGCTAGTACCTTGCCTCTAACACCATGGGCTCTTATCTTACTGAGCATCCTCCTGTGCAGCACCTTGTCAAAGGCCTTCTGGAAGTCCAAGTAGATAACATCCATTGGCTCTCCTTTGTCTAACCTACTTGTTAACTCCTCAAAGAATTCTAACAGATTTGTCAGGCATGACCTCCCCTTGATGAAACCATGCTGACTTTGCCCAATTTTACCATGCACTTCCAAGTATTCTGAAATCTCATCCTTAATAATGGATTCTAAAATCTTACCAATGACCGACGCCAGGCTAAGTGGCCTGTAATTTCCTATCTTTTGCCTCACTCCCTTCTTAAACAAGTGGGTTACATTACCGATTTTCCAGTCCTCTGGGACCCTCCCTCCAGTGATTCCTGAAAGATCACCACTAACACCTCCACTATCTCTTCAGCTATCTCCTTCAGAACTCTGGGGTGTAATCCATCTGGTCCAGGTGATTTATCCATCTTCAGACCTTTCAGCTTTCCTAGCACCTCTTTGGTAATGGCCACCATACTCACCTCTGCCCCCCGACTCTCTTGAACTTTGGGAATGTTACTCGTGTCTTCCACCGTGAAGACTGATGGAAAGTATCTGTTCAGTTCCTCCGCCATTTCCTTGTTCCCCACTACTACTTCTCCAGCGTCATTTTCCAGCGGCCCAATATCCATTTTTGACTCTCTCTTACCCTCCATATATCTAAAAAAAACTTCTTGCAATCTTCTTTTATATTACTGGCTAGTTTACCCTCATATTTAATCTTCTCCCTCATTTCTTTTTTAGATGTCCTCTGTTGGTCTTTGTAGGCGTCCCAATCCCCTGGTTTCCCACTGCTCTTCACTGCATTATATGCTTTCTCTTTAGCTTTTATGCTGTCCCTGACTTCCCTTGTCAGCCATAGTTGCCTTGTCCTCCCTTTAGTATGCTTCTTCTTCCTAGGGATGAATTTTTGCTGTGTCTCCCAGATTACTCCCAGAAACTCCTGCCATTGCTGTTCCACTGTCTTTCCTGCTAAGCTCATCTCCCAGTCAATTCTGGCCATCTCCTCCCTCATGCCTCTGTAGTTGCCTTTATTCAACTGTAATACTGTTACATCTGATTCCAAATTTTTCCTCTAAAATTGCAGGGTAAATTCTATCATATTATGGTCACTTGCTCCTAAGGGTTCCTTCACCTTAAGCTCCCTTATCAAATCTGTCTCATTACACATCACTAAATCTAGAATTGCCTGTTCCCTAGTGGACTCCACCACAAGCTGCTCCAAAAAGCCATTTCGTAGACATTCCACAAATTCCTTTTCTTGGGATTCACTACCAACCTGATTTTCCCAGTCTACCTGCATATTGAAATCCCCCATGATCACTGTAACCTTGCCTTTTTTACAGGCCTTTTCTGTCTCCTGGTGTATCTTGTGCCCCACATCCTGACTACTGTTCGGAGGCCTGTACCTAACTCCCATTATGGTTTTTTCACCTTTGCGGTTCCTCAACTCTACCCATACAGATTCTACATCATTTGACCCTATGTCATTTCTTGCTATCGATTTAATTTCATTTCTTACTAACAAAGCAACCCCACCCCCTCTGCCAACCTGTCTGTCTTTTCGATAGGATGTATATCCTTGGATATTTAGCTCCCAGTCCTGATCCCCTTGCAGCCATGTCTCTGTGATGCCCACCACATCATACCTGCCAATTTCAATCTGCGTCACAAGCTCATTTACTTTATTTTGTATACTGCGTGCATTCAGATACAACACCTTCAGTCCTGTTTTTCCCGTCTCCTTTCTCATTGTCGTCCCTTTATCTGATGTGCTTGAAGTTAGATTCCTAGCCCTTTCCAAACACTCTGTCCTATTTTGTGTTCTGGGGACTTTAATAGCCTCTCCTGGGCTCTCCTTTCTTTTCAGTTTTTTCATAGTTTTCCATGAAGTTGCATCCACCCCCCAACATGCTAACCTGTTGCTTTGTTTCCTATTAGTCATACTTCTTGGAGTTTTACCCTTCCCTTCCCCCCACCACTTTCTAGTTGACCACCCTATTTACCCTTTTCGCTAGAACATTGGTCCCAGATCGGTTCAGGTGGAGACCGTCCCAACAGTACAGATCCCTCCTGTTCCAATACTGATACCAGTGCCCCACGAAATGGAACCCCTCTTTCCCGCACCACTCCTTTAGCCACGTGTTTATTTCCCTTATTCTCGTGTCCCTATGCCAATTTGCACCTGGCTCGGGTAGTAATCCGGAGATTATAAACCTTGAGGACCTGTTCTTTAATTTAGTTCCTAGTTCCTGATAATCCCCAAACAGGTCCTCTTTCCTAGTCTTACCTATGTTATTTGTCCCGATGTGGACCACAACAACTGGATCCTCCCCCTCCCTCTCCAATATCCTTTCAAGCCGCTCAGAGCTGTCCCTCACCCTGGCACCGGGCAGGCAACATACCATGCAGAATCACTAAGGCTATGCTTCAAGGAAACTTGCAACCATGACACGAAAACCCTAAACGTCGATTTTCGCACCCAGGAGACACCAGCCAATGACATAAGAAAAGGGCAACATCACGTGTGGGCTGGCATGCACCACCATCATGATCAGTTCCGCCTAATATCTTGAAAACTTCAATCAAATCACCTTAATCTACCAAATTGCATGAATAGTTTGTAATAATTGCAATTTAGTGGATCTACACTGCACTACACTGTACTGTTTAGAAAGCACTCTGTTTTATCTGTCAGACATGACCTACCCTTTACAAATTCATGCTGGCTTTCTCTGATTAACTGAAAATTTTCAAAGTCTTCATTCACTCCATCCTTAATTATCATCAGCATCCTTCCATCTATCTAAGATGATGGACATATAGCAAACCAAGTCCATTAAGGATGAGGCAGCTTCATTTGGTGTACTTTTGCTGATGGCTGAAGGTACCAATCTGGGAGAAGTGGGTTCTCCACAATTTTCACATACAAAATGGCTATCAGGTGTGGTTGTGCATTGTTTTTGTTGTTGGCACCTGTTGTCAAGCTGCTGTAGCCACTGATCATCATGGTGGCGCATGCCAACCCATACGTGATGTTGCCCTTTTCTTCTGTCATTGGCTAGTGTCTCCCGGGTGCGAAATCAATGTTTAGGGCTTTCGTGCCATGGTTGCAAGTGTCCTTGAAACATAGCCTTAGTGATTCTGCTGATCTTCTGCCTGCAGCTACCTTGTCAAACAGAAAATTCCCAGACAGTTTTTCACCCTGAAAATCTGCTCGAGCCAGCAAAGTTGCTTCTGGTTGCTGAGTGCCAACATACTTGGGAGATTTGCCTTTGTGAGAACTGCCCTGTGCGTGATTTGTCCTTGCATAAAATGCCCAGAATGTGCTGCAGACAGTGAAGATGAAAGGTGTTGAGCTTCCTTTCTTGATAGCAGTAAGTCATCCATGTTTCAGCAAGGTGCTACGAACACATGTCTCAAATTAGCACCTTGGTCCTAAGATTCACCTTGATGTTATTCCATGCACGTTTTGTGAGTAGGCCGAAGGTGATAGCTGCTTTCCCTATGTATCAAGTTCTGCGTCAATTGTAGACTCTAGTAATTTACTGACCACAGGCAATAGACTAACTAGCGTCCCTCTTCCACTCTTCTTAAATAATGCACCTATATGTGCAATTTTGCAATCTGAAAGAACTGTTCCTGAATTACGAGAAATTTGGAGAATTCTAGTTAGAGCATCTGCAATGTTCTCACCTCTTTCTCTCTTTAGGTACCATGCCTTGAGAGGGCATTAGCAACCATGGACCTCCATGTTAATCTTGATGTGTGACTTACTTTAAAACCCTGAGATGGAAATTATTGAGCCCTGAGGATTTGTCACTCATTAGTGTCATTACTTACTTTTTGTAATTCTTATTATCCATTTGTCACCCTTTGCTGTTCTTTGTATCTCTTCCATTTAACAGGATCATTGTTTTTGCAATCTTGCGTGCTTTTCCTTTTAGTTTTATGTTGCCCAATGCCTCTTTAGTTATCTATAGGAGTTTTTTTCTTGGCAGGTGGAGCATTTGCCCCTTAGGGGTAAAACCTGGCTCTGTATCACAAATTCATTTTTGAACATCTGCCACTGATCTGTCATTTTACACATTAATAGAGACTATAAACAGGGCACATCTGTCAGCCACAATAAAATCTAGAATTTTAGTAGCTGTTTTGGATTTTTCCCTTTCAAACACAACATCGAACTCAATCATATTATTGTCCCATTTGATAAATGTTCACACACTGTGGGGCTGTTAACTAAATCTGGCTTATCGCTCATTATTTTTTTCAATTATGGCCTGCTCTCTTGTTAGTTGCATGATATATTGCTAGAATATATTTATATTCTGAACATAGAATATGTTCTTTTGGGGTGCTGGTGGTGTAGTGGTAATGTCACAGGACTAGTAATCCTCTGGGGACGTGGGTTCAAATCACACCACGACAGCTGGTGGAATTTAAATTTATAAGTGACTGGAAACCAGTGAATGTGGCCAGTAGGACTAAGAGGAAGGGCAGGCAGGGAGAAATTACTGAACACTGGGACTGGGGGTCTGAAATGCATTTGTTTCAATGCGCAAAGTATAACAGGCAAGGCAGATGAGCTTAGAGCTTGGATTAGTACTTGGGACTATGATATTGCTATTACAGAGACTTGGTTGAAGGATGGACAGGATTGGCGGATAATCGTTCCAGGATTTAGATGTTTCAGGCAGGATAGAGAGGGATGTAGAAGAGGTGGGGGAGTTGCACTGCTGGTTAAAGGGAATATCACAGCTGTACGACAGGAGGACACCTCGGTGGGCTCATGCAGCGAGGCAATATGGGTAGAGCTCCGGAATAGGAAGGGTGCAGTCACAATATTGGGGGTTTACTTTTGGCCTCCCAATTGCCAGCGGGAGATTGAGGAACAGTTTTGTAGGCAGATTTTGGAAAGATGTAAAAGCAATAGGGTTGTTGTGGTGCGTGATTTCAACTTTCCCTATATTGACTGGGAATCACAGTGCTAGGGGTTTGGATAGTGCAGAAGGGTTTGTAAGGTGCATCCAGGAGGGCTTCCTGAGGCAATATATAGATAGTCCAACTAGGGAATGGGCAATACTGGACCTGGTATTAGGGAATGAACCTGGCCAGGTGGTCGAAGTTTTAGTAGGGGAGCATTTCGGGAAAAGTGACCATAACTCATATGTTTCAAGGTACTGGTGGATAAGGATAACAGGAGTCCTCGGGTTAATTGTGGGAAGGCTAATTATAACAATATTAGGCAGGAACTGAGGAATCTAGACTGGAGGCGGACGTTTGAGGGCAAATCAACAACTGACATATGGGGGGGCTTTCAAACATCAGTTGATAAGAATTCAGGACCGGCATGTTCCTGCTAGGATGAAGGATAAGCATGGCAAGTTTCAGGAACCTTGGATAACGAAGGATATTGTGAGATTAGTCAAAAAGAAAAGGGAAGCATTCGTAAGGGCTAGAAGGCTGGGAACAGATGAAGCCCGTGGAGAATATAAAGAAAGTAGGAAGACACTTAAGCAAGGATTCAGGAGGGCTAAAAGGGGTCATGAAAATTCACTGTCAACCAGGATTAAGGAAAATCCCAAGGCCTTTTATACGTGTGTAAAAAGCAAGAGGGTAGCCAGGGAAAGCGTAGACCCACTCAGGGACAGAGGTGGGAATCTGTGTGTGGAGCCAGAAGAAATGGGAGAGATACTAAATGAGTACTTCTCATCAGTATTCACCAAAGAGAAGGACTTAGCAGTTGATTTGTGTAGATAGCCTGGATCATGTTGAGATCAAAAAAGAGGTGTTAGGCGTCTTGAAGAATATTAAGGTGGATAAGTCCCCAGGGCCAGATGCGATCTACCCCAGAGTACTGAGGGAGGCAAAGGAGGAGATTGCTGGGGCCTTGATAGAAATCTTTGTATCCTCACTGGCTACGGGTGAGGTCCCAGAGGACTGGAGAATGGCCAATGTTGTTCTATTGTTTAAGAAGGGTATCAGGGATAATCCTGGAAATTACAGGCCGGTGAGCCTTAAGTCAGTGGTGGGGAAACTATTGGAGAAGATTCTTCGTGACAGGATTTACTACCATTTGGAAGCAAATGGGCGTATTAGTGAGAGGCAGCATTGTTTTGTGAAGGGGAGGTCGTGTCTCACTAACTTGATCGAGTTTTTCGAAGAAGTGACAAAGATGATCGACAATGGAAGGGCAGATAAAGGCAGTTATCTACATGATTTCAGTAAGGCATTTGACAAGGTCCCTCATGGCAGATTGGTAAAGAAAGTAAAGTCGCACGGGATCAGAGGTGAGCTGGCAAGATGGATACAGCATTGGCTTGGTCATAGAAGACAGAGGGTAGCAGTGGAAGGGTGCTTTTCTGAATGGAGAGGTGTGACTAGTGGAGTTCCGCAGGGATCAGTGCTGGGACCTTTGCTGTTTGTAGTATACATAAATGATTTGGAGGAAAATATAACTGGGCTAATTAGTTAATTTGCAGATGACACTAAGGTTGGAGGAGTTGCAGATAGTGAAGAGGATTGTCAAAGGATACAACGGGATATAGATCGGTTGGAGACTTGGGTGGAGAAATGGCAGATGGAGTTTAATCTGGACAAATGTGAGGTAATGCATTTTGGAAGGTCTAATACAGGCACGAGTTATACAGTGAATGGCAGAACCCTTAAGTGCATTGACGGGCAGAGGGATCTGGGTGTACAGGTCCACAGATCACTGAAAGTGGCAACACAGGTGGATAAGGTAGTCAGGAAGGCATATGGCATGCTTGCCTTCATTGTCAGGGGTTTTGAGTATAAAAGCTGGGAAGTCATGCTGCAGCTGTATAGAACCTTGGTTAGGCCACACTTGGAATATTGCATGCAATTCTGGTCACCACATTACCAGAAGGATATGGAGGCTTTGGAGTGGGTGCAGAGGAGGTTTACCAGGATGCTGCCTGGTCTGGAGGTTGTTAGCTATGAGGAGAGGTTGGAGAAGCTCGGATTGTTCTCACTAGAGCGACAGAGATTGAGGCGCGACTTGACAGAAGTTTACAAAATTATGAGTGGCATGGACAGAGTAGATAGAAGCTTTTTCCCAGGTTGGAAGAGTCAATTACTAGGGGGCATAGATTTAAGGTGAGAGGAGAAAACTATAGAGGAGATGTGCGGGACAAGTTTTTTATGCAGAGGGTAGTGAGTGTCTGGAATTCACTGCCAGAGGAGGTGGTGGAAGCAGGTATGATATTTAAGAGGCAGCTTGACAAATACATGAATAGGATGGGAATAGAGGGATATGGACCCCGGAAGTGCAAAATGTTTTAGTTGACGGGCGATATGATCGGCACAGGCTTGGAGGGTCGAAGGGCCTGTTCCTGTGCTGTACTTTTCTTTGTTCTTTGTTCTATAACTACCCTTCTGTCATAAGCTTGTCTGCTTATCCCAGTCTATATGGAAGTCTATATGCTTGTCAGATCTCTACATTAATACATTCTTGATTCATACACTTCATAGCTGCTACCAGGTTCCTATGCATAACTTTCATTACCATTAAATCCTTTTCTATTTCTTAATTCTACCCATAAAATCTCCATTGCCTGATTACTTCTCAATACTGCTATGATAGGAGCTAAACTGAGAGCTGCAAAGTCTGGTGAGTGAGGAAATTTTAAGGGTTAATTTCTGTCTGAAGTCTAATTTTAAATCTAGCAATCATCTAAAAATAACAACTTAAGGAGTAAAGTTTATTCCAGCCGTAAGTAGGGGTATACAAGTTCTCTGAGAGCAGCTGCAGCTAGTTAATTTGGTAGCTAGCTTAAACTGGTTTTCAGAAGCTTGAATCCGTTGTTTTTCAGAAAGTATAAAACAGGTTTCCTTCAGTGCTGCTTGGAATTTGGTGAGTGAGGGAGGTGCTCCTTTCTTTTTCTACCTTTTTTAGCCTCTAGCAGTTGGCTCTTACTTTAGTACAGGGGAACATACAAAATAGGAGCAGAAGTAGGCCATTCAGCCCCTCAAGCCTACTCTGCCATTCATTAAGATCATGGCTGATCTGCTTGTGTTTTGAATTCCACATTCCCATTTATCCCCAATAACCTCTGATTCCCTTGTCTAACAAGAATCTATCTACCCCCGCGTTAAAAATATTCAGTGACCCTGCCTCTACCGCCTTCTGAGGCAGAGTGTTCCAAAGTCGCACAGCCCTCTGAGAGACAAAGTTTCTCCTCATCTCTGTCTTAAAAGGGAAACCCCTAATTTTAAAACCGTGCTCCCTAGTTCTGGACTCATCCGCCAGAGGAAACATCCTTTCCACGTTCACCTTGTCAATACCGTTCATGATCTTATATACTTAAATCAATTTGTTCCTCATTCTTCTAAACTCCAGTGGAAATGAGCCCAGTCTGTCTAACCTACCCTCATAAGACAACCCACATATTCCAGTTATCAATCTACTAAACCTCCTCTGAACTGCCTCCAACACATTTACATCCTTCCTTAAATAAGGAGACCAAAACTTCACACAGTATTTGAGACAAGGTCTCACCAATGCCCTGTATAACTGAAGCATAACATCTCTACTTTTATGTTCAATTCCTCTTATAGTAAAGGATAGCAGTCCATTAGCCTTGATTACATGCTGTACCTGCATACTAACATTTTGTGACTCGTAAATCCCTCTGCACCTCGGAATTCTGTAGTCATTCTGTTTAAGTAATACTTTGCTTTTTTATTCTCCCTGCCAAAGTGAACAACTTCACGGTCTGGATCTTCTGTTCGACGTGAAGGGGAAGGCCCCGCATGTTGACGCGTAAAATGATGCGCGGTGATGTCAGGTATGAGTCTTGATGTCACCGCGCGTCATTCTGAACTTCAGTTTGGTGGGTGCACACTGGGGTCGGCTGCGCACCTGCCGAATTGCCGAAGGCCTATTAAGACCATCTATCAACTAATTGAGCTGATTGTCTGGGCTACCTGTCCAATCTTAATGTTGGCGGGCAGGCGAAGAACCCAGACGGCCTTCGCATTTCTCATGAAACCTCATCCACAGGCGGGATGAGGTTTCATGAAGGCTTTATAAATTACATTTAAAATTTTATTGAAATACACAAACGTCCCAGCTTATGTGACACTGTCACATGAGGGGACATGTCTGAGTAATTTTTCTTCTCTTTTTCGCAATGCTTTATTCTTAATCTCCTTGAGGCACAGGCCCCAACTCTCCCACCTCCCCCTGCCCGCACAGGTAGCACTGAGTGCTTCTGGGTGGGTATTACGCTGTGCGGGCCTTAATTGGTGGCATTAAATGGTGGCATGCAGCCAATCACGGGTGGCAATCGGCTGTGCACATGCCTGCTCCTGCCCAGCCCGTCTGACAGGGAGAAAGTTCTCCCCCACATTTTCCTACATTATACTCTACCCAGATTTTTGTTCACTCACTCAACTTATCTATTTCCATTTGCATTCTCCTTATGTCTTCTTCACAACACACTTTCCAATCAATCTTGTGCCATCTGCAAGTTTAGCTACCATGCCTTCACTCCCCTTATCTAAATCATCGGTGTAAATTGTAAAAAGTTGAGGCCCCAGCACAAACCCCTGCAGGACTCCAGCAGTCACATCTTGCCAATGCGATAAAGATCCATTTATGCATACTCTGTCTTTTGCCAGCCAGCCAAACATCTATCCATGCTAATACGTTACCTCATACACCATGAGCTTTCATTTTCCACAATAACCTTTGATGTGGCACCTTATCAAATGCTTTCTGGAAATCCAAGTGCAGCACGTCTACAGGTTCTCCTTTATCCACCACCCTTGCTACTCCTTGAAAGAACTCCAATAAATTGGTTAAACATGATTTTCCTTTCACAAAACCATGCTGACTCTTCCCGATTATCTAGAGTTTCTTTAAGTGCCCAGCTATAATCTTCTTAATGATCGATTCTAACATCTTCCCCACAAAAGACGTCAAGCTAACTGGCCTACAGTTTCCTGTTTTCTGCCTCCTTACCTTCTAGAATAAAGGGGTTATAATTGCTACTTTGAAGTCTGATGGAACCTTTCCAGAATCTAGTGAACTTTGGAAAATTAACACCAATGGTTCTACTACCTCATAGCCACCTCTTTTAAGACTCTTAAGATGAAGTCCAACAGGACCTGGAGACTTGTCAGCCCGCAGCTCCATCAGTTTTCTCAGTACTCTCCTAGTGATTGTAGTTTCAGCAAGTTTCCTTCTCCCTTCAACCTCCCGATTTACAGCTATTACTGGAATGTTTTTTTGTATCCTCTATAATGAAGACAGAAGTAAAATATTTGTTCATTTCATCTGCCATTTCCTTTTTATCTACTATTAACTCCCCAGTGTCACTCTTTGGAGGACCAACTATCTCCTTTCTCAGTGACTGTCTCCGTCTCCGACTTACCCCACGTGGATTTCAACTGAAATTCCACCCCTCAGGTTTCGAACCCACCCAGGATTACAGGTATTTCCAGGACATAAAACGTTTCTCGGACTGCTGTTCCCGTCGCATCCTGAGATCCACACTCAGTGCCATGCGCCGCCATATGAACACACTCGACCTCTCCCTCCAGCAGCACCGCCGTACCCTTTTTCAAAGCTGCGTGTGCCCCCAGTTTCATTTTATTCTTCGTCACATCCGACACCTCAACAAGAAACTTTTTGTCTTTCTCTCAAGTGCTAAGGAACTCAAGCTCCAACAACTCATCGACACCAACACCCATCTAGGACCCTCCACCCTTGCCTGTCCCTCCGTCCCCACCCCATCTTCCAATCCTGGCCCCAGCCGTGTATCCACTATCTCCCCTGACCTTCCCCTCTCCGATGCTGAACGTTCAGTGCTCGGCAAAGGACTTAGTTTCATACCCCTATGCCCTCACCTTAATGAATTTCGGGCTCGGCATGATGCTGAACTCTTCTTCCGCCGTCTTAGTCTCCGGGCTCACTTCTTTGGGCAGGAGTCCTCTCCCCGTTCAACGGAAGCTTTCACCCACCTCCAATATTCTCCCTCCACCTGGACCCCTCCCTCTGGATTCTTACCTTCTCTTGATCTTTTCATTGAGAACTGTCGGCGCGACATTAGTTGTCTCAATTTCTCTGCTCCTCTCACCCATTCTAATCTCTCTCTCGCTGAACTTACTGCACTCCGTTCTCTCAGGTCCAACCCTGACATTGTCATCAAACCCGCTGACAAGGGTGGTGCTGTTGTTGTCTGGCGCACTGACCTCTACCTCGCGGAGGCTGAGTGCCAACTCACAGACACTTCCTCCTACCTCTCCCTGGACCATGACCCCACCACTGAACATCAAGCCATTGTTTCCAGGACTGTCACTGACCTCATCCCCTCTGGGGATCTTCCTCCCACAGCTTCCAACCTGATAGTCACCCAACCTCGGATGGCCCGCTTCTACCTCCTACCCAAAATCCACAAACAGAACTGTCCCAGTAGACCAATCGTGTCAGCTTGCTCCTGTCCCACAGAACTCATTTCTCGTTATCTTGACTCCCTTCTCTCTCCCCTTGTCCAGTCCCTCCCCACCTACATCCGTGATTCCTCTGACACCTTACGTCACATCAACAATTTCCAGTTCCCTGGCCCCAACCGCTTCCTCTTCACCATGGACATCCAATCCCTCTACACTCCATCCCCCACCAGGATGGTCTGAGGGCCCTTAGCTTCTTCCTCGAACAGGGACCCAAACAATCCCCATCCACCACTACTCTCCTCCGTCTGGCTGAACTTATTCTCACACTGAACAATTTCTCCTTCAACTCCTCTCACTTCCTCCAAATGGGCTCCAGCTATGCCTGTCTCTTTATGGGGTATGTGGAACATTCCTTGTTCCAGTCCTACTCCGGCCCCCTTCCACAACTCTTTCTCCGGTACATCGATGATTACTTCGGTGCTGCTTCGTGCTCTCGTCGGGACTTGGAAAAATTTATTAATTTTGCTTCCAATCTCCACCTCTCCATCATTTTCACGTGGTCCATCTCTGACACTTCCCTTCCCTTCCTTGACCTCGCTGTCTCAATCTCTGGTGATAGACTGTCCACCAATATCCATTACAAGCCTACCAACTCCCACAGCTACCTTGACTACAGCTCCTCACACCCCGCTTCCTGTAAGGACTCCATCCCATTCTCTCAGTTCCTTCACCTCCGTCGCATCTGTTCCGATGATGCTACCTTCAAAATCAGTTCCTCTGACATGTCCTCCTTCTTCCTTAACCGAGGTTTTCCACCCACGGTCGTTGACAGGGCCCTCAACCGTGTCTGGCCCATCTCCCGAGCATCCGCCCTCACGCCTTCTCCTCCCTCCCAGAAACATGATAGGGTCCCCCTTTTCCTCACTTATCACCCCACCAGCCTCCGCATTCAAAGGATCATCCTCCGCCATTTCCGCCAACTCCAGCATGATGCCACTACAAAACACATCTTCCCTTCACCCCCACTGTCGGCATTCCATCGGGATCTTTCCCTCCGGGACACCCTGGTCTATTCCTCCATCACCTCCTACTCCCCAACCCCCACCTATGGCACCACCCCATGCCCACGCAAAAGATGTAACACCTGCCCCTTCACTTCCTCTCTCCTCACAGTCCAAGGGCCCAAACACTCCTTTCAAGTGAAGCAACATTTCACTTGCATTTCCCCCAACTTAGTCTACTGCATTTGTTGCTCCCAATGCGGTCTCCTCTACATTGGAGAGACCAAACGTAAACTGGGCGACCACTTTGCAGAACACCTGCGGTCTGTCCGCAAGAATGACTCAAACCTCCCTGTTGCTTGCCATTTCAACACTCCACCCTGCTCTCTTGCCCACATGTCTGTCCTTGACTTGCTGCATTGTTCCAGTGAAGCCCAACGCAAACTGGAGGAACAACACCTCATCTTCCGACTAGGGACTTTACAGCCTTCCGGACTGAATATTGAATTCAACAACTTTAGGTCTTGACCTCCCTCCTCCATCCCCACCCCCTTTCTGTTTCTTCCCCCTTCCTTTTGTTTATTTCCAATAAATTATATAGATTTTTCTTTTTCCTACCTATTTCCATTATTTTTAAATATTTTTAAATCTTTTATGCTCCCCCCACCCCCACTAGAGCTATACCTTGAGTGCCCTACCATCCATTCTTAATTAGCACATTCGTTTAGATAATATCACCAACTTCAACACCTATGTGTTCTTTTGTTCTGTTGTCTGTGACATCTTTTGATGATCTGCTTCTATCACTGCTTTTGCCTACAACCACACCACCCCCCCACCACTTCTCTCTCTCTCTCTCTCTCTCTCTCTCCCCCACCCCCCCACCACCACCATCACCACCTTAAACCAGCTTATATTTCACCGTTTCCTGGGATTCACCTAGTTCTGTCGAAGGGTCATGAGGACTCGAAACGTCAACTCTTCTTCTCTGCCGATGCTGCCAGACCTGCTGAGTTTTTCCAGGTAATTCTGTTTTTGTTTTACTTACAGTTTCCTTTTTACATACCTGTAGAAACTCTTTTTACATTTCTAGCTAGCTTCTCTTACTCTTAATTTCTTTCTCCTGGTTAACCTTTTAGTCATTCTCTGCCATTCTTTATATTCTGACCAATCATCTGACCTGCCACTCATCTTTGTGCAGTTATATACTTTTTCCTTAAGCTTGTTGCTTTCATTAACTTCTTTAGTCAACCGCAGATGGTGGGTCCTCTCTTTAGAATTTTTCTTTATAGTGTGAATATAATTGTTCTGAGTGTTCTGAAATATCCCCAACAATGATGCTGGAGAAGTAGTAGTGGGGAACAAAGAAATGGCGGAGGAACTGAATAGGTACTTTGCGTTAGTCTTCACAGTGGAAGACACGAGTGACATCCCCAAAGTTCAAGAGAGTCGGGGGGCAGAGATGAGTATGGTGGCTGTTACCAAAGAGGTGCTAGGAAAGCTGAAAGGTCTGAAGATGGATAAATCACCTGGACCAGATGGATTACACCCCAGAGTTCTGAAGGAGATAGCTGAAGAGATAGTGGAGGTGTTAGTGGTGATCTTTCAGGAATCACTGGAGGGAGGGTCCCAGAGGACTGGAAAATCGGTAATGTAACCCACTTGTTTAAGAAGGGAGTGAGGCAAAAGATAGGAAATTACAGGCCACTTAGCCTGGCGTCGGTCGTTGGTAAGATCTTAGAATCCATTATTAAGGATGAGATTTCAGAATACTTGGAAGTGCATGGTAAAATTGGGCAAAGTCAGCATGGTTTCATCAAGGGGAGGTCATGCCTGACAAATCTGTTAGAATTCTTTGAGGAGTTAACAAGTAGGTTAGACAAAGGAGAGCCAATGGATGTTATCTACTTGGATTTCCAGAAGGCCTTTGACAAGGTGCTGCATAGGAGGCTGCTCAGTTAAATAAGAGCCCATGGTGTTAGAGGCAAGATACTAGCATGGATAGAAGATTGGCTGTCTGGCAGGAGGCAGAGAGTGGGGATAAGGAGTTCCTTCTCAGGATGGTGGCCGGTGACTAGTGGAGTTCCACAGGGGTCAATGTTGGGACCATAACTTTTCACTTTATACATTAATGATCCAGATGAAGGAACTGGCTAAGTTTGCAGATGATACAAAGATAGGTGGAGGGACACGGAGTATTGAGGAAGCGGGGAGGCTGCAGAAAGATTTGGACAGGTTAGGAGAATGGGCAAAGAAGTGGCAGATGGAATACAATGTGGGGAAGTGTGAGATCATGCACTTTGGTAGGAAGAATAGAGGCATGGACTATCTTCTAAATGGGGAGAGAATTCAGAAATCTGGAGTGCAAAGGGACTTGGGAGTCCTAGTCCAGGATTCTCTTAAGGTTAACTTGCAGGTTGAGTTGGAAGTTAGGAAGGCAAATGCAATGTTGGCATTTATTTCAAGAGGATTAGAATATAAAAGCAGGGAGTGCTGCTGAGGCTTTATAAAGCTCTGGTCAGACCACATTTAGAATATTGTGAGCAATTTTGGGACCCGTATCTCAGGAAGGATGTGCTGGCCCTGGAGAGGGTCCAGAGGAGGTTCACGAGAACGCTCCCAGGAATGAAAGGCTTAACATATGAGGAACGTTTGAGGACTCTGGGTCTATACTCGATGGAGTTCAGAAGGATGAGGGGGGATCTGATTGAAACATACAGAATACTGAAAGGCCTGGATAGAGTGGACGTGGGGAAGATGTTTCCATTAGTAGGAGAGACTAGGACCCGAGGGCACAGCCTCAGAGTAAAGAGAAGACCTTTTAGAACAGAAATGAGGAGAAACTCCTTTAGCCAGAGAGTGGTGAATCTATGGAATTCATTGCCACAGAAGGCTGTGGAGGCCAGGTCATTGAGTGTATTTAAGACCGAGATAGGTAGGTTCTTGATTGGTAAGGGGATCAAAGGTTACGGGGAGAAGGCAGGAGAATGGGGTTGAGAAACCTATCAGCCATGTTTGAATGGCGGAGCAGACTCTATGGGCCGAATGGCCTAATTTCTGCTCCTATGTCTTATAGTCTTATGTCTGCTACTGCTTCTCTATTGATCTATCCCTTAGCCTAATTTCCTAGTTCACTTCAGCTAGCTCAGCTTTCATGCCCACATAGCTGCCCTTACTTAATTTTAAAATACTAATCTTAGCTCCCTTTCAAACTGAATGTAAAATTCAATCATATTGTGGTCACTGCTACCTAGGGTTGCCTTCACTCTGAGGTCATGAATTAACCCTGTCACATTACACAATACTAAGTCTAATGTAAAAGCAAAATACTGCGGAAGCTGAAAATCTGAAACAAAAACCAAAATAGCTAGAAAAGCTCAGCAGGTCTGACAGCATCTGCAGAGAGGAAGATAGTTAATGTTTTGAGTCCATATGACTCTTCATTTGAACTAAAGAAAAATAGAAATGAGGTGAAATATAAGCTGTTTGAGGGAGGTGGGACAGGTAGAACTGGATTGAGGGCCAGTGATAGGTGGAGGCAAAGAAAAGATTGCCAAAGATGTCCCAGACAAAAGGAGAAAGGGGTGTTTATGGTGGTACTATTAGCTAAAGGATGTGCTAGTGGTGACATTAAGGGTAGAAAGCAGGACGAGCAAGTGACAAATGGCCCGAGTGGGGGTGGGGTAGAGGGAAGGGATCGAAATAGGCTAAGTGGTGGAGATAAAACAATGGATGGAAATAAATTTAAAAGTAATAATAGAAATAGATGGGAAAAGAAAATTTTATTTAAAAATATATAAATTATTAGAAAAAAAGGATTGGAAAGGGTGGGGATGGAGGAGAGAGTTCATGATCTGAAGTTGTTGAACTCACTGTTAAGTCCAGAAGGCTGTAAAATGCCTAATCGGAAGATGAGGTGCTGTTCCTTCAGTTTGCGTTGAGCTTCACTGGAACATTGCAGCAGGCCAAGGACAGACATGTGGGCATGAGAGCAGGATGGTGTTGAAATGGCGTCTAATATAACCGGCTCTCTGGCTAACTCCAGAATATGCTGCTCTAAAATACTATCTTGAAAGCATTCTATGAACTCCTCATTCAGGCTACCACTGCCAGTCTGATTTCCCAGTTTACATGCAGATCAAAATCACCAATCACCAATGATTATTGCTATCCCTTGACCACAAGCGCACAATATTTGTCCTTGTATACTTTGCGCTAAATTATGGCTGCTATTAGGGGGCCTGTAGTCCACTCTCACTAGTGACTTCTTTGCTCTACTATTCCTCATCTCCATCCAAACCGATTCTACATCCTGAATTCCTGAACCAAGGTCATCTCTAACTATTGAACCAATGCCATCCTTGATCAACAGTGTTACCCCTCTAACTTTACCTAGCTTCCAATGCTTCTTGAATGTCTTATACCCCTCAATATTCAGGACCCAATCCTTGACATCCTGCAACCTTATCTCCATAATGGCTATCAGATCATATTTATTTACTTCAATGTGCGCTATCAATTCATTTACTTTGCTATGAATGCTACACACATTCAGATACAGAGCCTTTAGTTATGTCTTTTTCTTATCTTTGTAACATCTAGCCTTCACTATTAGTGTATTCTTAGGTTTAATCTCTCTGTCCCTTCCTGCTATTCTATGACCCTCAATTTCCATATTACTATTCGGTCTCCTGCCTTGAATCTACCCCTTGATTTGCCATATCTACCCAAGCTTGATTAGTAGGGAAATGGTGCTGGAGAAATTGATGGGATTGAAGGCTGATAAATCCACAGGGCCTGATAATCTACATCCCAGAGCACTTAAGGAAGTGGCCCTAGAAATAGTGGATGCATTGGTGGTCATCTTCCCAGATTCTATAGACTCTGGAACGGTTTCTACAGATTGGAGGGTAGCTAATGTAACCCCACTATTTAATAAGGGAGGTAGAGAGGAAACAGGGAATTATAGATCAGTCAGCCTGATGTCAGTTGTGGCAAAATTCTAGAGTCCATTATAAAAGATTTAATAGCTGAGCACTTGGAAAACAGTGGCAGAATCGGGCAGAGTCAGCATGGATTTATGAAAGGGAAATCATGCTTTATAAATCTACTGGAATTTTTCTAGAATGTAACTAGTAGAGTTGATGAGGGGAAGCTAGTGGATATGGTTTATTTGGACTTTCAGAAGGCTTTTGACAAAGTCCCACGTAAGAGATTAACATGTAAAATTAAAGCACATGGGATTGAGGGTGTGTATTGAGATGGATGGAAAACTGGTTGGCAGACAGGAAACAAAGAGTAGGAATAAATGGGTCTTTTTCCGAATGGCATGCAGCAACTAGTGGGGTACCGCAGGGATCGGTGCTGGGACCCCAGTTATTCACAATATATATTTGATTTAGATGAGGGAGCTAAATGTAATATTTCCAAATTTGCAGTTGACACACAGTTGAGTGGGAGGGTGAGCTGTGAGGAGGATGCAGAGATGCTTCATTGTGATGTGGACAAGCTGAGTGAGTGGGCAAATGCATGGCAGATGCAATATAATGTGGATAAATGTGAGGTTATCCACGTTGGTAGCAAAAACAGCAAGGCAGATTATTATCTGAATGGCTATAAATTGAGAGACAGGAACGTGCAATGAGACCTGGGTGTCCTCGTACACTGAAGGTCATTGAAGGTAGGCATGCAAGTGCAGCAGGCGGTAACACAGGCAAATGGTATGTTGGCCTTCATAGCGAGAGGATTCGAGTACAGGAGCAGGATGCCTTGCTGCAATTATACAGGGCCTTGGTGAGACCACACTTGGAATATTGTGTGCAGTTTTGGTCTTGTTATCTGAGGAAGGATGTGCTTGCTATAGAGAGAGTGCAGCCAGACTGATTCCTGATGTGGTGGGATTGACATATGGTGAGAGATTGAGTGGGTTAGGATTATATTTGCTGGAGTTCAGAAGAATGAGGGGGATCTCATAGAAATCTATAAAATCTAACAGGAGTAGACAGGGTAGATGTAGGAAGGATGTTCCCGATGGTGGGGGAGTCCAGAACCAGGGGTCACAGTCTGAGGATATGGGGTAGATCATTTAGGACTGAGATGAGGAGAAATGTCTTCACCCAGAGCATGGTGAGCCTGTGGAATTTGCTACCACAGAAAGTAGTTGAGGCCAAAACATCATATATTTTCAAGAAGGAGTTAGATATAGCACTTGGGGCGAATGGTATCAAAGGATAGGGGGAGAAAGCGGGAGCAGGCTATTGAGTTGGATGATCAGCCATGATCATATGAATGGTGGAGCAGGCTCGAAGGGCCGAATGGCCTACTCTTATTTTCTATGTTTCTATGATCCCTCATTCCCCCTCCCCTTGTTTAGTTTAAAGCCTTCTGTTTTTCTAGTTATGTGATTCGCAAGAACACTTGTTACAGCATGGTTCAGGTGTAGTCCGACACATCTCCTATGCCACTGCCCTCACACCATCCTCTCAGAATATGATAGGGTCCCCCTTGCCCTCACTTTTCACCCCATCAGCCTCCGCATTCAAAGGATCATCCTCTGCCATTTCTGCCAACTCCAGCATGATGTCACCAACAAACACATCTTCTCTTCACCCCCCCCACCCCATTGTTGGCATTCCATAGGGACCGTTCTCTCCAGGACACCCTGGTCCACTCCTCCGTTAGCCCCTACACCTCAACCCCCTCCCACGGCAGCTTCCCGTGCAATTGCAAAAAGTGCAACACCGGCTCCTTAACTTCCCCCCTCCTCACCGTCCAAGGGCCCAAACACTCCTCTCAAGTGGAGCAGCGCTTCACTTGCACTTCCCTCAAATTGGTCTACTGCATTTGCTGCTCCCAATGTGGTCTCCTGTACATTGGAAATGCAGACTGGGTGACTGCTTTGTGGAACACTTTCGGTCTGTCTGCAAGCATGACCCAGACCTTCCTGTTGCTTTACCATTTTAACACACCACCCTGCTCTCATGACCACATGTCCTTGGTCTGCTGCAATGTTCCAGTGAAGCTCAACGCAAACTGGGAACAGCTCCTCATCTTCTGATTAGGCATCTTATAGCCTTCTGGACTTAATATTGAGTTCAACAACTTCGGATCATGAACTCTCTCCCCCATCCTCATCCCTTTTTGATCCCCTTTTTTCAAATATTTATTTTTTTATTTTTAAAAGCACATTTTCCCCCCACATATTTCTATTATTATTTTTAAAATTTAATTCCATTCATTGTTTTATCCCCACCTTTTAGTTTATTTTGATATTTTCTCCCACACCATCCCCTCCTCCCACCCCACCCCCACTCGGGCCAAATGTCACTTGCTCATCCTGCTTTCTACTCTTCATGTCACTATTAGCATCTCCTTTAGCCAGTATCACCACCATCTATTTTTATTTAGATCTGAAGAAGAGTCATCTGGACTTGAAACGTTAACTCTGTCTTTCTCTCCACAAATGCTGTCAGACCTGCTGAGCTTTTCCAGCAATTTTTGTTTTTGTTTCAGATTTCCAGCATCTGCAGTATTTTGCTTTTATCTTTGTGAGCACCTCAAACCTATTTGGCAATTGCAAAGCCTGAGGCTCCTCCATGGCTGTATGCTCGGTCCCATTACCTGCCTCACTCATGGTCACATCCTTCTGTCCCTCACAGTTGACCAAAACAGATGACCCTATCCTAAGAGGCATGACCGTTTTCTAGGACAGTGTCCAGATATTTTTCCCCCTCCCTTACGTTGTGCAGTGTCTGTAGTTCAGCTTCCTGATAATAATCCTGATCTAGAATTCCTCAAACTGCTTACACTTTCTTTAGACGTGTTAGTCCTGAATTGCCTTGGCATCCCAAAGATCTCACATTCCACAGCTGCAACATAACACCTGTCCTCTCATTGTTATTTATGTTATTTAGTTAATTTAATTTAATTACTCACTTGTACACCACACCTCTTTCCCCTGTGCACCAAATTCCCATGTGAACCTAATTCACTACTACGTATCACTTGGGCGTAGCTGCCTGTCTCCTAGCATGCCCCTTTCTTACTGCGCGGTTTGAAAAGCCCATCTCTTTAACAGACCCTCTGATGAGTCACTAGCTAGTTTAGCTTCCTTTACAGTAATTAATACCACTTGAACCAACTGCCACTCCAATCAGTTCTCTGTTTAACAAGCTAACCTAACTTACTTGAAGATTAGTACTATGTCAGATCTTGATTCTTAAGCTGTAGTTAAAACCTGAAAATGGCTTACTAGAACTTACCATGTGAACCTAATTCGCTACTCACTCAGTCTCCATCTCACTCTGGCATAGTCGCCTATTTTCTCGTGCCCCCTTTACTACTGCGAAGAAGCTGATTGGTGAGTAACTGCTAAGCTATACTAGTTATTCTAATTGTAATAAATTGTTTTTAAAGTTACGGTATGGTAGGTCAGTTCGGCCAAGTGGAATGTACATTCTGCAGTATGTGGGAAGTCATGGATGCACCACATGAACACAACTGTAGAAAGTGTCACCAGCTGCAGATGCAAGAGCTTTGGGTTTTGGAACTCACACAATGGCTGTAATCACTGTGGCACATCCGTAGGGCAGAAAACCATGTGGATAGTATGTTGAGGGAGGTGGTCACACTGCAAGTTAGGAGCTTGCAGACAGACAGAGAGGGAATGGGTGACCACTAGACAGTCTAAGAGAACCAGGCAGGTAGAGCAAGAGCCCCCTAAGTCTATCTTGCTTGCTAATCGGTTTTCCATTTTGGATACTGGTGAGGGAGATGTTTCCTTAGTGGAGAGCAGCCAGAGCCAAGCCTGTGACACCATGGATGGCTCAGCCACATTGGAAGGGACGAAGAGGAGTAATGGAAGAGCAATAATGATAGGGGATTTGATAGTCAGGGATCAGATAGGCGTTTCTGCAGCTGTAAATGTGACTCCAGGGTCAAGGATGTCACGGAGCAGCTGCAGGACATCCTTCTGGGGAAGGGTAAACAGCCAGAGGTCGTGCTCCACTTTGGTACTAATGACACAGGTAGGAAGAGGAATGAGGTTCTGAAAGCAGATTTTAGGGAGTTCAGAAGGAAATTAAAAAGCAGGGCCTCAAAAGCAGTAATCTCAGAATTACTCCCAATGCCACTTGCTAGTGATCACAGGAATAGGAAAACTGAGTGATTGAACACGTGACTGGAGAATTGGTGTAGGAGGGAAAGCATCAGATTTCTGAGGCAGTGGGACTATTATGGGGTAGCTGGGACGTGTACAAAATGGATGGGTTACACCTTAACAGGACCAGGACTAATATCCTCACAGGGAAGTTTGCTAGTTCTGTTGGGGAGGGTTTAAGCTAGCTTGTCGGGGGATGGGAACCTGAGGTGTTGCTCAAATTGGAAGGAAGTAAAGCTGGGAATAGGAAGTAGAAAAGTAGCAAGTGAAATTAGAATGCAGGCAAAATCAAGATGAGCATCAATGAGGCTTAGAATGCGAAATAATGTTAAAAAGACAAAGTTAAGGGCTCTTTACCTGAATGCATGCAGTTGATTTAAAGGCACAAATGAAGGTGAATGGGTATGATCTAACTGCCATTACAGAAATATGGTTGAAGGTGATCAAGTCTGGGAACAGAATTTTCAAGGGTATTCGACATTTAGGAAGGACAGGCAAAAAGGAAAAGGAGGTGGAGATCGGAAGAACAAAATGTGGAATCTGGTGGAGCTAAGAAACAGCAAGGGGCAGAAAACATTGGTAGAAGTTGTTTATGGGCCACCAAGCAGTAGTGGTAGCGTGGGGCATGTTATTAATATGGAGATTAGAGAAGCATGTGGCATGGTAGTACAATAATCTGCACATAGACTGGGTAAGTCAAATGAGCACTAATGCTGTGGAGGATTGAGTCAGGGATGTTTTTTCTCGATAGTATCTAGAGGAACTGACTAGAGAATAGTCTATTTTAGATCTAGTATTATGTAATGCAAAAGGGCTAATTAATAATCTTGTTGCAAGAGAACCTTTAGGATAAGTGACCATAATATGATAGAATTTTATAATCTGTTTGAAAGTGAGGTAATTCAATCTGGAGCCAGAATGTTAAATTTGAACAATGGAAATTATAAATGTGTGAGGGGCAATTTGGCTGAGGTAGATTGGGAATATACGTTAAAAGATATGATGGTACACAGGCAATGGATAGTTTTTAAAGAATTATTTACATAGTTTATAGTAATTATACATTCATTCAAGGCACAAAAACCAAAAAAGTCAGTCAACTGTGGCTAACAAAGCAAGTTAAGGATTGTATAAGATTAAGAGAAGTGGCCTATAAAGTTGCCAGAAATAATAGTAAACCTGCAGATTGGGAACATTTTAGAATTCAGCAAAGGAGGACCAAAACACTGATAAAGAAAAGGAGAATAGAATGTGAATGTAAACTAGCAAAAGACAAAAAAAAAACAGACTGTAAAACCTTCTATACGTATGTAAAAAGGAAACTTTTGGATAAGACAAATGTGGGTCCATTACAGGCAGAGTCAGGAGAATTTATAATGGGAATAGAGAAATGGCAGGGAAGCTAAATGATTACTTTGTGTCTGTCTTCATGGAGGAAGATACAAGAAATCTCCAGAGTTAGAGATCCAAGGGACTAGGGAAAATGAGGAATTGAAGGAAATTAATATTAGCAAGCAGGTTATATTGGAGAAATCAGCATGACTGAAGGCTGATAAGTCCTTGGGTCCTGATATTCTACATCCCAGAGTGTTGAAAGAGGCAGTTATGGAACTAATGGATGCATTGGTGATCATTCTCCAAAATTCTATAGTTCCTGCAGATTGGAAGGTAGCAAACATCACCACACTATTGAAGAAGTGAGGGAGAGAGAAAATGGAGAACTACAAACCTGTGAGCCTTCCACTAGTAATAAGGAAAATGCTTGAATCTGTTATAAAGGATGTGATAAATGGACACTTGGATAATAATGATCTGATTGGGCATAGTAAACATGGATTTATGAATGGGAAATCATCTTTGATTAACCTGTTGGAGTTTTTTGAGCATCTTACCAACAGAATTGATAAAGGGGAGTTGTTGGATGTAGTGTACTTGGATTTTTAGAAGGCTTTCGAAAAAATTCCCCGCAGGAGATTTGTTAGCTGAATTAAAGTACATGGGATAGGAGGTAATATACTGGCATGGATTAGTCATTGGTTAACAGGAAGAAAACAGTAGGAATAAATGGGTCATTCTCACGTTGGCAGGCTGTGACTAGTGGTGCACCGCAAGGATCAGTACTTGGACCCCAGCTGTTCACAATATATATCAATGATTTTGAGGTGGGGACCAAATGTAAAATTTCCAAGTTCACGGATGATACAAAGCTAGGTGGAAATGTGTGTTGTGAGGAAGATGCAAAGCGGCTTCAAGAGGATTTGGACAGACTTAGAGAGTGGGCAAGAACATGGTAGATGGAATATAATGTGGAAAAATGTGAGGTTATCCACTTTGGTAGGAGGAACAGAGTATTTCTTAAATGGTGAGAGATTAGAAAATGTAGATAAACAAAGGGATCTGGGTGCCCTTGTCAATAAGTAATTGAAAGCTAACACGCAGGTGCAATTAGGAAGGCTAATGGTATGTTAGTGTTTATTGCAAGAGGATTTGAGTACAGGAGTAGTGAAGTCTTGTTTCAATTGTATAGAACCTTGGTTAGGCTGTACCTTGAGTATTGTGTGCAGTTTTGGTCCCCTTACCTTGGGAAGGATATTAATACCATAGAGGGAGTGCAGTGAAGGTTCACCAGACTTGTTCCTGGGATGGCAGGACTGTACTATGAAGAGAGATTGGGGAAACTGGGCCTGTATTTTCTAGAGTTTTGAAGAATGAAAGGTGATCTCATTGAAGCCTACAAAATACCTAAAGAGTTAGACAGGTAGATGTAGGTAAGATGTTTCCCCTGATTGGGGAGCCTAGGATCAGGGAACACAGTTTCAAAGGGCAAGCCACTTAGGGCTGAGATAAGGAGACATTTTTTTACTCAGAGGGTTGTGAACCTTTGGAATTCTCGATCCCAGAGTGCTGTGGAACCTCCGACATTGAAGATGGCAGGACCGGGACAATGTCCTCGGGAGTCGGGGGAGGAGGGGGTGGGGGTAGTGTTCGCTAGTGTGGAGGGTTTAAACTAGAATGGCAGGGAGATGGGAACCTGAGCAGGGAGACAGAGGAGGGGGAAACAAGGATAGAAACAAAAGGCAGTAAAGTAAGAAGCAAAAGTGGAAGACAGAAAAAACAAGGGCGAAAAACAAATGGGGTCATTGTGCAAAATAAAGCTAAGATAACTAACAAGGTTAAAAAGCCAAGTCTAAAGGAATTGTATCTTAATGCGTGGAGCATTCACAATAAGGTAGATGAATTAACAACGCAAATAGATATAAACGGTTATGATATAGTTGTAATTATGGAGACATGGCTGCAGGGTGACCAAGGATGGGAACTGAACATCCAGGGGTATTCAATATTTAAGAGTCCTTGTACACCAGTCAATGAAAGTAAATAGGCAGGTGCAGCAAGCAATTTAGGAAGGCAAATGGTATGATGGCCTTCATTGCAAGAGGATTTGAGTTCAGAAGTAGGGATGTCTTATTGCAGTTATACAGGGCCTTAGTGAGGCTACACTTGGAGTATTGCATGCAGTTTTGGTCTCCCTCCCTAAGAAAGGAAATACTTGCCATAGAGGGAGTGCAGCGAAGGTTCACTAGGTTGATACCGGGGATGGAAGGACAGTCATATGAGGAGAGATTGGTTTGACTGGGCTTGTATTCACTAGAGTTTAGAAGAATGAGAGGGGATCTGTTTGAAATGTATAAAATTCTAACAGGGCTAGACAGATCTGATGCAGGGAGGATGTTTCCCCTGGTTAGAGAATCTAGAATCAGGAGCTACAGACTCAGTATACAGGACAGGCCATTTAAGACTGAGGTGAGGCAAAATTTCTTCACTCAGAGGGTGGTCAACCTGTGGAATTCTCTACTGCAGAAGGCTGTGGAGGCCAGGTCACTGAGTATATCCAAGAAAGAAATTGATAAATTTTTGGATATTAGGGGCATCAAGGGGTATTGAGAGAAAGCAGGAATATGGCGTTGAGATAGAGGATCAGCCATGATCATAATGAATGACAGAGTAGGCTCGAAGGGCCGAATGGCCTACTCCTCCTAATTTCTATGTTTCTATGTTTAAACCAGAGATAGACACATTTCTAAGTACCAATGACATGAAGGGATATGGATGTATTGCGGGAAAAAGGTATTGAAGTAGATGATCAGCCGTGAATATATTGAATGGTGGAGCAGGCTCAATGGGCTTACGCCTGCTCTTATGTTCCTATATAATTTCCTCCTTATCACTCAGGCTGATCCTTGGCTTCCATCAGAATCAATGGGCTGGATTGTCATATTTGAGGCAGGTAGTGGGAGTCTGGAAATTTCCTGGCTCGGCACACACGCCTGAGGCCTGCCATTCTGGAAACTGCTTGGAGGAGGCTACAGGTGCTGCCGAGTGCCAAGGTGGGCTGGTAAAAAAGCCTGCCTCGGTTCTCTGGGACACATTCTCCCAGTTGTGTTATTCAATATTAGGCCCACTAGCCCTCACCCTTCACATCCCCTTACCCCTCCCACCCTTTCCCCATGCCCCATCCATGCCAACTCATCCCCTACCCACCCCCAATAGCCCCTGTTACCCTCCATGCATACCCTCCACCCATCAGCGATTCATAACTTTCTTACAAACAACCCGCTGTTTCTACAACCCTATAAAAATGTCAATCAACCAGACCTTTAAAGTATCACTAGCAGAAACTATAAGCTTTCACACCTGTTTATCTTGTGTAAATAAAAATTGAGCCATTCACAAAATAGACCTAAGAAAAAAGCTGTCAATCAAGCAATGTTTTTCCTTGTGTGTACTTTTTAAAATAAACTAATGGAGGTGTTGACTCTCAGCCAAGTGTGTAGAATGAGTCTTGGCCAGGAACTGGAGAAAATGTCCAGATACTCCTCTGCTTGCCTTATATGTTGGAGTGTCACCAACCTGCACTCTGCTCAATGATTCTGAGCTGGAGAGATTTGAGAAGGAGACATCTGCTGCAGATGTGTTCACTCAGGACAGTCTCGTGTTCTCAAACTCTCATACTGAAGTCCAGGCATAAAATAAGCTTAGTCCATATTTATTTATAGATGATACTTATTTATAAATTCTTCCTAGCTTTAAGACTGCTTTGTTAACATCAAAGCACAAATGCTAGCCACTAAATAAAAAGCACTAGCCATGAAATGCACTAACCAATAAATTTACTACTTGCCCATATTGCTCCATACTCTGCTGACTCCGAAAGCACTTTTTGAATTTTTCCTTCAGCTGTGCCTCCCGCTCTGCCTGGTCCTGATAGGCCAAGCTGCTGCAGGCTCTCCTGCACTGTTTAAATCTGCTGCACTTATAGCCTCAAGCTTACACAAACCACTGCAAGTGTTGAAGGCAAAATGAAGCACCACCTTCCCCCTCTTTACCAAATTCCTACTCTCACCAAATTCTAAGCTTCCTATTCTGTTCATGGCACATTCAGTTAATGGTGCAACATGTGGTTAACTTGCTGTATAGGGCTACACACCAGAATGGTTACAAAGTTGAGATAATGTAGGGTCATCTCAACCTATGGAACTCTGCCCCTTCTCTTCTGCAGGTAGTAGTTCATTATGAACTCAACAAATGTAGGGTAAAGCGTTAAAGGCAAAAATGGATCTCTGTTCTGGCTGATATACAAGGTCACTGCTTTAACAAAATTGCTGTGTCAACAGGATTTCTGCAACCACATCTTAAAAAATAAAATCAAAAACCAGTGGACTCTGCACTTTTTGAAGGAAGAGCAATTATCTTTAAGCAGCTGTGCAATAAACAGCAAGAACCATATACATTAATGCAGACTGCTCAGTTTTATTAACATGTACTATTAGTCTTCTGCAAAGTAGATGTACTGTTGTTCTGTGGAATACTGTTCCTCTTTGGAAATAGTAAAATCGTGAATGTTTGAACTATTGGTGAAAGACAAAGATAAATGTCATTGTACCTTTCTAAGGCTGAAATTTGATTGCATTTTATTGATAGAGTAATAGTCAAACCAATGCAACTGAAATGCTTCAGTAGTACTTCAGAATCATGAATCATGATGCAGATAGAGTATTGCTTTAGAATGCGATTATACATCGATAGTCTGACAGGTTGAAGGATGATTTCGGCAAGAGGAGACCATTGATCCACTTCTCAAACCTGCCAAACCTTTCATCAGGTTCCTTACTGTCACCTTAGGACAAATAATGTCCCTTTGCTAACAAGAATTCATCTGGTCCCCTTTTTTTCAATTGTTCATGGAATGTGAGTGTTGATGACAAGGCCAGCAATTTTTGTCCAACCCTGATAAAACCTGCCATTGTTTTCTGTTCCACCATCCCTGCTGGGGGTTGTGTGGGAAATGGCACTGAGGTAGAAGATCAGCCATGACCTAGCTGAGTGGCAGAGCAGGCTCAGGGGATTGAATGGCCTACTCCTGCTCCTTTTTCCTATGTACCTATGCTGGAAATCTGTTTCATAGTGTAGAAAAAAAATGTTGCTTAACTTTCTTTTTCTTTGACATCCTTAATTTAAAATTAAAAATCCTGCTTATTGAAACATGCATCCCCTAAGCATCTTCCAATGATTTTACTTTTCCAATAATTCTGTCTTACCTTTATGGAGGGACATAACTGAACAAAAACAAAAAATACTGAAAATACTCAGCAAGTCAGGTGGCAGCTGTGGAGGTCGTTCATGTTTCATGTCAGTGACGTTTTGTCATGTCATCAGCCTGAAATGTTAACTGTTTCCGTCTCCACAGATGCTGCCTGTTTTGGTGAATGGTTTCAATAATTTCTGTTTCTATTTCAGATTTTCAGCATCTGCAATTTTGCTTTTGTGCCATAACTGAAACAGTTTCGCTGACCAGATTATAGGAAAGAGGCAGAATTACTGTAGAGAGTATCTAAATGTGGCTTCAGCAAAGTCAACTTCAACATTACCTCTGACGAAGGGTCACAGACCTGAAACTTTACTCTTTTTTTTGTTTTCTACGACATTGCCTGACTTGCTGAATGTTTTTAACATTTTCTGTTTTTATTCCAGATTTCCATAATCTGCAGCAGATTGATTTTTATTCAATTTACTCCCTTTTAAATGATAAGTTACAGCCATGGCTGTATATCACCAATTTTATTTGCTTTCTTAATGACCTACAAAAAACAGAACTGGCATTTTTAACAACCAATCCACCAAACTCTCAGATCCCATTACTGCTCTGTTATTTTAAGCATGCTACTACTTAATATGTACTCCCTATTTGTATATACACCCATTGACCTTGTCTGTTTGGATCCTTTTATTATTGTGTATAGGTTAGCAACATTGACCACTGCACCAAATCTGGTATCATCTTGGACACTATTTATAAACCACAAAACCCATTAGAACTCTGCTCTGATACTTCCCCATATACTACAACCTTTCAGCCTAGCATGAATTCAGGCTAATAATTTGTTCTATATCCCATTGGCACACACTTTGTGAATCTTGTGTTATGTGGATCATTGTTAATGCCTTCTGAAATCCAGGTAGATAACAGCCACTACCTCACACCTATCAACCAGACATGTAATCTCCTTAAAGGTCAATCATAACCCACCCCTTCTGAACCATACCATCACTCCCTGATCAGCCCCTATTTTTGCAGATGATTCTTCATGCTGTATGTCAACAAAATCTAGGACACTTTATCCTTCTGCAATTGAAGTAAGAACATAGGCAAATGTCAGACAGGAAAAGTCCACCTGGTGCATCTAGCTTGTCCCATATGAATGTGATGCCATCACATTTAAGGTCATTCCCCACCCACTCGGTGTGATGCCTCTCTCAGGCAAAAAAAGAGATCCAAAGTCAATTGGAAAAACAAAAATCTGGAAAATTCCTTTCTGATCCTCTCAGGTGATTGAAACTATTTCAGGAGGCCACATTGACCAAAACCTGTATTTCTTGGTACCTAACTCATACATAATATGAACTCTGCCTCAGACTGGAGCCAGTCCAGTTCTTTCTTAAAACTACACAGTGAATTAGCACTTGCTGCACAAATGGCTTATTCCATGGGATCCGCTGTTCTCTGGAAAAAGAAATACTGCTTAACATCTAAATTATTGCTTCCCTTGTGGAACTTACAACCTATTTTTTCTCTTGCATAATTTATAAGTGTGACCCCTAGTCTTCCCCTACCTATCTAATTGAAATAATTTGTCAACACAACCTAATCCCTTCATTATTTTATAGACATCAATCAAAATGCTTTTGATCGTACACTTCTCTAAAGTATATAGATTCAGCTTTAAATCTAATTGGATAGTTAAGATGTTTTAAACTGGGGATCAATTTTGTGACTCTCCTCTGAACATTTTCTAAAGCTTCAATATCACCCATTATGTGGGGAGACCTAAACTGGATACCCTATTCTCAATAGGTTTAACCAATGTCTTGAACAAGGACAAAATGTTTCCTTTCATTTTATCTTGAATAATCCTGTGAATGCAACTGTGTACCCTACTCACTTTAGATATAGTTTCACGGCAATTGTCTTGCACCTTTAGAGTTATGCACTTTTTTCACTATAGGTTTCATTTCTTTTCCCTGTAATGTGTACGCACCTTTATTGCTGGAGCTGCCCACTTGCCTAAGTTTAAAAACTGTCACACATGGCCCATTCCACCAACATTTCAAATGCTACTTGCGGTAGCTTAGACTCCTCCACAGTCCTAATGAATACTATTTAAGTCCCATTTATCAGATCAGCAGAGCTGATGCAGCTTATTTTTCTAACACCTACATCTAAGTCATGAATGAAGATAGTAACCAGCAGAAGTCCCAACAATAATATGGTGTGGGTCTCCAAACTGATCTACAGCCACTGATAATTTTCTGCCTCTGAGCAGGCAGTTAATTTTTAACCCATTAACCCAGCTTTCCACTTGTTCCATCTTGATTTCTATCTTGTACAGTAGCATATTGTGAAGTACCTTATCAAAAACTTTCTGGAATCCAGCTAAACAGTGGCTATTTGGCTATCTTCAAAAAATTCACATTAGAAAGATACTTTTTTTCCAGAGCTGTATTTAGCGTCCTTAATGATTACTTCTCTAGGCGATCATATAGAGCATTCCTTATGATCCTTTCGACCCTCTTACCTATAGCTGAAGGCAAATTAATAGGCCTCTAGGTTCTGGTTTTGCATTGCCGTTACAAGGCTGATCAAACCTGTAATTTGAAGGTTAAATCACTTGTCTCTTTTTAAAATTGGGGGTCTTCATTCCAAATCCATTGGAATGTTATCTGATTCCAATGAACTTTGAAAGGCATTCATGAGGAAATCTCTTTGTCCATCAGCATCTTTGGATGGAAATTGTTAGAGCCTGAAATCTTGTTTAACTTAAGGTTCATGAAGCTTTCCTGATGTAATTCTAAGAGATGGCAGTTTAATTCCTCTTTCAACTCCAGTATCTCTTCCCCTTTTCCAGATGTACCAGGATCGCTATTGGAATGCTGCGTGTGGAGGATAGCCTGGACATTTTACAGTCTACCTAATTTCTATTAAAATGAATGGGTGGGAAATTGGGAGAGCTGCACAATGAGCACAGAATCCTGCATAGTGGAAATTGTAATTTGCACTCCCAGCATGCACTGCTTGGCACCAGACTAAAGCAGAAAGATTCTCTCTAATGCCCCCATGACCTTTGATTTCATAATGGTTTTTGATACGTTTCTGGGATAAACTGCCTCTGCAATTTAAAAATAATCTCCTCTTCACGTCTACATCTTTTACATATTTCTTGTCAACTGTAGGTCAGTGGAAAGTACACCCCAGAAGGTTGTGGGTTTAAGTTCCACTTCAAGAGTTGAGCATAAAATGTAGGTTGACACCCCAGTGCAGTACTGAGGGAATGCTATACTGTCAAAGGTACCACCTTTGAGATGAGACATTAAACTGATGTATCATCTCCTCCCTCAGGTGGACGTAAAAGGCCCCATGGAATTATTTCAAAGAAGAGCAGGGGTTATCTCTGGTGTCCTGACCAATATTTATCCCCCACTCAACATCACAAAAACAGGTGATCTGGTCTTCACCATATTGCTGCTTGTGGAGGCTTGCTGTGCACAACTTGGCTGCTGTGTTTCCTACATTACAATGGTGGCTACAGTTCAAAAACTATTTCATTGGCTGTAAAGCACTTTGGGACATCCAGTGGTTGTGAAAGGTGCTATATAAATGCAAACCTTTCTTCTCATTTCATTACTTTCGTACATCTTCATGTCAGTTATCTTGAAAGCCAATTTTATTATTTATTTCCTCAATTCTACTGTAAAAATTAGGAACTTTATAATCACTGGACCCCAAATGCTTCAAATTTGCCTATCAGTCTTTCATTTGTCAAGCATAAATCCAATATTCATCTCTTCTTGTATGTTCCTTCATTTATTTTCTAAGAAAAGAATCTTTGGGTAATTCAATAAACTCCCTTGCACATACAGATTGTATCCAAAATAAGTGCAATGTCTGGGCAAATTCCTTTGGCCTGCAGGGAACAGGTTCACTGTAAGTCACAGTGCATGTTAGAGAGATTTAAATTCCCCATCAATACAATGGAAGCCTTAGTACTAATATTTTTTATGACACTTTGCAAGAGTGTACCCAACTGCTTTTCATTTTGTGGTGACCTGTAATGTAATTTCAGTCCTAACTTTTACCATTTTCAGTGTTCCAAATCTACTCTGAAAGGCTTTGTGTTGGATTTTGCAAAATGAGTGGAATTCCCGATACTGGGTTCACAAGCACGTTGTGCAGTCGCATGGCCTGGTGGCGGGACTTCCTCATTAATCTTTCTAGCTGTAGAATGTTCATTTCTGCACCTGAGGGCCATTACCCAATTGTAAGCACTTGAGATCAATGGCATGTAAAGGACCAATGATGAAATTAGCCCTTGGAATGATGTCGTCTCTGGGCTACTGAGGTGGTTACGTTGCAGTTTTCAGAGATATTGGTGTCCTGACATCTCCATGACTTTGTAAACCCTTTCAGCTGGGTATCATCTCTGCAATCATTAGTCTGCCTTATATCCCCAGTGCACCCCCTTGTCCACAGCTCTATGATTTTGGTGCTGCTCTGCCTGCTGCTGCCACTCCTCTCCATTTGACTGATGCACTATCTCTCTCCCACTGCCCTCCTCACTGGAAGAGTCAAGTTCTGAGTGCAGCGCACCCATTGAGATTTGGAGTGTTAACAGCGCAATGGCTGTCAACCCCCTAGTAATGCCTGCACTTGCTGTAGTGGACTTGGGAGACACCCTTCCACTAACTATCAACCCTTCAAATGTACAAACCTTTGCCAATATGAATCTCAGACTACCTGGTTGACAACACAGCTGTACTCAATGACTGCCACTTCCAGCCAACACTTAGCTGCCACTGAGTTCTTGTCTCCTTTGAGCAGGCAAGCCTCTGACATTTTGTGAACCAATGCACCCCAAGGAAAATGGTAAAACCTGCTAAAACCTTTGATTAATTTGCTGCCGTCTGCGGCCCTGCACATTTCCAAATTCTGATGGATTTCCCCCTGGAAATTCGCCTGGCAGTGGGAAGACCTTAGAGATCTGGTCCAACATGGTCCCCCAGAATTTTACCACCCTCTCTCCTGCCTCCAAGCCCATCACCACGGAGCTGGTAAAATTCCAGCCTTTGTGTCAATCTCCAGTTTCTTTCACTCAGCACCTTATAAACTTTCCCTAATAAATAGTGTGACACCATTCCTGTTCTTTCCTTCTGTATCCCTATTTGAGGCCAGCACAATCCTACAGCATTTATGAACTAATGAAAGACACCTACTTGGAATGTTTTGCCCTTCTCTTTACAGAAACTGAGTGGGCTGCTGTGTATTTCCAGCTTTTATTATTTTTGATTCACATTTACAGCAACTGATGTTTCCCTTTTTATTTTAATCCCTATAGATTTGTTCCTCTCATACCCTATTCCTTTAACCAGATTTCAACAACTCTAGGATACCTTGTTTTTCATTACTTCTAATCCATCCTTTATATTTCTTATGCTCCTGAATTTCATGTAAGTACATAAATGTATTAAAAAGGAAACAAGCCTTTTTCATCAGTTTGTCCAGCAGTTGATTTCTATTCAAGTAAGAAATTAAAATCTCTCAGTGTCAAATTCTAGTTTATACAGCAATATTATTCTGCTAGCTAATTATTGCACTAATTAAATCTTGGTTTGAAGATAAAAGACAAAATGATTCCAGGGTAATATTGCCATTTTACAGCATTTTTATTATGTACAAGAAACAAAAAAGCAAGAAATTATTTGCCTGTGACTCGTTTAAACTTGAGAAATTCTCTGACTTTTTCTGCAGACCACTCTAAGGTGCAGAAACTATTCTTGTCCTCCTAACAGATACAAACATGACAAGGACATAATCTGAATGTAAACTTTCAAGTCCACTGAACAGAGTAGTGCCAGACTGGTATTTTAGCATTGCACATGCTTTTCTTTCAACAAATTGTGAATCAAAAAAATACCAGCTAAAGTTCCTTTATTTTGCATTTTTGCAACTCTGACCTATAAAGATTTGGAAGTTATTTTTAAAAATTATTTGGTAGAACCTAGGAAATTTAGTAAAATATTTATCAGGATCATTAAAGCCAGTTTCAATGCTAATTTAGAAATAGGCATTTTTCTGTTTTTTCACATCTTCATTTTAGTGTAAAAAAACACCAATAGGAAAAAGTGAATCATGAACATCTGGAATAATTTTAAAAAAAAGTATAGATGTCAAACATCACTAAATCTAGAAAACACAAGTAATTTAAAAAGATACAGTTCAATTAAATAGTACATCCCACAATTATATACACAGCTCTTTGATAAGGCTTTTATAAATCTCACCAATCAGACTCTCACTTAACCCAATAGGCTATTTTTTAAATTAAAAATTAAATTGATGATCTAGTGTTTAGCTCCAACCACTTAATTGCCTTTCTGATGTTGGGTTAATTAAAATTGTTGTAGATTAGGCAAGAGGGATCAAACCAATCTTGTTTTTCATAACAAATGCCCCGGCGTGTAACTTGAGTCAGTCTTTGACTGATGAGCTCAGTCTTTAGAGGCCATCAGTATGGTAACTGTGACAGTGTACTGCAGTTCTTGCTGGGACCTAACTAGGAATAAAGGACTGGCATTTGCTGCAATATAAAATTTATTGCCTTATGTAGAATCTAAATATTACCCTGTATCTAGGTTCCATCAAATCCTACATTGTACACTCAATTCTGGTAAAACATTGGGTCCCAAAATGCATGTGTATCACCTCTATGATGTCAGCATGGCACATTGAGCACACAATGAACTTGATGATGTCACAAATGCGTTCAAGTGTAAAGTTCCCCAACAGAGACCATGAAAATGGCATAGCCTAAAATTTCCCCCATGGAGGTCAGGAAAATGGCATGTCCCAGATTTCCCCTGTGGAAGGCAAGCAACTGACTTGACCTAAAGTTAGCAACAAGAGTTCTGAGGGTTACAGTACACACAGTCACTTTATTTAAATAGCCAAGAAAGAGCTAGGAGAATCTGACACAAACCACTTGGTAATAGTTGAGTACTTTTATTTGGAGTCAGACACAGCACTAAGCGGCAATGTGGTATTAAAAACAAAGGCCGGGATTTTTCCTGAAAAATGCAAAGTCTGGCAGCAATCGTAAAAAATGGTATTCAACTCGCTGGCCACACTGGCAGGTTTTCTCACTGTATCGTGTGCTTCAAACACGATTAAATATTCACGCACGGGGAATCATGCCGTATCACTGGCGGGTGCATCCAATTCGCCCATCCCACTATGATTTTGGTGCTTCTTAACTCCAGGTGCCATATTTAAACTGCATCCCGACACAGCGTTCACACTCTTTGCAGTCTAGGACAGCTTCACAGAAGAAATCATGCTGCGCCCGAATTCAGTAACACCTAACGGCCCCTGGAAAGAGCCGGAAGCAAAGATGTTGAGGGCCACTGTGACCTTCAGCACCACCGGCATGGGGTGTCTACCCACAGTCGGAGCTGATCTCAGAGCCGATCATCTGACTAATGGAGGTCACTGTTTCCCTTGTGAGGCGGAGCCTCCTTCAGCATTGCACCTCAGACACTTTGAGGTAACTGCATCACCGCCTGTAAACCCTGGCAGCAGGATAGTGATGTCTTCTGCGGCCCCTTCTGCTTTGGATTTCTTGTTGGCCCTGCACCCTTTGTGCCTGTGCCTATCCTCTCACAAGTCACTCCCCTGGAGGCTGAAAAGGGACACCTGGCCTCCTCCCACTTCTGGCCTCCTCTTCCTCCTCAGAGGAGGTGCCTCCAGCAGAGACCACAATCCCCATTCCCAGGGTAAGGGAAGGCTGCCTGATACCTGGAAGGCCCCAAGTGTTATGTCTCCTCCGGAGTCCTGAATTGAAGCCTGTTCTTTCTGTCAAAGCAGTTCTGAAGCAAAATGAAGTTGTCCTATTCACACAAGCAAGCAGCAGCAAGTAATAATCTAGAGTTCTAACAACTTGCATTAGTGAGCACATTCACCCCTCTTATCCCACCGATGGATGAGGTTTTTGAAAAAGTGATCTACCCTACTGACAATTGCGCCTGTGCGACACCCTGATAATTGCACGGGCTACGTAAAATTGAATTCAATTGCTGCCTCAAGGGCCTTAACTGGCCTGTTAATTAATGGCGGGCATGCCTCCTAACTCATAGTGTGCCCGCCTTCCAAAATATCATGATGGTGTGTGGTGACATCGGGCGTTGCGTGTCATTTTACACGCATGCGTGTCAGGCCCTCCCCCCGAACGCCAACTGTAAAATCCTGGCCCTAGACACAGACCTCCACTAGAATTCTACTTTAAAAAATAATTCCAATAATATTATACACATTAATATTTCTTCATTGCATCACAAATGTAAATATATTTGCAATCCTTTCACGTCTCCTCTTGTCTATGCCTCCTAATGATGAGTGTGATACCTTGGTTCCTGCGCACGCTTATAGATCATTACTTACTGCTATTGGCAATTGTCTCTTTCCTGGGCCTCTCTTCTGTGCAGTGTGTTACTATCTGACCACAGTGACTGTCCCGTCTCAACATAATTCTCCATAACAGTAAAGCCCGCACCTTCATGTAAAGTGTGCTTGTGGAACAAACCTCGTCCCCATGCATTGCAGGGTGTTGACATGTGCATTCTTGGCTTTGCATAATTGAGGCAGAGGTGTGCCCTTATCTTGTTTGCATTCTTAACAGGTGAAGGTGTGGTTTTTAAAGGGAACTGTGATCATGCATGGAGAAGACTCATGTACCGTCCAACTCCAGCTGCCTGCGGTCTCTCGGATGGCTTTTGATAACATAATCCTATAATCAGAGCTTATGTGGCGGCCCTCAGCCAAACAGGTGTCCAGTGTTCCCAGTGCCAATCTGCTTATTTCTGCAAAAAGTGGGAGCACCTTGCCACCTCAAGGTGACAAAGCAGTGGCACATTTGTGTGTAGGTGCTGAGCCATCCAACGTTAATCATCTCTCACCCTGTAGTTGTGACTATTGCAGGGAGAAGGTTCTCATCACAAAGTTGGTAGACAGCGCTGTACGTCCCTTCCAAATGGTGATCTCTGTAGGCCAAAACAGCTTTTAGACATCCTCTGGAATCGCATATCATTACTTCTGACAGTGTGGAGGGGAGCAATGGGATAGAAGTGATTATGATGGACCAGAACAATGCTCCTCAGAAGCAAGGACCCATGCCCTTGAGGGCTTCATATTGTCTCAGGGCCAGGGCTGGCCATGAGGGCATACTTGTTTTGTGTAAGAGGAGGCATCTCAGTATCATGCAGCCAAGTATCTGACCTCATCATGCTCAGGTGCTCCGCCTCCATTGCAGCAATAGGATCAAAGCAGCTCAGGGACCCTCATGTAAACTGCCAGATGTCAGTGTCATTTTGGGGAGCATACCACAGCTGACTGAGTCATCAGTAAGTGCAATCACAGCAGAGGTATTTCATTGGCTGCCTTGCCCCAAGTGTTATGTTTCTGTTTCACCATCAATGTAACACTTCCAGGTAGTGCATTCCAGACCGGAACCACTCGATGTGTGAAAAAGTTTTCCTGATGTCACATTTGCTTCTTTTGCAAATCACTTTAAGTCTGTGCCCTCTCGATCTTGATCCTTTTACGAGCAGGAACTGCTTCCCCCTATCTACTTTGTCCAGCCCCCTCATGGTTTTGAACATCTCTTTCTAATCTCCTCTTAGCTTTCTCCTCTCCAAGAACCCTGCATCCTGTGTGGTCCCTGGAAGATGTCAGGGATCTGAGGCCTATTCAGGATGTATGAGTCGCAGATGTTTCCTGGGTATCTGGTGTAAACCTGCATGATGCATTATTATGGTCGCATGCCGCTGCACCTTGAGCGAGGGATAACCTATGCAGTTGACGAACTAGAATCTTTGTTGCCAGGGAGCTTTTATAGCCACATGAGTGCAGTCAATAGCACCCTGGACATGTGGGAAACCGGAAATCTCAGCAAAGCACAGTGCTTTTGCATCCTGGCTTGCCTGATCTCTGTCAACGTTGACAAAATTGTGGGCCTTTGCAAAAATGGTGACTGTGACCTCCTGGATGCATCTGTGGTGGGACGCTTGGGAGATCCTGCAGAGTGCTTGGAATGATCTACTGCTGTAGAAATTGAGTGCGGCGGTTACTTTCACAGCCACTGGCAATGGATGCTCTCCAAGTCCACAGCACAGGCAGTGGGTTAATTTTTAGAATAGAAAATGATGCCTGGTGATTGACAAGCATCAACCCATACAAGTTACTTCCTCATATCTCCTAAACAGAGGTAGCCAATAAAAGACCACACATGGTAGGACCTAGGTCAGGTGATGTCCATATGCCTGGAAGATTATTTGAACCAAAGTTTTGGGTTTTTATAGGGCTTGTTGGCAACCTCTACCCTCCCTATTCTTTCTGCCAACTTTTAGTCGTATATTCATGTCTGTTCTCAGACATGATCTTCTGTTAAAGCATTGCCTTCACCAAGGCCATAGCTTGAATTTGCATGCTTATTTCTCCCTAGGAAGAAGCAGTTAATCTTATTCTCTTGCCATTTTCCAAGCATCTTTTTTTCCAAAAAAAAAAGCAAGTTACCAGCCCAAAAGCATAATTCAAATTACCTCATAGATTTCTGGGTTTAATCATATATTGTTAACTACACAATTTCCCAGTTGTCATGAAGAGATATTAATGTCTATAATATTATTGGAAACTCTTTTTTTAAATAGAGTTTAGTGATGTATGTGTCTGTGTGTGTCTTGATTGGATTAAATGCAGATAGTCTGGGTGCTTTGACTGTTTCCAGGACTGTCACTGACCTCATCTCCTCTGGGGATCTCCCTCCCACAGCTTCCAACCTGATAGTCACCCAACCTCGGACGGCCTGCTTCTATCTCCTACCCAAAATCCACAAACAGAACTGCCCCGGTAGACCGATCGTCTCAGCTTGCTCCTGCCCCACAGAACTCATTTCTCGTTATCTTGACTCCCTTCTCTCTCCCCTTGTCCAGTCCCTTCCCACCTACATCCGTGATTCCTCTGACACCTTACGTCACATCAACAATTTCCAGTTCCCTGGCCCCTACCGCTTCCTCTTCACCATGGACGTCCAATCCCTCTACACCTCCATCCCCCACCAGGATGGTCTGAGGGCCCTTAGCTTCTTCCTCGAACAGAGGCCCGAACAATCCCCATCCACCACTACTCTCCTCCGTCTGGCTGAACCTGTTCTCACGCTGAACAATTTCTCCTTCAACTCATCTCACTTCCTCCAAATAAAAGGTGTGGCTATGGGTACCCGCATGGGCCCCAGCTATGCCTGTCTCTTTATGGGGTATGTGGAACATTCCTTGTTGCAGTCCCACTCCGGCCCCCTTCCACAACTCTTTCTCCGGTACATCGATGATTATTTCGGTGCCGCTTCATGCTCTCGTCAGGACTTGGAAAAATTTATTAATTTTGCTTCCAATCTCCACCCCTCCATCATTTTCACGTGGTCCATCTCTGACACTTCCCTTCCCTTCCTTGACCTCTCTGTCTCAATCTCTGGTGATAGACTGTCCACCAATATCCATTACAAACCCACCGACTCCCACAGCTATCTCGACTACAGCTCCTCACACCCCACTTCCTGTAAGGACTCCATCCCATTCTCTCAGTTCCTTCGCCTCCGTCGCATCTGTTCCGATGATGCTACATTCAAAATCAGTTCCTCTGACATGTCCTCCTTCTTCCTTAACCGAGGTTTTCCACCCACGGTCGTTGACAGGGCCCTCAACTGTGTCCGGCCCATCTCCCGCGCATCCGCCCTCACTCCTTCTCCTCCCTCCCAGAAACATGATAGGGTCCCCCTTGTCCTCACTTATCACCCCACCAGCCTCCGCATTCAAAGGATCATCCTCCGCCATTTCCGCCAACTCCAGCATGATGCCACCACCAAACACATCTTCCCTTCACCCCCCTTATCGGCATTTCGTAGGGATCGCTCCCTCTGGGACACCTTGGTCCACTCCTCCATCACCCCCTACTCCTCAACCCCCTCCTATGGCACAATCCCATGCCCACGCAAAAGATGCAACACCTGCCCCTTCACTTCCTCTCTCCTCACCGTCCAAGGACCCAAACACTCCTTTCAAGTGAAGCAGCATTTCACTTGCATTTCCCCCAACTTAGTCTATTGCATTCGTTGCTCCCAATGTGGTCTCCTCTACATTGGAGAGACCAAACGTAAGCTGGGCGACCGCTTTGCAGAACACCTGCGGTCTGTCCGCAAGAATGACCCAAACCTCCCTGTCGCTTGCCATTTTAACACTCCACCCTGCTCTCTTGCCCACATGTCTGTCCTTGACTTGCTGCATTGTTCCAGTGAAGCCCAACGCAAACTGGAGGAACAACACCTCATCTTCCGACTAGGGACTTTACAGCCTTCCGGACTGAATATTGAATTCAACAACTTTAGGTCGTGAGCTCCCTCCCCCATCCCCACCCCCTTTCTGTTTCCCCCTTCTTTTTTTTTCCAATAAATTATAAAGATTTTCCTTTTCCCACCTATTTCCATTATTAAAAAAAACCCACTAGAGCTATACCTTGAGTGCCCTACCATCCATTCTTAATTAGCACATTCGTTTAGATAATATCACCAACTTTAACTTTAACACCTATGTGTTCTATTGTACTATTGTCGTTGACATCTTTTGATGATCTGCTTCTATCACTGCTTGTTTGTCCCTACAACCACACCAACCCCCTCCACCTCTCTGTCTCTCTATCTCTCCGCCCCCCACACACACACCTTAAACCAGCTTATATTTCAGCTCTTTCCTGGACTCGAACTCAAGTTCTGTCGAAGGGTCATGAGGACTCGAAACGTCAACTCTTTTCTTCTCCGCCGATGCTGCCAGACCTGCTGAGTTTTTTCAGGTAATTCTGTTTTTGTTTTGGATTTCCAGCATCCGCAGTTTTTTTGTTTTTATCTGCTTTGATGTATGGTAGTTTGAGATGTTAATTGGGTAAACAGTAAGGAGGAAAGAAGGTAAAGTGTAAATTTGCATTTTATTGAATAAAACATTCAAGAGTGGGAGTAAAATCTTGCACCTAGCTGGGATGAATATGTTATTGTGAGAAGATGTGACGTTAAAAGCCTAGGATACCATGGAAAATTTACATTCAAAGGAAAAGCTAGGTATAAACAGAAAGGAGAATGTGTGTTACAAAGAGGTATTTAAGATCTAACCAGCCTGTATGCCCGCAACTATGTATATGCAAGGAACCTCATTTTGAATTTGTAAGGTCAAATGTGTTTTGCCTGTTGTCTGTTTAAAGCCTATGGGCTATTGTTGCCTTGGTGAAGATTTACCTGGCAGTGATTAATTTGGGGATTTGTTTAAAAGTTATTATGGTAGTAATTTGTAGACATGTGTATGTGTTTAATCTGTTGTTAGATTAATAAATGTTTAATTTAGTTCTATATGAAAAAAACCTCTTGAGGCTCGGTGGTCTTATTCCTGAATTCAGAGCTGCATCTCACACATACCAATTGAAAATATAGTTTATGACAGTTATTCAAGTTTCCCTTTGGGATTTAAACAACTCAATTTTACCAACTGCTGTGTCATAACACAGTTAACATACTGAATAACTAAATTGATTAGTAGTATCAAGTAGACATTTGAGATGGTCTTTTCAAAGTGGAGGAGTTAATTTGAAATGGCTGCTAGCAGGCTTGGACCCTTTTCAGACTATACTTCTACAACACATTTTTGGATTTTGAAATGAAATCAATACTACATGTCCTATCTGGATTGCGGTAGTCATGTGACCTCTGCCATGAGGGACACCCAGCAGACAGCCATCTTACATTCAGTACAATAAAAACATCAGGCTACAAACACTGTAATCTTTGACTTTGTAGCATGATGTCGAAAGTGGAGCACAGATTGAGTTTTGAAAACCTGGAAAAGCTGGAGAGAAGTGACAGCTACTTAAAATGGAACACATAAATGTTCAAACCTTGCTAAAAGCTGCTGAACAATGGACAAGTAAAAGCAAACAGAAGGCGGCAAGTAAAAAACTGGCTGTAAATTTTCCTTTCCCACTCTTGTAGAAATGAAAGGCAATATGTGGAAGAACTGGCAGTTTTCCACTTGCAATGGCAAAACTACGATATTGCAATAAATTTAATTAACAAGTCAGAGCAGAAAGGAATAGCAACACTTTTAATATTGCTGGGGAGAGACTGCCACAAATTGTATTCCACCTTAAATCTATCCGATGAAAAAATGAAAACAGGTGACAGAGATTTTGAAAGTCTTGAAGGCATGCTTTGAACCCCAAGTTAATGTAACTAACGAACACTATCTATTCAAAACTAGAGCTCAAGGTGAAAAAGAATCCATTGATCAGCACGTGACTGCAGAATCCTGCAAATTCAGCAATTAAAAGATGTTCTCATTAAAGATAGAATTGTCTTAGGTATAAGAGTCCCCGCAGTGAGAGCAAATCTACTGAGAGAAGAGCTACTTACTCTCAATAAAGTGATAGATGTGTGCAGAAACACAAACGTTGTAATATGTTAGCTAGAGCACATGTATGGCAGAATAGACCAGGAGATACTATATATTATGCTGGGAACATTCCAGACCGAAAGATCAGAAAAGTTATGGACAAAGGGCAGGATGCAACTACTGGGGAGGGCATCGTACAAAGGAAAGGAAGGATTGTCCAGCTTGGGGAAAGCATTTTTAACTGCAAGAATCTAAATCTTTTGCACACAAGTGCTTGGATTGAAAGAAGCAAAACAAGCTGATACAGATGGCCACTGAAGAGATATCAGCGAAGAGTCTGATGAAGCACTATACACCATACACCAGGTTGGTTCTGTCAAGCCTATAGGTGATAAATGGTTCGTGACTGTTAGAATGATGACTGCTGAAGGAGACTATCAGGGGAACAATAAGTGCCAGATAGACACTGGTGCGTCATGCAACATTATGACCTTCACAGACCTGTGTGAAGCGGCTCAACATGGCAATCCGAAAATGAAGCTCTCAAAAGTAAGGTTGAGGCTATATGATGGCATGAAAATCATATTGAGAGGATAAATTAATGGCAAGAATGAAGATCTGGAGTTCCAGATCATTGACGGTATGCAACAGCCACTCATCATAGCTGGAGCAAGTCTAAAGCTTGGACTAGTAATTGTGAATGTGCAAAGAGAGATTTACAATGTGTCACAGTACACAAAACTATTAACTGCTGAACAGATCCTAGAGGGAATACACAAATTTGTTTGGATGCCTACCTGGAGAATATCATCTTGAAGTAGATGAGAGTGTAAGACCAATTCAGCATCTGCTGAGAAGAGATCCAGCTGCCCACGAGTCAAGGCTAAAAGACAAGATAGAAGTGCTAGAAAAGAAGAGGAGAATCAAGAAAGTTGATAACTCCTACTGACTGGATTAGCAGCATGGTAGCTGTAAAAGAACCGGAAAGCTGACCCAATGGATCTAAATAAACCGCTGAAGAAATCACACTGCCAACCATCAAAGGAATTTTGCCATAACTTGCCAAGGCAGAGATCTTTACTACCTTAGATGCAAAGGATGGTAACTGGCAAGTGAAGCTGCATGAAAGCAGCAATTTTATAACTACATTCTGGACGCCATTTGGGAGATACAGGTTGTGCGTACTGTTTAGTATCTCCATGGCTTCGGAAGAGTATCAACGCAGATAGCATGAGATAGTCAGTGATCCTCCCGGAGTGGAAGCCATAGTGGATGATCTACTAGTCTATGGATGTGGAGACACAACGGAAGAAGCCGTAGCTGATCATGGTAAGAATTTAATACAACTGCTAGAGAGAGCTCGCCACAAGAAAAAATTAGAATTGGAGATGCCTGAAGTCAAGTACACATGTCATGCATTGTCTTTGCCTGGATCCTGACAAGGTGAGAACTGTAGCAGCGATGCAGTGAACAATGGGTGTGAAAGTATTGCAACGATTTGTTGGACTCATGAACTACTTAGCAAAATATTTCCCGAATTTGTTGTTGGAGTGTGAACCCTTACACAAACTCATTGCCAAGGATGTGCAGTGGTATTGGGGCACAGAACAAGAAGCAGCATTCACAAAAATCAAATAACCAGTGACAACAATGCCAGTGCTGAAGTACTATGACATCAATGATGAAGTCACCTTGCGGTGTGATGCCAGTGAGCAACCCTAATGCAGCCAGGACAACCAGTTACATTTACATCCATGGCATTTTCGCAAACTGAAAGACGTTACACTCAGGTCGAGAAAGAGTGTCTGGCTATTGTTTTTGCTTCTGAGCATTTTCATTAATACCTGCTTGGGAGAGACAAAGTAAAAGTGGAATCTGACCACAAGCCGCTTCAAAACATTTTTCTCAAACCACTGCTACCTGCTGCAAAGCGTCTGCAAAGAATTTGTTTACAGAGATATCATCTGGATGTGGCATACAAGCAAGGGAAAGAGATGTACATCACAGGCATGCTGTTGAGAGCAGCAGTCCCTATGAAGAAAATTGAGGATGCTACAACAGATTGTGAAATCTTCTAAATTCAAAGTGAAGCATCAGCTTGACACATTCGGGAAGTCATCAATCCAGCAGAGACATTGGATGGAATTTTATGGCACCATTGAGGCTGGGGTGTCAGTTTTATCTAAATGAAATTTGGTTTTCTGCCATTTCACCTTGACTTTTTTCACTCATAACTGTTACTACTTCTGGTTTTAGTAGCTTTTTTTGTGATTAGAAGGATAATTTGGGTGCAATGTGACATCAGTCTTTGGCTAATTTTACGTGGATACATCCGTGTAAAATGTGGAGAGCTGTTGAAAAGTTCATTGACTTTGGCAGGACCATAAAATCCCATGGCCTGCATTCATTGCACATCTCTAATTGCTCTTGTTCAGGGTCAACCACATTATTGTAGATCTAGAGTCACATATAGACCAGAACAGGAGATTTCCTTCCCTAAAGGGCATTAGTAAACCAGATGGGTTTTTAGAGCAATGGTTTCATGGTCACCATTAGACTTTTAATTCCAGGTTTATTATTGAATTCAAATTCCACCATCTACCGTGGTGGGATTTGAACCTGGGTTTGTCAGAGTATTGCACTGGGTCTCTGGTTTATGAGCCAAGCAATAATACCACTATGCCATCACCTCCCCTCCTTCAAGGAAACTATCCAACAAGATACAACTCTCCAAGTGTTGCAAGAAGTAGTGATGAAAGGATGGCCTGAGAGCATCAAGCGTACATATTGGGCATACCGAGATGAATTGCCAGCCCAAGATGGCACTTTGTACAACGGAAATAAAGTCTTCATCCCTAAGGAGATGAGAGGAGAGATGCTGAAGCATCTCCATGCAAGCCATCAAGGAATTGAATCGAGCCTGAGAAAGGCAAGAGAAGTGTTCTATTGGCCAAACATGAGCAATGAAATTAAAGACCACATCAGCCAATGTATTGCTTGAAACAAGTACCAAGCTAAACAAGTTAGAGAGCTATTGATGACATCCCAGACAGGCCATGGATAAAGCTGGGAGTAGACCTCTTTACCATAGCAGGGATTGATTATCTTGTTACTGTAGACTATTATTCTGACTACTGGAAGTTCGAACGGCTGACTTCAATGACAACAGGAAAGATAGTGGAATGCCTGAAAGCACACTTCAGTCATTACAGCATTCCAGACATTGTGATGAGTGACAACGGACTTCAGTTCACAAGTGGAGAATGCAGCTGCTTCCTAAAAGATTGGGAGATTCAATACTATACATCATCTCTGCCCTATCCCCAGTTGAATGGAAATGCTGAGACGGCAGTGAAAATTGCCAAAGGAATAATCAAGAAATTGAGCAAATCTAGCACGGATGGATCGAGTGGAGAAACATGTTGACTGATGGCATGGAAAGTAGCCCAGTCCAAAGACTAATGTCACATTGCACCCAAACTACTCTTCTAATCGCAAAAAAAGCTACTGAAACCAGAAGTAGTAACAGGTGTGAGTGAAAAAAGTCAAGGTATAATGGCAGAAAGCCAAATTTCATTTAGATAAGACTGCCAAACTATTGCTGGAGCTCAGCATTGGAGAGCCACTCAGGGTATAAACCTTCAACACTCTCAAATAGGAGTCAGCCCATGTGGTAACTTGGGACATGCGTAGAGTAGTTGTCACCTCGATCGTACACAGTGGAAGTAAATGGCCAAATATACCATCGCAACCACAGCCATATACGAACAATGAGAGAAGCTGTTCCTTCGCTGCAGGTGGCCGATCAGGAAGGTCGGATTTCACCAGCTGCACCGAGTACAGAACGGCCATCACTCCCAGATGTCCACTGGTCCTCAACAACAGAAATGAAACAACAACAGTTACCATGGCAACAACAAGTGCCATGTAAGCGACACTCCCCAGAGAGGGAACATCATCCAGACAAACAGCCAATGACAATGTGCATGTGCACCATTAAGAGAACTGCATGCTTTAACAACTATGTATGCAATGCATGTGCAGCAACAGACAAGAATAACGTGACAATGTTAGAAATGCAGGTCTCTTTAAGAACAAACCAGGACAAGCTTCAGAGTGATTTGAGAGCAGGTGATGCTCATTGAAGCCTGTACTTAAGAGCTGAGTTTTCCCCAGTAGTGGTGTTGGCTTCTGGATAGGGAGAGAACCCAGAATGGAAACTGGCATTTGTACTGAACTATAGTTTAACAATTAAAAAAAAGTTGTGGTTTACATAATATCTTCTGCTGCCTGATTCAGTGTATGGATATCTACCTATTAAACATAATGAACAGTGTTAATGCATGAGAACAATTGAGGTATAGTGGGTGACTTGGGTAACTCACAGATACACAAGGTAGTGCATGCAAATTTGTTCAGAAAAGAGGGACGTTTGTGTCTTTTGTTCATTATGAAAAGGGGGATGTTCGGGTTTAGAAATGCAATCAATATTACATACCCTTTCTGGCTTGCAGTAGTCATGTGACCTCTGCCATGAGGGACACCATGCAGACAGCCATCTTATATTGTGTACAATAAAGACATCAGACTAAAAACACTGTCATCTTTGAGCTTGTAGCAACACAAAACAATTTAATATAAAAGCAAAAAACTGTGGATGCTAGAAATCCAAAACAAAGACAAAAATACCTGGAAAAATTCAGCAGGTCTGACAGCATCTGCGGAGAGGAACACAGTTAACGTTTTGAGTCCTAATGACTCTTCAACAGAACTAAGGAAAAATAGAAAGGAGGTGAAATATAAACTGGATTAAGGGGGGTGGGGGATGGGACAGATAGAGCTGGATAGAGGGCCAGTGATAGGTGGAGATAGCCAAAAGATGTCATAGACAAAGGACAAAGAGGTGTTGAAGGTGGTGATATTATCAACACTATTTAAGCTGTCAGACATTGGAAAGGCCACTGAGCATCTTAGCCATTTGCATGACTTGATTATGAGTATACAAGGTAGCCTGGAGTTCTTGGTACAGTTGACAGGGCTCAAAAAGGGCAAAGAGAACAGCTTGGACCAACAGGAAACCCATCCACCACCTGAAATATCCACTCCCTCTACCAATGGTGCATCAGGCTGCAGTGTATATCATTTCCAAAAAGCACTGCAAAAACTTGCCAGGCCTCTTTCAGCAGCAACTTCCAAACCCTTCACTGAGAAGAACAATGGCAGCCAGCAAATAGGAAGGCCATCACCTCCAAGTTCCCCTCAAAGTCACACAACATCCTGACTTTGAAACTTAGCTTTGTTTGTTCATCATCACTGGGGCATAATCCTGGAGTTTCCTTCCTAACAGCGCTATTGGTGTATCTACAACACATGAACTACAGTGGTTCAAGAAGGCTGCTCAACACCACCTTTTCAAGGACTTGCCAGCGATGCCCTGAAAATGTTGTGAACGAATGAAAACAAAGTGGATTTGTGCCCAGCCACCTACAAGCTTAAGGGGGACAGGATTTCAAAGGATGAATGCATATGGCTACTTCACTTAGATATCGCATTGGCATGCATTTCCCCTTACGTCCAGTAAAATCTATACATTCAGGGAGTGGTACCTCTCCCTGTTGAGGTAGTAACTGTCTGAGCTCATAAAGCAATGTGGGTGCCACCTAATTTACCATGGCCCATGGAAAAATCCTAATAGCCCTATCTTGCTGCTGCATTGCTTTGACTCCAAACTGCATGAATTCAAAAGATCTGCTGAAAATCTGCCACTTGGAAAATATATACCTGCACTGCACCCTAGGCAATATTACAGAGATTCCCTGTAGCTATCTATTGGACTTGTGGTGAAGCGTGTGGGGGAAAGTATCAAGATCACCTCTAGTGCTCTGGCAATTCCAAAGGCAGTCAGAAGTAAGTCCACTGCTTAAAGTGCTATAGTAAGAAATTCACAGTTGCAGCAATCACTTCCCAAGTATAAAGCAATCATCAGGCTCAAATATTCCTTGCTATTAACAGTTTCAGCCCATCTTGACAACAGCTGTGCCTTAGACTATTCAGTCTAACTTACTCCAAATGCATTGCAGACATAAAAACAGAACATTCAAGGCTGCAGTGGAACTATATTGCATTATAAAATTTGCAAAATAGGTGGCTGTGGATGGCTCATAAACTGTAGGAAGGGACATCAAGCATGTGGAAAGGATTTCTGCCCATAGGATATATTTTTTTCTGATTTTACTCTGAAGACATAACGAAAATGAAGTGGAATTATGGGGCTATATACATAAGTAAGTAGTTTTAAATAAAATGTGCCTTCTATACCCCATTCCACATTTTATAACTTCACTTGTTCTGTCAGAAAGACTATAAAGTTGAACAGTTTCAGATTCACACGGTCCATTGCTTTCAATAATATAACTCAATGGTATACAAGAACAGAAGTTATCCAGCTGCTCTGCATGCTTTGTTTAATCTTGTATTAATTAACTTGAATAAAAATGCAAGTCGGATTATGCCTTCCTTCAACATGTGAGAAAATGATTACAAAATACTATCAAGAGACAGTTATCCTATTTTCTGTGTAAATAGTAGATTAAGTATTAATGAAATGCAATTGAAGTGGCACAGCAGGCATATAGTAAACGATGTAATAGCTAGTTAGGCACAATTAGGCACTATAGTTAGGTACTGTAATCTTTTAATTTAGTATTTTATATGTATGCAGTATATTGTCAAGCATCTTCTTAAACATGAGGAAGTTGATGTAAAAATGTAAAGCAAAAAGATAGTCATGGTCATAATGAGTGGCAACTCTGGAAAAAAGATTGTGCAGGGTTCCTTCACACCTTATCCACTTTTTCCTTGCTTCTATCTCTTCCCACACTCTCTACATCACAATCTACAGCTATTTTCACCACCACTCACCTCTCTGCTTTCACTCCACACTAAAAGCCAACCATTGTCTCACTGATTCAGTTCAGGTGCTGAAAATGTGGAGATACCTCTGCCATTTCATGAAGAGAAGGCAAGGCTTCCTGATAATGTACCATCACTTAATTGGGTCCTGGGAAGCACCAGCTCAGAGTTGCACCACATGTGCATTGGAAGATAGGCTAGAGGATGGACCTCATAAATGCAAGTTGTTGTTTACATGGTGAAGCACTGAGCACAAGGGAGCTATGATAAAAGACCAGGCAAATATGATTAAAACTATTTGTTCACGTGGAGGGTAGATCTGAACACAGATTAGTTGGGCCAAATGGCCTGCTTTTATGTTCTAACTTCTATGTACTTCTTGGTAGAAGACAACAACACCTCTGAATACAGTTTTAGTATACAAAGTGTGAATGTTTAATCTTTTAGAGTCATAAAGTCAGAGTTATTATGGCACAGAAGGAGGCCATTTGGCCCATTGAGTCCATGCGGCTTAACCCAGTCAGTCCCATTCCCCTGCCCTCTCCCTGTAGCCCTACAAGTTCCTTCAATGGACCATCCAATTTCCTTTTGAAATTGTTAATCATCTCCTCATCTCCACTTCCATCACCCTCATATGCAGCGAGTACCAGGTCATTACCATTCACTGCGTAAAAAAACTTCTTCCTCACATACCCGCTACATCTCTTGCCCAAAACTTTAAATCTGAACCTAGTGCTTGTGTGATCAGCTAATTGGAATATTTTTCTTTGACTATTTTGTCTAAACCAGAAGAAGATTTAAAACTATCAGCTGACTAAATAAACTGTCAATACAGTTAGTCGTTTGATAGTACAGAATTTGAGTATTGTTGAAAAAAAGAGACATGCTGTTGATGCTTTTCATCTTGCAATCATCAGGACAGATTCATAAGAATACCAGTTATAAAGGGAACAATAATTTATACTGCATGAGAAGAGAATGCTAATTGGTTGGAAAATGGACTCTGATTGGTGGAGCTGTTGCCATGGAAAATGCACCAGGGAACAGTTAACATCCAAGCACTTGTTCAAATTCAAACCAGGCAGGTTAACTCTGACTGGTCAAGGCATTATCCAGGAGAATGAACCAGGGAATGGCTGTTCCCTAAGCTTCTGTTTAGTTGAAAAAGGTGCAATGCACGGGCATGCTCCTTCTGCCTGCAAAGGACAGTGCTCTGTGTGTGAATATATGTAGCTTCTTGTACACATAAGTGAGCCACACTGTGAGCTTGACTTATAATCTTAAATTGGTTGCCAGTGTAATTCTTAGCACAATCAGGATTGTTTATCAAGTGCTGTCCTATTGCAGAATCACATCTAATGTTGGACACTATGGCCAGAATTTTCCAGCTGCTCACACTGGTGGGATCATCTTGTCCCGCTGATGTGAATGGAGATTCCAATGGCTCACTGGCCCCGCAGTGGGGGAACCCGCCATGAGGGTGCTGGGAAATTCTGGCCTATGTTTTGAATTTTGCAAGCATGGGCTGGTTGGGTACAATCTGGTACCTTCCTGGGTAAGGTGTCTCAAAAATTTGAGCAACAGGTGAAGCTAGCTGCTTCACATTGCTACAAAGAAATAGTAACATGAGTGGTATTCTCCACTAATGGGGATGCTGCCGTCAAGCCATAAAGGCGTTCTATCATACAAATGAGTTATATGGTAAATGAACTTCAGTGCCAGTGTGATGCCATGTATATAGGCCAGAAGGAGCATGTCCATGCATTGCACCTTTTTCAATTAAACAAAAGCTTGGGGGCAGCCATTCCCTGGCTCTTTCCCCAGGGCAATGCTTTGACCAATCAGAGTCGACCTGCCTGGTTTGAATTTAAAGAAAAGCTTTGCAGTTGACTGTTCCCTGGTGCATTCTCCATGGCAATGCCTCTACCAAACAGCACTCTCTTCTATTGCAGTAAAAATTGTTTTTCCCTTTTCATTTGGTGTTATTGCAAATCTGTCCAGATGAGTGCAAGAGGAAAAGCTTCAACAGCATGTTTCTTTTTTCAGAAATATCTATACAGCTTTTGTTTTCCACACACATTTGTTATTGTTGAAATAATGTTAGTTGATTGTTACACTTTGGACGGTTAGTTCTAGAAAATGTCTGTTCCAAATTATCTTTCTTTCCAAATGGTTGTGATATTAAATTCGGACATAATTCCTGATGAATATGATGTGTGATTTATATTGTGAATATAGATGTGGTTGCATAATATTTAACGTGATTATTGAGGATGAGACCACTAAACTTAAAGGAAGCTTTACAAGAATATTTTGCAGTGGAATCTGTGGGCGGGATTTTCCATTCTGGGCGTAAGTTCAGTGGTGAGGGTGGGAAGTGAGAGTGTTTCTTGATGTGGATCCCAGCAGGAAATTGCATTGAATAGCATGAGGCTGGGCTCATTAATTATGCAGCCGGGGGTTTAAGTGGCATGATGGGCGGGATGTCACGTGCCCCACCAACATGTCCAGACACCATATTTAAAAGGCACCCGAACAGTTGTGTAGGAAATGCCCCGGAGACAGCAAGCTGCACCGGTACCCAGATTTAGTGATGCACCCCTGGAGATACTGCTGAATGCAGTAGATGAGAGGAGGGACATCCTGTACTCTAGAGATGGAAGGAAGAGGCCTACACAACTCACCAACCTTGCACAGGGGGCAGTCGCCAGAGTGGTGAGTGTGAGGAGTACGCACCAGAGGACAGGCCTACAGTGCAGGAAAAGGATGAATGAGCTCATCTGTGCCACCAGGGTAAGTGAACCCTCGACTACTCCAACTTACCTCACAGAGTGGGAACTGGGTGATGGGCCTCAGTGGCCAGACTATCATCAGTGCTGCCCATACATAAAGGGCTTCTCAATGTGAAGGGCTGATGCCTCATAGTTTTACTGCAGTCCATCTAGTCTGCAGGTACAGGGGCAACTGTGGGTCACTGACCCTGCCACACAGAGAGCTCATGTTGTGGAAGGTGTGGTGGGAGATCAGGCATAGAGGATTCCATCAAATGCAAGCAGATTCAGTGTCTCCTCGTGCGTATTCCTTCTATATGCATGAGCTGACCGTTCTGGAGGGTGCTGCCAGTGAACCGTTGCCGTCCAGGTGCAATGGAACATTCACATGGCATACAGAGGGTTGCTGCTGTCGACTGGCAGTATTTGTACGCCAGCTGCATCCCAAATGCTCTCAAACCATTTTCACTCCTCGTGCAGGAAAAATTGGTGCACACCAAGCATGAGAGAGGACTAGGGGAGCGTTGCTGAACTCCGGCACCTGATGCTGCACAAAGAGAGGGCTGCCAAGTTGGCAGAGGAGGATCGGGACTGGGCATGTGGAAATGGTGAGGTCGGCATCCAGCCTCCACCCAGTAAGGAACAAAGCTTAACATATCTACTTGGAAATCTAAGGCTCATGCGTGGTGCCACATTGGTGGCAGCCCAAGCAGACACTCACTCTCTCTTCTCGCAATTGCAAATGCCACCAAGAAGATGGTGAGGCCAGACCCTGAACCCGAGTCCACCACATCCAGCAGCCTGCAGGAAAGTGAGGAAGATGAGTGTGAACAAGACATTTCACCTGTAGAGCCCTCACAGCAGTCACCTGCACCCTCCAACTGCCCAGAGGCACACACCTCGGTGGGTTCAAGTGTCAGTTCAGACAGGGTTTCACATTCTGGTGCCCACCGCATGGACACGAATCTGCAGCAGGAGAAGGCAGAGACAGCCAAACTCACTGGTACTTGGAGGACTGTTGGGGAAAGAAGCCCCTGCAAAGTCCAAGTCAGATGACAAGCCTCTGGGACTGGCCCTACACATGCAGCAGGAGGTAGGGGGGCAACAGGTGGAGATGTCGGAGGCCCTCAACAGAGTGGCACGTGAGGTGGTGGAGTCAGTCCATCTGCTCTCTGGTGAAGTGGTGCCGACATATGCGCGCACTGTGATCTTGATACGGAGGGTAGCAGATGCCATGGAGACTCTTATTCAGTAGAATGACCAGTTTCTGCCGGAGTTGTGCATAGAACTTCACTCCATCACAGTATCGATGGCCGAGGTTTCACCAGTGGCTACGCGAGAGAGGGACAGAGCACCTCAGCCTCCATCCAGTGCCCCTTCTCCTCAAGGAGTCAGGCAGGAATCCTTGGCCACCCAAAGGGAAGAGGAGCGGCAGGCTGATGCACCTGTGACCTCCACTCAGGACTCTCAGAGGGCATGTGAGCCTTCGGAATCCCCTCAGTCGATGACCCCAGCAGTGTCAGCCTCTGTGAGTACAGAGGGTGCAGCTACACCACAGCAGGAGACCTAAAGCAAGTCAGGGCCTTTCAGGCCTCAAGGACGCTTGCCAAAGTCATCAAGGACAACAAAGCATAGTGGTCTGCAGGCCTCGCCACTCCTGCTGCGTATGTTGAGGGAGCACCTGGACGCAGTGGCAGGGCACGCAAAATTTAGAAGTTCTGATTTCATATGTGGTTGCACAGGTGCACTATAATTGTTCAATGTTCATATGCTTTTGCAAATAGCCTGCACTTTCACTTTAATCAGGTCTGATGTGGTTTCATTGCCATTCTTACTTGTTAAGCCTATGTGACTCCACCCCCATCTTCAAGGGGACACCCCAGACTGCGTCTCTACCCCCGGAGTCATGCATGTACAGGGGGGCAAGGATCTTTGTCAGGGCCCTTGCGAGCCATGTGCAAGAAGCCTCCTGTGCACACTGAGCCTTTGCCTTTCACATGCTCATCTGTTCCAACACTGTAGCATTGTAAGTACTAGATATTGGGGTTCCCCTTCAGTTGTCCAGTTGAGATGACTTGTAGCTCCACCCACCCCACGATGACCAAACTCCCATCCAAGATCTCGAGATCTCCGCCTTGAGGCTCCAGATAGTTGTGAGTGGTCATGGTTTGTGTTAGGCTTGAAGTGCAGTCGAATACCTTTACCCTTGCCCCTGTGACCCAAACCCTCCGGCCTCATAACCATTGACCCTCCCAGATGTAACATTTGACCCTCTCACCCTTGAACCCCCACAATTCCCTCCAGTTGAATGTCCAAATCCCCTGCTTTCCCGAGGAGCCCACCGCTGCGACAGTAGATATTCCCCTCCTCATTTTGCCGACTCTCACAGTCTGTATCCTTTACTTCTGTATCGCCCCCAACTAACACTTAGCGCCCCTTCACCCATCACCACCGAACCCTCACCCTCTCACCCTATTGGATCCCACTGCCCCCTTTAACCATCACCATCCCTTCATATCAATAACTCCCTCAATGTGTCCCCAGGACTCATCTGTTGACAGCATACATCCTTCCCTCTGAACACATTTCCCCTCTCCTTTCTCCTCCTTCTGCCAGTTTATACCTGAAAACCCTTCCACTGCCCGTAATCCAATCCAGCCCTTCCCACCCTCCTGCTCCTTAAACCACCTCACCCATTCCACAACCCCCTTAGTAAGCCACTCTTTCCTCTACCACCAGCAAATTCCCCTGACCCCCTCAAGGCCAACACACCTGCTTCATTGCTCTTCTCCCAGTCTAATTTCACCAACCCCCCACCCCACAAAAACAAAGACCATTGCCACCCAACAATATCTCATTCAACTGTCCACCTGCAGCTCCAGGATCCATGTGATAGATGCTCTGCCCACCCACTGCGGCACGTGATCTTCCAGGGTCCATGGTCACTGAAGGCCTCTATCTCTTTCACTCTCCACAAGCTGCCCCAGGCCTTCATCAAGGTGAGTCCTGACATATCCATGCTGCTTTGCTCTAGATGTGTTCCGGACTGGTGTGAAATTGGTTTATTTCAGATTGTGTTATTCTGGTTAAGAGCTAATTTGAAAATGAGTTTATTAGCCTGTTGTCAAACAGATATTTTGCTCAACTCCTCTTCCTCCCCTCTCCCCACTGATAGTGATCCCAGTCATTCTCTATTATGAAGCATTATTTAAATAACAGGTTGTTTGAAAGAAGAATTTAGATAGCAATTGACCATGTTCTGAGGACATCCCAAAATGTTATGCAACAGATCAGCTTCTGCTCGCATGATAAGGAGGATTTTTTCTCAGTAACTTGGTCTTATTAAATTCCTATTTCAGCTCTGCACAATTACAGGAGACAACCAGGTCGAACCATTCAATGAAGAGCAGGACTTCCAGCTGGTTGCAATTTTGCAATATTCATCAATAAGATGAGCCTGTAACTAGTGCAGAATAAGGGGTCATTACCATCTCTGGGAAGAATGTAATTAAATCAAGAGCTGCGAGCCTGGGCAAATTGTCTGTTCTGCCTAATTTGTTGAAGTTGAAAAGCCAAATGATCTTTAGACCTGAATTATATATAAGCATTGAAACTTTCCTCAGAGTTTCTCCTGATCATTCACCCACACTTTGGTGGGAATGAGGTGGTTTATGTGATGTATCCAGGGAGTCTGCTTGTTATAGAGTTGATTTTCAAGGCAACTTTTCTTGCTGGAAACATTGAACTTTATTTACAAGACAGCAGCAGCAGCTACATGTGTGCATCAAACTCTATAAATAAAGAAGAACTTTCTCCGAGAGGTTCCCCATGCTGCAAACTGATTGGTTTATACAAATCATGTGATCTTACAGCACAGGATTATTCTTAAAGCTACAGACCTACGTTCATCAAAACTATAATTATTACATTCCTCCCCCTTTAACTTTACTGTACATTTTTATTTACAACAATATTTATCTCATGACATTACAATATTTACACAGGTCATGAAATTATAAGTTTTGTTTTTCAGGTGGTTCCCTGCTCCGTGTGGAACATCGTAACTCCACAACTTGCGATTCTTTGGCAGGAACCACAATCTCTGGAACTGCATTAACATCAGGTACCTCATTAGACATAGGCAGTTCAGTGTCGTCCATTCCGACAGACATTGGACATGCCTATCCTTGGTTGAACAACTTCAATAGGAACCATAGGTTCAACAATGGTTACAGGCGGAACATCATTTTGTTGACGTATCTCCCTTCTTCTCCAATGATCCACATGCTTATGGGTGATCTGGCTCTCCACTTCCACATAGTACAGCAATGGTCTGGTCTCAGAGCTTATTTTACCAAGTAACCACTTCGGTCCTTCACTGAAATTCCTTGCATATACTGCTTCACTAACAGTAAATTGTCAGTCATGATTATGCAAATCATGAGCCGCTTTTTGATTCCCTTGACTTTTCTCCACCTTTCCCTCCAGTTTGGAAAGTATCAGGCTTAATCTTGTTTGAAAATAGCGCCTCATCAGTAACTCTGCAGGTATTGCACCTATAATAATGTGGGGAGTTGTTCTATAGTGAAATAAGAAACGAGCAAGTTTAGTTTCCAATGATTCACCTATTAGATTTTTCATTCCCGCCTCAAAAATTTGTACTGCTCTTTCAGCCAGTCCATTAGATGATGGATGGTATGGTGCAGTCTTCAAGTGGTTGATACTGTTTAGGCTGACAAGTCTTTGTAATTCAGTGCTAGCAAATGCAGTACCATTATCTGAGATGAATACTTTCGGCAATCCAAGGATAGAAAAGCTTTGGTGTAATTTTTCTTTAAAAGCACCTGACATTGGTGACTTAACCTCATAAACATCTAACCACTTGGAATGAGTATCTATAGTCAGTAGAAACATGGTTCCAAGGAAAAGACAGACATAACCTATATGCAATATTACCCAGGGTCTGCCAGGTCACTCCCGTGGGTGTAATGGGGCTGCCACTGGCAACTTCTGTAGCTGTTGGCATTGCACACAGTGTTTAACCACCTTCTCAATATTGCCATCCATTCCTGGCCACTAAAGATAAGTTTGTGCGATCAACTTCGTTCTTGAGATTCCTGAATAGGCACTGTGTAACTCTACTAAGAGCGGTTCCCTTCCTTGTGAAGGAACTCCTCCTTGCGCACCCCTTAATAGGGATACCCCCTTGGCTGCTCATTTCGTGCCTTTGGTTGAAAAATGTCTTCAATTCATCAGGAGCTGGTTCCTGGGACCATCCATTTAACACTTGATCTTGGATCACGATTTGTCCAGTTTCTTATCTGCCTGGCACAGACTGGTGAGGAATCCAGGAAATGCATCGCTAATAGGATCTCTTGGGGAATTGGGACATGTTCATCTTTCTCTTGCAAAGGAAGGCGACTTAGGGGATCAGCATTGGCTATGTAAATCCCTGGCCAATGCACGAAAGTGTATTCATATGTCGCTAAAATTAAGGGCCATCTTTGAATTTGTGCAGAAGCAATGGGAATATAGCCTTTCCTCGCTAAAAGTGGTTTGTGGTCTGATACTATCGTGAAGTGTCACCCATGCATGTATCAGTGGAATTTTTTTACACCCAAACTAATCAACAGAACTTCCTTTTCAGTCTGAAAATATCCTTTTTCGGCTGTGGTAAGTGTCCTGGATACATAGCCTCTTGGCCTTTTTGCACCGTTGTCCATCTTGTGCAACAGTACCGCTCCCACTCCACAGGGGGACGCATCACACGTTAGCACCAATTCCTTTGTCCAGTCGTAGTGCACTAACAAATTTGAAGAATGGAAGAGCTGTTTGACTTTCATGAAGGCTTCTTCTTGGGGTGACTTCCAAACCCAATGCTGGTTTTTCTTCAGCATTGAATGTAGAGAGGCTAGGACTATTGATAAATTTAGTAGAAACCGGCCATAATAATTTGCCATCCCTAAAAATGATTTAAGTTCAGAGACATTTTTAGGTGCAGGTGCCTCTCTGACTGTTTTAACCTTCTCTTCAACAGGGTGTAACTCTTGGACATCTACCCGGTGGCCCAAATAAATTACTTTATTTTCCTGAAAAGTACAGTTTTCCTTCTTTAGGCACACTCCTGCTTCTAAAAATTATTTCAGGACTTCCTCCAGATTAGCCATTTTCGTGAATCCAGTTATTAGTACATCGTCCAGGTAGACCATGACTTGAGGTAGTCCTCATAGCAGAAGAAACACTGACGGGCAGGTGTGTGTATTGATATAACCCTTTGTGGGTGTTTATGGTCACAAATTCTGTGGAGAATCATTCAGTTCCAGTTGCTGATATGCGTGACTTATATCTAGCTTTGTATATTTAGTTCCTCCTGTTAGTTTGACATAGAAGTCTTCAATCTTGGGGATAGGGTACCTGTCCAGTTTGGCTGCTTTGTTGACCGTTATAGTCCCCACAGATCTGGATGGTCTGATCCGGTTTTAGGACGGGGACTATAGGTGCTGCCCACTCTGAGAAATGAACCGCTTTTATGATGCTCAGTCTCTCTAGCTGATTCAACTTAGCATCAACTTTTTCTCTCAGAGCTTATGGCACCAGTCTTGCTTTCAAGAAGCGGAGGGTTGCTTCTGAGTCCAGGTAAATCTTGGCCTGTATGCCTTTCCCAGTTTATCCCGAGAGACGGTGTCATTTTTTTAGAAGCCTATGGCAGTCCTCCTATTCACAGTTGGTGGATTTCGGATCAGTTTAATTTCATCTTTTTCAACCAATCACGACCGGGAAGGCTTTATCCTTCATCTTCTACTACCATCATTGGTAGTTGTGCTGTTTGATGCCTATAATAAACAGGTATACTGGTAATACTCTTTACTTGGATTTCTTCACCTGTATACATTTTCAACTTGGCAGAAGTCTGTTCCCAATTTAAATGTTGAGCACCTTTATTTAAATAGCTGAAAGTGTGCTGTCCAACACCAGTGTCTACTTCCATTTTTAAGGATTTTCCATTCACATGTAAAGTGATAGTGATTGGCTCTGTCTTCCCAACTTTAATGTTGAATGAAGAATAAATGTCAGAATTGGTTGTTTCTGGTTCTTCCACATTATAAACTTTATCTGACTTCGTTTGTTGCCTGGAAGCCTGTTATAATCTTGCTTTGCAATGTTTCAGAACATTGTTCTGAATAATGTTCTTTTGTGACAAAAAACACACTCTACCTCTTTAAATATGCAATCGTTAGGAGTGTGATTGTTTCCACGTCGATAACAATTGGTTTTTGAATTTGCACCTGAGCTGTTTCCTCTAAGTTTTCAGTTAGCAGGGGTTGTTTCCCTTTTTGGGTGGAGTCCTGGCTTTTCGTGCCACTTCCAGCTGACCGCTCCCGCCCAAGTAGGAAAACAACACCATTTTGTGCACCTTGAACCACTTGTGAATCCCTTACAGTGCTTTCCATTGCATGCGCTATTTCTAATGCTTTCTTAAAATCAAGATCCACTTCAGCCAGCAATCTTTGCTGAATGGTATCATCTTGCATGCCACAGACTGAACAATCCCTGAGCATATCATTCGGGGTTTTACTGAAATCACAATATTCTGTTAGTTTTAATTTCACCACGTTGGTAGCAATGGTCTCCCCCGGGGCTCTATTCCATGAATTGAACCTGAACTTCTGCATTGTGATGAGGGTTTGGGTTGAAAATATCCTTTAATGAGGTCTATTAATTCACTGAAGGTCTTCAAATCAGGGGCACTGGAGGTCATCAAGCTTCAAATTAAACTCTAGATCTTGCTCCCACAAATACTCAGGAGAATCACTCTTCTTTTCCTCTCCAATGATTTTGTTGGCTTGAAAATAGAATGCAAGACATTCTATATATTGAGATCAGTCATCTGTGGCTGGCTCAAAGGGAGTGATTCTGCCAAACTGTGGCATCTTGGATGAGTATACCTTTCTTTCTTTTTAATTATTTTATATACTCACAAATGCGGGATGAGGGACACCACCAGATCTGATTTATCCTCATCACCAGTTTGTTATAGAGTTGATTTTCCAGGCAACTTGGTGGAAACATTGAACTTTATTTACAAGACAGCAGCAGCAGGTATCTGTGTGCATCTCACTTTATAACGGAAGAAGAACATCCTCCTAGAGGTTCCCATGCTGCAAACTGATTGGTTGCACAGATCATGTGATCTTACAACACAGTATTATTCTTAAAGCTACAGGCCTATGTTTATCAAAGTTATAATAACTACACTGCTGATCTCCACTGAAGTTGTAGCGGAGAATTCCTCTTGAAGAAAGTCCTACTTTGAACAAGACTATGACAAAAACAGAAGATTTTAGGAATAGGTTCTTTTTCATTCCCCTTTTACTTAATTCTTGGGATTAAAATAGCTTCACTTTTAAAAAGAAATCACCAGGCTGGTAGCAGCACATATATTAAACTACAATGTTCCCAGTGGAGATGGGATTGTAGGTAGGGGTGGGAAAATAGTGGGAGAAGCCACCGGGGCTTCCCATCTTTCCATCGCCGGTCAATTTTTCCAGAGATGGCCAGGGCGTGATAAACGGAGCCTGCTGGCCGGCGGCAGTTGAGGGTGTAATTAAAAATAATTTTGTGCAGTGTCTGGAATTTTTTGAAGACTCATGGGTTCTGTGGAGCTTCAGCAGCTCGCCAACTACAATGAGATGGGAGAGCAGCAGGAGGTGATTGTTGCCTCTAACTGATGGGCATTAAGAAGTTCAAAGTTTCCAAGCAGAAAGGCTCCTGACTGCCATTGGAAGGAAGTTCAATTTAAAGGATTTTTTCTGTGGAAGGATTGCTGCGTAGGCCAGTAACTGGAAACTTTCTTCCCAGGGCCCTTGCAGCGAGACAATGCAAGGGGGCTGAGGACCGTAAAGGAGATGGTTGCCTTCAGGATGTCTCCCCCAATCAGGAGCAGTGTTAGAGAGGGGAACTTTAGTGGCTACATGGGAACGAATTGCAGGAGCCAGAGAGGAACCAGTAGCATGACCTTGTGCTGGCACAAGCACATGCAGGGCAAATAGGGGCAGTGAGGCAGGTAAAAGATGGGACTATACAGTGGTAAGGGTCAGCAGACAACAGACCAGCTTCATGGACCATTTTTGGAGCACCAGTTTCTCTCAAGACTCTGCTTATCAAGATAGATCGCCACTGACCTACACAGAAAGCTGGAGGGGAATTGAGGCATTGGGATGTGGTGGATACCCATTTCTTGTGGTGTTGAAGGTGACTGTGGTGCTCAGTTTTCTCACTACAGGGCCATTCCAGGAATTGGCTGGGAACATTTGTTGGATCGCCCATCCTTCTGTCCATCATTGTATAAGGCAGATAGTAGATGCCTTGATCGCGAGGGCTGGAGAGCACATAAAGCCCTGGGCCAATAATGGTTCAAGAAGTGATTGACTGTACCAATGTGACCATCAAGGCACCCTCTGAGCAACCAGTTCCTTTCATCAATAGGAAGGAGTTCCCTTCCCATAATGTACAAATTGTGTGCAACCATGTAAAGGAATCCTGAAAGTGGTTCCCGGGAAGCTGCCATCACTCCTTCATTCTGAGTTAGTCCCAATTACCTCTCTGAACTGGAAAGCCTTTACTGATGGATCCTGGTGACAAGGGACAGAGGACATGGCTGCTCACATCACTGAAGCAGAGGTTTAATACAACAGCAACCATCTAACTATAAGGCTGACCACTGAACGAGCAATTGAATTACTGAAAATGCACTTCAGATGCTTAGACCATCCTGAGGAGTCCTCCAATACAGACCTTCAAGATGTTTCCATATCATGGTGATGTACAATTAGTAAGAATATTTCCCATGGTCTAAGTGAGGATTTGATGTGCCAAGTTCACATTAAGTTCTGTTGATACCAGGCCCCAGTGCAACACTCAATAAGTAGCAACATCCAATTAATTTCTCAAGTTACTACTCTTTTTCTCATTGTGAAAGCTTCTCAATATTTTCACAATTAGGAAGGGAGAAATAAAGAGGCACTCTTTCTCAATCTATGGCAATGCTGCCTTCCTCAATGGTTTTATGATTATATCACGGCCTTCCAAGCATTTTTCCAAGTGGCTCCATTTTCACATTTGAAAATTAACAGGACCCCAGATGCCAGCAAAAATAAAACAACAGTAAAGCAGGACAGTAACGTTAAGTATATAATTATTAGCATAAGAACATTATTAGCATTAGCACAATAAATAGGATCAGTTGTCGGCCATTTGATCCCTCAAACATGCTCCGCCATTCAATAAGATCATAGCTGATCAGATTGTGGCCTAAATCCACTTCCTTTCTTCCCCCCATAACTCTTGATCCCTGTGTCAATCAAAAATCTATCTTATTCAGCCTGGAATATATTCAATGATTCAGCCTCCACTCCTCACTGTGGAAGAGAATCCCAAAGACACTCTACCAGATGAAATTCTTCATCTCCATCTTAAATGGGAGACCCTTTATTTTGAAAATGTACCCATTACTTCAAGATTGCCCCCATGAGAGGAAACAACCTCTCAAAATCTACGCTGTCAAGTCCCCTCAGAATCTTATCTGTTTCAATAAGATTACCTCTCATTCTTCTAAATTCTAATAAGGAAAGGCCCAAGCTGCTCAACCCCTTCATCCCAGGAATCAGCCAACTAAACCTTCTCTGACCTGCTTTTAATGCAAATATCTCATACCTTAAGGTGACCAAAACTATGCACAGTACTCAGTGAGATCTCACCAATGCCCTGTACAGTTGTAGCAAGACTTCCCTACCTTTATACTCCAACCCCCTTGCAATAAAGGTCAACATTCTATTTGCCTTCCTAATTACATGCAGACTTATTGTGATTCATGTACAAGGACACTCAGATCCCTCTGTATTGCTGCATTCTGTAGTCCCTCTCCAATTTAAATAATATCCTGCTTCTCTATTCTTTCTGCCAAAGTGGACAACTTCACATCTTCCCACATTATACTCCATATGCCAATATTTTGCCTACTACTTAATCTATCTATATCCCTTTGTATCCTCCACCCAACTTGCTTTCCTACCTATCTTCGTATCATCAGCAAATTTGGCTGCAATACAGTCAATCCCTTCATCCAAGTCATTAATATAGATTGTAAGTAGTGGAGGCCCCAGTACTGATCCCTGTGGCACTCCACTAGTTACAATTTTTCACCCTGAAAATGACCCATTTATCCCAAAGCTCTTAAATCGTGTCGGTCTCTTAATGGTATGCGTGCACGTTGTTATTGACTGTTGTCACATCTGGGTGATATTCCCTGTCCATGGAGTGTCGTTCCCATGGCACTTATTGTTGCCATGGTAACTGCTGTTCTTGTTTCATTTCCACTGTTGGGGACAGGTGGATCTCTGGGAGTGATGGTCATTCTGTACTCTGTGCAACTGGCGAGATCCCATCTTCCTGATCGGCTGCCTGCAGTGAAGAAATAGCTTCTCTAGCTGTGCGTATACGCCTGCAGTTGGACTGGTATATTTGGTTGTTCACGCCCACCACATACAATCGAGGTGATGACTGCTCTATGCATGTCCCAAGTTGCTACATGGGCTGACTCCTATTAAGAACATGGAATATTCGTATCCTGACTGGCTGTCCAATTCTCAACTCTGGCAATGGTTTGGCAGTTTTGTCAAAATGAAATTTGGTTTTCTGCTATTTCACCTTAATTCTTTTCACTCATGCCTGTTACTCTTCTGGCTTCAGTAGCTTTTGGAAGTGTAGTTTGGGTGCGATATGACATTAGTGTTTGGACAGGACTACTTTCCATGCCTTCAGTTAGTGTGTTCCTCTGCTCGAGGATTGCCTTGTATACATCTGCTCGATTTACTCAATTTCTTGATGATTCCTTTGGTGATTTTCACTGCCGCCTCAGCCTTTCCATTCGACTGGGGATAGTGTGGAGATGATGTACAGTGTTGAATTTCCCAATCATTTATGAAGTGACTGAATTCTTCACTTGTGAACTGAGGGCCATTGTCACTCACCACAATGTCTGGAATGCCATAATGACTGGAATGTGCTTTCAGGCATTCTACAATCTCACTGGTAGTCGCTGAAGAAACCTGGTCGGAATAGTAGTCTACGGTGACAAGATAATTAGTTCCTCCTATAGTGAAGAGGTCTACTCCCAGCTTCATCCATGGTCTGTCTGGGATGGCATGTATCATCAGCAGCTCTCTAGCTTGTTTAGCTCAGTACTCATTACAAGCACTGCACTGGCTGATGTGGTCCTTAATTTCATCGCTCATGTTTGGCCAATAGAGCACTTCTCTTGCCTTGCTCAGACCTGACTCAGTTACTTGATGGCTTTCATGGATGCACTTCAACATCTCTCCTCCCATCTCCTTAGGGATAATGACTCTATTTCCTTTGTACAAGATGCCATCTAGGGCTGACAATTCATCTTAATATTCCCAATATGCTCTTGTGACCACAGGTGTGTCCTTGATGGTCTTAGGCCATCCTTTCATCATGACATCTTGCAGCACTTGGAGAGCTGCATCTTGTTGGGTTGTTCCTTTGATTTGAGCAAGGCACTTGTCTATCAGATTCAATGTCTCTGCTGGATTGATGACTTCCAGGGCATGTTGAGATGCTGCTTCATGTTGAATCTGGAAGATTTCATATTCTGTTTTAGCATCCTCAACTTACTTCATTGGGAGTGCTGCTCTCGCCAGCAGGTCTGTGATGTTCACATGTTTTCCTTGCTTGTATGTCATGTCCAGATGATATCTCTGTAAACTAAGTAACATTTTTTGCAGACAATTTGCAAAAGATAGTAGCAGTTTGAGGAAAATACTTTGAAGTGGCTTGTGGTCGGACTCCAGTGTCACTTTGGGTGGAATTTTCTGTGCCTGCTGGCGTTGAGCATGTTTGGTGGCGTGAGCAGACAATATGGCAAGAAGGCCAAAAATTAGTTTCATGACGTCATGAAACCAATTTGCAATTTTCAACCCCTGCCTGTCAATTGCGAGCTGCATTTTCTGTCATCGGACGTTGGGAACCTCATTGTAATACATCTACATATCATTATAAGCCCAGCTTGCCGGAATCATTCCCCCCATGCTGGATCAACCGAGCATGTGGGCTGGAAAACAAGCCAGTGCAGAAGACATTCAGAAGTTGGGACTTTTTTTCAGGGCCTTCCTCACATCGCAGACATCTGAGGAGCATAAGATGCTGAAGCCTGACAGCAATGGGATCCTGGAGGAGCTTTCTGCCCATGCTGGGTGGATTCTCATGGTCATGGCTCCACCGCAAAGTAGGTCATGGAAGTTGGAAGACATGTTGAGGGTCTGCTCAGTGTCTTGGTCATGGTCTGCAATGGATGATCATCAAAGGGGTGGAGAGGAAGGTCCAGCTGTGTTTGGGTGAGGAAGATGTACTGGGGGTGGGAGAGGAAGGAATAGGTTCAACTGGGAGAGGAAAGTGTGTCAGAGGGAGTGGGTTCAGAAGGGGGGAAGAAGGAGTCAGGAGGGTGAGGTGGGAGGGAGGGAATGAAGGGGTTGGGGGGGAAGGGAGCATGGTGGAGGAGAGGCTAACAGGGAAGAAGACAGCAACAGAGGAGGTATGTGTAAGGGGGGAGGAATATGTAAGGGAAGGAGTTTGGAGGGGGTAAGGAGTCCAGAGAGGGGAAGGACTCCACGGGGATGAAGAGTTCAGGGGGAGGAAGGAGCTTGGAGAGGGAAAGGAGTCCGGGGGAGGAAGTAGTCTGGGGTAGGTAAGAGTCTGGAGAGTGGAAGGAGTAAGGGTGGAGGAAGGAGTCGGGAAGGGGGTGGGGGTAAGGCTGGAGGAAGAAGTAAGGCTGGAGGGAGAAGTAGGGGTGGAGAAAGGAGTCAGGAAGGGGGGAGGAGTAAGGCTGGAGGAGGGTGGAGGAAAGAATCCAGAGAGAGGTAAGAGTAAGGATGGAGGGAGGAGTCAGGAAGGGGGAAAGACTAGTGGGGGAGGGGATGAAGTCCAGATGGAGCAGTTTAAAGGGGGGAAGGAGTCTGGAGGGGTGGATGTCCAGATAATATGCAAGGGAGGGGTCAGTGGAGTTGATAATTGCCCCCTGGGCAGTGAACTGAGGGTGGGCATGGTAGGAGGGAATGATGAGAATGACTGAGGGCAGAGTGAGGCAGTAACGTAGGAGGGTGAGGGTTCGACGGTAGCAGTAGAAGGGACTCCGAGGCTGGTTGGTGGAGACTCAGAGGCAGACACAGACCCTGGGGGTGGGAAGGAGGAGGTCAGGGCGGTTAATGTGGATGGGGCTAGGATTTTCATGAAGGGAATGTGCATGTTCACCTGGAAATCCCCAAAAGAAGAAGGTTGTAGGTGACCATGGCGAGGTGGAAGGTGGTGCCAAGGGGGGAATAGAGTGATGGGGAAAAGGAAATGGGTAACTGGGGGAAGGGTAAGGATGCAGAGCCTCAAGGAAACCTGTAGCACCACCATGCTTGCTAAATCGAAAATGAAACAAGAGTTGTGATGGGCATGAAGAGGTGCTGTATGGGAGTGTGATCAGTGAGTGGGCGGAGATGCAGGTCAGCTCAGATGGACAACTGAAAGTGAACCCCAGCAGGCAGCATTGAAAATGGTCAGAATGTTGAGGTGAGTGTGATATGAGAAGGATCCACGTGTGCGGAAGAGTGTTTGCACAAGGCTCCGAATGGCCCTGCCACACACACACACTTCTCCCTCCAGAATCACTCATGGGCCGGCTGCATGCAGCTGACCTGCTAGTAGGGTGAGGGGGCGGGGGGAGAGGGTATGCAGGGGGAAGACACGCAAAACGTGTAAATGAAGCTGAAAGATGCCATTGCACATTATTCAGTGGAAATGAATATATTTTCAGATTGTAAATTGACAAAATGTATTCACCCATACAAACAACAGTGATCAGAATCTCTTAACTTTTCTATGCTTTAGGCTTCTAGGTGCTGCCCTGACATCTGCAGCAGGAGTGGAGACAGCGTGTGCAAAGGTTGGCCCTGTTGCCTCTGATGACTTCAGCGTGGGTCCTCAGGATAGCCAAGGCCTTGGTGGCCCCAGCTTGCTTGTGGGCCAGCTGCTTCCTCTGCGGTGATAGAGGACAAGGTTGAGGGAGTCACAGGCAAAGCGGAATCAGAGGGAGAGGCAGCCTCTGAGATTCCTGAGTGGATAACCCATTAGTGTTCAGATGCCACTTCTCCTCCCTTTGGGTGCTCGAGGGCCCTTCCCTGACTCCTTGAAGGGAAGAAGCATCTGGAGGGACATTGAAATGCCTCATTTCCCTCTCGTGTTGCCATTGCAGAAACTCATCTATGGCTACTACAATGGAGTACAAGCCTGCGTGCATTTCCGCATTCTGATAGACCTGGGTTTCCATGGCGTCCGTTGTCCTTTCCATTGAGGACCTGCATATGGGCACATGTGGGCACCACTTCATCAAACAGCAAGCGGAAGCACTCCTCCGACTTGCATTCCACTCTGTTGAAGGCTTCCAATTGGTATGCATGATGTTTCCCTGCCTTCTGCTAACTCTCCACCATGAGTTGGAAGGCCGAATCCAGAGGGCCGTCATCTGACTCATAGATGCCCCCTCTCCAGCAGCCCTCCGAGTGCTGAGTACCTCGGCTGAACCTATCTCCTCCTGCTGCAGTGACCCTGCAGTGACCACCAGATTGTGAATCCGAGCCTGCTTTAGATCTAGGTCCCACCGTGGTGACTGTCTCTGCGCTGTGGGGGGTGTGGGTAAGCGCTGTGACGGGTCTTCCAGGCTGCTTATTTCCAGCTCTTCAATGGAGGAGGTGTCCTCTTGGCTGGAGGAGAGGAGCTAGATGGAGTTGAGGGACTGGCTGGCTGAGAGTGTCGGTCATTTGGCAGAGCTTCCTGTGAACAAAATTAGAGATAATTACTGCATGGCAGCACAGTCAAAAACAGGAGAGAGGGCACTCACATTGCGTTGAGAGAGGATGATGTGGTGCAGGATCCTCATGTGGGTGTTCGCCTCCGACCTCACCGTCACTGTAGGCATGGTCCACATCCTCACTAGTCAACGTGATGGCACATTCTTCAAAGTGAGTGAGGGGCCTAATGTGGGACACTGCACACCTGGTCTGGGACCTCTCCCTGCTGCTGTCAGCCAGCTGCTCCTGCATGAAAACAGATAGAGATAGTGTGAGCAGGACACATGGCACTGGGTGGAATGTTTGTGTGGTGAACAGAGACATGGATGGGATGAGGATGTGAGCTCCAGAGGATATGAACCTGACGGGGATGTGAGGGTGTGTGAGAGTTTGTGGTTTTGTCTCTTGAGGTGTGAGGTCCCTGTGGATGTGTGATGGGTTTGTGAGTGTGTGAGTTGAGAGTGATGAGAAGAATGAATTACCTTGGCGGAACGAATGAGACCATTCATCATCTTTTGGCACTGGGTGGCTGCCCTCTTTTGCAGGGCATTGGTGCTGACCACCGCTGCCACCACCTCCCACCCTGGATTGGTGACCTTGTTTGCTGGTCTTTGCCCAGAGTGGGTGTAGAGGACATCGCGATGGGCCTCCATGGCAACAAAAAGGTGCTCGAGGGATGTGTCATTAACTGGTTGGGGGGGGGATGCAGTCATTTTGCCTTTCGGGGCCATGTCTTCTATGCAGCAGTCCTGGGCAGGAAACACTGAGAGATGTGTATGCGGCTGCACCTTAAATATAGCACCCAGCATGAGGAAGCAGTGGGGTGGCGGTGTGGTGGGTGAATGAGAGCCTGCCGGCCATCGAAACAGTGTGTTCCCGAGGAATGCATGATTAATGAGGCGGGATTGGGATGATAGCGTGTGAAAAGCCGCCATTGTGGCTGGCGGGTAAAATGTTCTTTATCTCAATCTCTAGCGCTCTTAGTGCAAATCTGGGATGATTCCGCCCTTTGTCCCTCCCAAGCAGGCATTGATGAAAATGCTCACAAGCAAAGACAACAGCCAGACACTCCTTCTTGATCTGAGCATCATTCTGTTTGCCTTAATACCCTGGATGCAAATGTAACTGGTTGTCCTGGCTGCATTAAGGTTGCTCCAAGACTTGCCTCGCTGGCATCACACTGCAAGGTGTCTTCATCACTGACGTTATGGTACTTCAGCACTGGCATTGTTGTCACTGGTTAGTTGATTTTAGTGAACTCTGCTTCTTATTCTGTGTCCCAATACCACTGCACATCCTTGTCAGTGTGCTAGTGTAATAGCTCACACTTCAAAGACAAGTTAGGCAAAAAATTAGCTAAATAGTTCACAAATCCAACAAGTCATTGCACTGCTTTCACATCTATTGGTCACTGCATCGCTGCTACAGCTCTCACCTTGTCAGGATCAGGGCAAAGTCCTTTTGCTGTCAGTTCATGACCTATGTAACTGGGTTAGTCATAGTGTGATAGGTTTAGAGGGAGCGGAATTCTTAAAATGCATCCAGGAGAGCTTTTTAAGCCAGTTTGTAGAAGGTCCTACTTAATTTTAGGGAATGAAGCCAGGCAAGTGGTAGAGGTATCAGTGGGGGAGCATTTTGCAGATTGTGATCATAACTCCGTTAGATTCATGGTTGTTATGGAAAAGGACAAGGTTGGGCCCAGAAACTGGAGTTCTAAATTGGGGGAAGGCCAATTTTAATAAGATCAGATATGATTTGGCCAGAGTGGACTGGGAGCAGCTATTTTTAGGTAAATCTGCGTCAGAGCAGTGGGGTTCATTCAAGAAGGAATTAGGGAGAATACAGTGCCAAGTTATTCCAGTAAAGACAAAGGGTGAGACCAACAAATCCAGGGAACCCTGGATGTGGAGGGATATGCAGGATTGGATAAAGAGAAAAAGGGGGGTTTATGGCAGATACCGAGGGCTCAAGACAGCTGAAGTCCTGGAGGAGTATAGAATGCGTAAGGGGGAACTTAAAAGGGAAATTAAGAGAGCAAAAAGGGGCATGAAAAAACATTGGCAGGTAAAATAAAGGAAAATCCAAAGTTATTTTACAAGTACATTAAGAGTAAGAGGATAAATAGGGAAAGAGTAGGGCCCATGAAGGACCATAGCGGTGATTTGTGTGTGGAGCCAGAAGACATAGGTAGGGTTCTAAATGAATACTTTGTGTTTGTGTTTGCAACTGAGAGGGACAACGTGGGGATGGAAATCAGGCAGAAGGACTGTGATATAATTATAGAAATTAGCATAGAAAGGGAGGAGGTTCTAAGTGGTCTGGCAGGTTTAAAAGTAGATAAATCTCCAGGCCCAGATGTTGAGTGAGGCAAGGGAGGAGATAGCAGGGGCACTGGCAATAATTTTCAATACCTCTCTGGCCACAGGAGAGGTGCCAGAGGACTGGAGGACAGCCAATGTGGTATCATTATTCAAGAAGGGAGGAAGGGATAAACCAGGGAACTACAGGCCAAATCAGTCTAACCTTAGTGGTGAGGAAACTACTGGAAGCAACTCTGAGGGACAGAAATAATCTACACTTGAGAGGCAGGATTAATCAAGGACAGTGAGCATGATTTTGTTAAGGGGAGGTCATGTCTGACCAATTTGATTCAATTTTTCGAAAAGGTGACCAGGTGTGTAGATGAGGGCAATGCATTTGACGTAGTCTATTTGGACTTCAGCAAGGCTTTTGATAAGGTCCTGCATGGGAGACTGATAACGAAGGTAAGAGCCCATGGGATCCAAGGCAATTTAGCAAATTGGATCCAGAATTGGCTGAGTGGCAGGAAGCAGAGGGTGATGGTCGAGGGGTGTTTTTGTGACTGGACACCTGTGTCCAGTAAGGTTCCACAGGGATTGGTGTTGGGTCTCTTGCTCTTTGTGGTATATATAAACGATTTAGACTTGAACGTAGGAGGGTTGATCAATAAGTTCGCGGATGACACGAAAATTGGTGGGGTGGTAAATAGTGAGGAGGATAGTCTTTGATTACAGGAGGATATAGATGGGCTGGTCAGATGGGCTGATCAGTGGCAAATGGAATTTAATCCGGATAAATGTGAGGTGATGCACTTGGATGAGGCAAACAAGGCACGGGAATATACGATGAATGGTGGGACTTGGGAAGTACCGAGGATCAGAGGGACCTTGGTGTGCATGTCCACTGGCCCCTTAAGGTAGTGGGACAGGTAGATAAGGTGGTTAAGAAGGCATATGGGATACTTGCCTTTATTAGCCGAGGCATAGAATATATGAGCAGGGAAGTTATGCTGGACCTGTGTAAAACGCTGGTTAGGCCACAGCTAGAGTGTTGCGTGCAGTTCTGGAATCTGCATTATTTGAAGGATGTGATTGCACTGGAGAGAGTGCAGAGGAGATTTACCAGGATGTTGCCTGGGCTGGAGTGTTTTAGTTATGAGGAGAGATTGGATAGACTGGAGTTATTTTCCCTGGAGCAGAGGAGATTGAGGGGGGACATGATTGAGGTGTATAAAATTATGAGAGGCATAGATAGGGTAGACAGGAAGGAACTTTTCCTCTTGGTGGAGGGATCAATAACCAGGGGGCATAGATTTAAGGTAAGGGGCAGGAGGTTTAGAGGGGATGTGAGGAAGAATTTTTTCACCCAGAGGGTGGTGGGAATCTGGAACCCACTGTCTGAAAGGGTGGTAGAGACATAACATTTAAGAAATATTTGGATGTGCACTTGCGATGCCATGACATACAAGGCTATCGGCCCAGTGCTGGAAAATGGGATTAGAATACTTAGGTACTTGCTTGAACAGTGCAGACTCGATGGGCCGAAGGGCCTTTTTCTATGCTATAGACCTCTATGACTCTATGTACTTGATTTCAGGCATCTTCAGTTGCAATTTTTTCTTGTTCAGCGTCAGATCCATCTGGCGAGCTCTCTCCAGCAGCCGTATTAAATTCTGCCATGGCTATGGCTTCTTTCATTGTGTCTCCACATCCATAGACTAGTAGATTATCTGCTAGAACTTACACTCTGGAAAGTTCACTGACTATCTCATGTTGTCTGTGTTGATACTCTTCTGGAGCTGTGGAAATGCCAAACGACATCCACAACCATCTGCGTCTCCCGAACAGCGTCCAGAATATAATTAGAAAGCTGCTGCTTTCATCCAGCTTCACTTGCCAGTTACCATCCTTCACATCTGAGGTCATAAAGATCTTTGCTTTGGCAAGTTGTGGCTAAATTACTTTGATGGTTGGCATGGGGTAGTGTGATCTCTTTGAAGCTTTATTTAGATCCTTTGGGTCTAAGCGAACTCACAGCTTTCCAGGTTATTTTGCAGCTACCATGCTGCTAATCCAGTTACTAGGAGTTGTCACTTTTTGATTACTCCCTTCTTTTCCAGCTCTTCTATCTTGTTTTTTAGGTGGGCATGAAGGCAGCTGGAACTCTTCTGGGCAGATGCTGAACTGGTCTTACACTGTCATCTACTTTGAGATGACATTCACCAGGAACACATCGAAACCCTATAAATGCATCTTTGTACTCCTCTAGAATCTGTTCTGCCGTCAATTGTCTAGTGTGCTGTGACATGTTGTAAATCTCTGTTGGCATGTTCAGGGCTACCAGTCCAAGCTTAGACTTGTTCCAGCTGAGATGAGTGGCGTTTGCTTACTGTCCATGATCTGGAACTCCAGGGTCAGAATTTCACCCATGTTGGGTGGGCTCGGCTGGGGCGAGCGGGGGCGGTTGGGAAGCCGCAATCGGGGATGGAAGTCGATTTCACTCTGTCGGGCCAATTAAGGCCCACCAGGCGTGAAACGTGAGTGGTCGTGCTCAGCACTGCCTGTGTGGGCAGGGGGGTGGGAGTGCGAGCCAGGCGAGTGCGACATTTGCGCATGTGCATGAGTGTGTGCTACATAATCTCCCTGAGGCAGAGAACTGACTCAGGGAGATGAAGCGTTATAAAAAAAAATGAAGAAAATAAAAAGGTAATGTAATGACTCTGTCATATGAGCAGAGACATGTTATTAAGTTTTAAAATTTTTATTTTATTTTTATTTGCTTTAGGAAACCTCATCCTGCCCTTGGATGAGGTTTCCTAAAAAGTGCAAAGGCTGCTTGGCCTTTTTGCCTGTCCACCAACCATAAGGTTGGACGGGCAGCGAAAAATTCAAATTAATTCATCATTTAATGGCCTTAACTGTTCTTTTTATTGTCGGTAGGCGTGCTGCAGACTTCGGCGTGAATCACCGAATGAAATGTCACGTGATTGTGCGTTGACATCGCGATGCCGTCCTGATGTCAACGCACATCATTTTACGTTCTAGCAGATTGGGCACGTGCCTGCCTGCCGAGCTAAAAGTTTTGCCCCAGATCTTCATTCTTGCCTTTGCATTGGGCTGTTGGACTAATTTGTCCTCTCACTATGAGTATCATGCCATCAAATAGCCTCAACCTTACTTTTGGGGACTTCATTTTTGGATTGCCATGTTGAGCCACTTCGCACAGGTATGTGAAGGTCATAATATTACATGATGCACCAGTGTCTATCTGACGGTTCATGTTCACTTGATGCTCTCCTTCTGCGGTCATCATTCTAACAGTCACAAACCATTATCACTTATAGACCTGACAGCCAACCTGTTGTATGGTGTATAGTGATTCATCAGAATCTTAGGCTGATATCTCTCCAGTGACCATCCATATAGATTTGCTTCTTTCTAGCCAAACACTTCTGTGCAACATGACTCAGCTTCTTGCAGTTCGAACACTGTTTTTCCCATGCTGGACAAACCTTCTTTTCTTTTGTGTGATGTCCTCCATATTGTTCATGATATTTATGCTCTTTTGGCTGGAATGTCTATCAGCATAGTACAAAGCCTGGTTTGTTCTGCCATGATTATGCTCTAGTTGACGATTTACAACCTCAGCGTTTCTGCACATGTCGATCACTTTCTCGAGTGTAAATTTCTCCTTTCTCAGTAGATGTTCTCTCACTGTGGATTTCTCTTATAGCTAAAACAATCCTACCTTTAATGAGATCATCTTTTAGTTGCTCTTTTTCACCTTGAGCTCTAAAGTTGAACACATACCATTCATAAGTTACATTTACTTGGGGTTTAAAGCCATACCTTCAAGGCTTTCAAAATTTCTGCTGCCTATTTTTTCTGTTCTTCAGAGAGATTTAGGGTGGAACACAATTTGTAGCAGTCTCCCGCCCAACAGGGTTAAAAGTGCTGCTACTCATATTGGCTCCGGCTTGTAAATTAAATCTGTCGCAATCTTGTGGTTTTGCCATTGCAAGTGGAAAAACTGCCAGTGCCACTACGTATCACCTTTTAGTTCGACAGGAGTCAGGAGAGGAAAATTCACAGCCATGTGACTCAACCAGTGATTCACTACAGCCTGTTTCTTCAGTTTGCTTTTCCTTTTGAGTGGCTTTCAGTGGCTCTGTACATTTCTGTGTTCTTCTTTCAGTAGCTGTGTTTCTTTGTAGCTCTTCAAAACTCAATCTTGGCTCTACTTTTGACACCATGTTACTAGCTCAATGAATACAGTGCTTATTGTAATCTGTCTTTATTATAATTCAATGTAATTAGCACTCACTGTTGCTTCCAGTCAGAACTTCATGGCAGAGGTCACATAACTATGGCAAGCCAAGAAGGACCTTTAGTACATGATTGAATTTCAATCCAAACAGATGGTATTATAATTTTCTAAATGTTCTGTTACTACATTTTTAAGAATAGATTCTAGAATTTTCCCAATGAGACGTTAGGCTAACTGGCCTATAATTTCCTGCTTTCTGTCTCCCTCCTTTCTTAAACAGAGGCTTATGTTTATAGTTTCCCAATCCAATGGGACCTTTCCAGAATCTAGGGAACATTGGAAGATTATGAGCAATATGACTATCTCTGTAGCCGCTTCTTTTAAGGCCCTAGATTGCAGGCCAAAATATCTAAGACTTATCAGCCTTAAGTTCCATTAGTTTTCCGAATACCAGTGACTGTTTTAAGTTCCTCCCTCCCGCCTATTCATGGGATGCTTTTTGTATCATCTACTGTGAAGACTGATACAAAATACTTGTTCAAGGCCTCTGCCATTTCCTCATTTCCCATTACTAATTCCCCAGGCTCACCTTCTAAGGGATTGATGCTCACTTTAGCTGCTCTTTTCCTTTTTATACATTTGTAAATGCTTTTATTGTCTGATTTTATGGGCAGGATTTTCCCCTTGTTGGACGGCCCTGGTGGAGGGGCCCAGGAGCAGCCACAAAACTGTCTGCCACCTGTGATCGGGCCCCAACCATAATTTCATGCTGAAACGCGCACTGAGAGCCTCAGCGCTGCCCGGGTGGGGGCGGGAGGAGCACGATTGCTGAAGTTTGCACCTGCATGGGGAGGCGCTCATTGAAAGCTCCCTGAGGGCAGAGAGCTGCTTCAGGGAGCTGAAGGATTTAAAATTTAAAAATTAAGCTTCAAAAAAATCACGGAAACACGTCCCCACATGTGACTCTGTCACATGAACAGGGACATGTTAAAAATTGTTTTAAAAACTTTTACTTTTTTTTATTCACTCTTGGAAATCTCATCCCGTCCGTGGACGAGATTTCGCAAAAAATGCTAAGGCTGCTTGGCCTAGTCGCCTGCCCACCAATTGTAAGGTTGGACGAGCAGCGAAAAATTCAACTGAATTACCAGCTTAAGGGCCTAAATAGGCCTCTTTATTGTCAGCTGATGCGTTGCCATCTCTCACACACTTGCCCGATGTCATGGTGCACTATTTCACACTCAGGCGTATCGGGTGCATGCCCGCATGCTGAGCTGAAAATCCTACCCTATATTTCTTACTAGTTTTCTCTCATACTCTAATCTCTCCCCTTTTTTTTAAAGTAATCTTTGCTGGTTTCTAAAGCCTCCCCAACCATCCCAGCCTACCATTAATCTTCACAACATTGTATGCCTTCTCTTTCAATTTCATATAAATATGAAAATCTGACTTTTTAAAGTACTTTGTAAAAATGTTAGTATTTTATGTACTCAAGTAGGTTTCAGCCAAACTCTCCATATTTCTAAATAGCAGAAGAATCAGTGAAGCCCCTCTCCCCGCATCCCCCCTCACATTGTAATCAGCCACTCTCCTACCACATACACACACACACACACACACAAACACACACTCATTCCTCTTTCCCACGCCTTTCCCCTCACACACACAGCAGCCCCTCTTCCCAAACCCCTTCCACCAACACAATCACTCAGTGGCCCCTCTTCCCTTCTCCCTTTTGGTCTAGCTGCTAGAACCTGTGAAACAGAGTTGCTATTGTAGAGTAAGAAGCCTTTACAACAGGCAGACAGGAGCAGAAACACAGTAAGTTTGAAGCCGCCACTCATTTTCCTGGCTCAGCTGCATGACCTCCTGGTTTTCCCACATGCTGGATGCAGTCAGTCTCTGCCGGCCTCCACCTACACCAAGTCGGTTCACAAACATTCCGAGTCCAATCGAACTAAATAAAAGTATTTTCTGAAGTTAAAGAGCACTTTGGTCTCACCGACCGCCCCTTGTTATTTGGCGGCATTGATCCAGTGCATCCAGGCCCAGAGCCTCCGGACTGGATCACCTCCGCACCACATTCTCCAATTGCTGCTCAGAGGAGGGGCAGCTCCCGATACCAAATGTGACCTCTGTGAACCCTTCGGAGTTTGAAAACTCTTGCATTATAGATATGTTTACAGCAATTGGAGAAGACAATGATTCCAAAACATCATTACAGATTTAGGAACTTCTCAATTAATTATTTTTTAAATCAATTCTTGCATGTTATTAAGAATGTGAAAGACTTAAGGGTATCTAAATGATCATTGTGTATCCAAAGCCAAGATGGCTGAGGTAAAAGTGTGCAGTGGAGCCATGCCCAGGAACTACACTTGAAACAGCAACATTTAGAATAGACTTATCATTCATAACAAGTTAAATTTTTTCTTATCTGTGCCAATGACCTCCTCCATGCAGAACAGTGCTCATTGCACTAGCCCCTCTTTCCAGACAGACTGAAAAGCAGACTTTTGATGGTTGTGACCTTCTTACCAAAAGATGTCAGCTCTCCATCGTTGCACCTCCATCAGTATCACCTCTGGGACTCTCTCTGTTTAATGGGTGGACCTCCCTGTCCTTTTAAAGGAAACCAATGCTGAACACCCCACCCTCAACCTGCGTGTCAGTGCCTGGTGCAATCTGTGCCGCAAGTGTTGCATAATTATGTAAATAAATGGGGCTTGTAAAATTGCTCATGGGATCTGCCCCATATTCTTCTAACATAAAATATGCTTACACATTTCTGGGTACACTGTGAAGAGATGCTCCCTGGCCAAGGTGGCAATCAACAGGCCCAGGCAGCGGGCGGTTGAGGGAGTCGTCTGGCTTGACTGTCTGCCCCTTTTCTGCGGCTATGTTCGCGCCTGGGTGAATCTGGAGAGGGAGCACCTGGTGTCCACTGGTATGCTTGAGGCATCCTGTGACCAGTGGGCACCATAGGGGCTGGAGTTCTTCATTAACCCCCAAAAGAACATTTTAATTTAGTTAGATAAGGTTCCTTTAAAGTTCTGGACTTTTGTTACAGTGCCCCTTTAAGGGCTCTCAACCTGTTTAAATCAGTTTGTTTAATTGGTTAATTATTTTATTTTACTGACATTATCAAAAGAATATAAAGAGTCACTTGCTGACACTGGTGGTGGGTGATAGAGATAAGAGCTATACACTAAAACATTTCACTTTGTGGATAAATCTAAAACTGGGTAAAGAATGACTGTGGTCTCCTTCAGGTGGCCGTGAAATTAGATTCCTTAGCTCCCAGTTTCTCAGTGCTATGAGTGTCGGTTTTCATCTAAAATGTCATTCATTGCATGCATATACTTCTGGTGCTAGACTTGCTAGGCACCATTTTGATGAGGGTGTGCATGTGAGCAAGGAACCTGCACTGGAAGAATGTAGAGTAGATAGATCATGATGTCAATTAATGTGTAATGCAAATATGACATCGGTGGTGCTATTTTGGAGCTCAATGCTCCAGCTAACATTTTTCCTTAACTTTACCCAGCTGAATACATGTTCAGCAGCAGAAAGGATCCTCCATCAGTGCTAATTAAAGGGATATTCGATTGCTTTCAGATTGGTTGTGATTCCTACTGGCCATTGATTGTGTTTCCAGAGTTTTTAAAAGTTGCTAAAGTCTACAAGGAGTTCTGTGGTACAGGGTGAAGTGCTTTGTCCTTACTTCAAGGAGTCTGCACAAATATTTGCTCTTATATATGGTTGCAGTAGCATCAATACCATCCCTTTCTACCTTTGGACTACAGCATAGCAAAGAGAATGAGCAGAGGTGACACAGAACAGGGCAAGATGCTGGAAGGAGGAGAAAGAGGCTGAGAAAGCCAACAGCAGGAGGCCATAAGCACCCAAGGTGTTCTTGTGGCAACCATCTTCAGTTGCTTCATCAATGACCCTCAGAAGTTGGGATGTTCACTGATGATTGCACAATGTGCAGCAACACTAAAGCAGTGTGTGTCCATATGTAGCAAGAACTGGATACTATTTAGCCTTGAGCTGGTGGGTGGCAAGTAAGATTCGCATCACCCAAGTATCTGGCAATGACCATCTCCAACAAGAGAGAATCGAACCATTTCTCCTTGACATTCAATGGCATTACCATGGCTGAATCCCCACTGTCAACATCCTGTGATTTCCATTGACCAGAAACTGAACTGGACCAGTAAAATAAATACTGTGTCTATAAGAGCAGATCAGAAGCTGGGGATTCTGTGGAGGGTAACTCGTCTCCTGACTACCCAAAGCCTATCCACTATCTACAAGACACAATTCAGGAATGTGATGGAATACTCTCCATTTGCCTTGATGAGTGCAGTTCCAGCAACACTCAAGCAACTTGGCACCATCCAGGATAAAGCAGCCTGCTTGATTGGCACCCCATCCACCACATTAAACCTTCACTTCCTCCACCACTGATGCACAGTGGCAGCAATGTACCCATCAGCAAGACACACTTTAGCAACTCACCATGGCTTCTTTGACAGCACCTTCCAAACCTACGAACTCTACCACCTAGGAGGACAGGGGCAGCAGATGCACGAGAAATCCATCAGCTGAAAATTCCCCTCAAGGCCACACACTACCTTGACTTGGAAATATATCGCCATTCCTTCACTGTCGCTGGGTCAACATCCTGGAATTCTGCTCCTAACAGCACTGTGGGTGTACCTACACCACTTGGATGGCAGCGGTTCAAGAAGGCAGCTCACCACCACCCTATCAAGTGCAATTAGAGACGAGCAATAAATGCTGGCCTAGCCAGCGATGCCCACATCTCATGAATGAATACATTTAAAAAAAATTCTCCTACCTGAAGTTCAGTGATGAACAGAGGGCGGAATTTTCCCATAATTGCACTAAGTGTGGTAACGGGTGGGCAAAATGGCATCCTACCCGCTGATGGCAATGGCGGGTTTTCACGCCGTATTGTCCCAAACCCATCTCATTATTTATGCATTCCCAGGAAACACGCCGATTCCATGGTGGGTGGGCTTTCATTCGCCCACTCATCATCACCCTGCCATGGCATCATGCCAGCTGCCATCCTTAAAAGGCAACCACCAGCAAAGCGCGCATTGCCACCAGCTCACCACCACTGTCCAGGAGACATGGCCAGCAAAGGAAAAACACTGCAGTGCCCTGCTTCAAGGATGGGTCCCTCAAGCGACTGCCGGATGCCGTGGAGGCTGCCAGGATGTGCTCTACCCCCGCTCTGGCTGCAGGATGGGTGGCAACGTCACCAACCCAGCTTGGGAGGTGGTGGCAGTGGTGGTCAGCGCAAACACCCTGCAGAGGAGGACAGCCACCCAGTGTCGCAAAAGGATGAATGATCTCCTCTGTTCCATCAGGGTAAGTCACTCTTTTCATCATTCCCAACTCATACACTCACAAACCTAGCATACACCCATAGGGGTCTCGCTCACTGTCCATTCAAGGAACATCACTGTTCATATTTTCACACACACCTGTGTTGTCTTCAGTCCTTCCATGGGACCACTCACCACCTGCACAGGCCAAGCATACTTATCATCTGGCCAGGCAGGCATCCTGATACACACTCCCCATCCATGCAGGACAAACTGGCTCACAACAGAAGGGAAAGATCACAGACAGGTGGAGGGATGCCGAAGTTCAAGGTTCTTACAGAATTTGAAAACAGAGTCATCCAGCTAGCCGGTGATGACCGGGACTGTTCCTGTGCTGATGGTGAGGTCGGCGCTGCTCTACCAAGTGAGGATCCAGCAGTGCAACATCCATCAGACAACCATGCTGTGAGTGATGTGTCCTGTTTCACAGGCCACTGCCACGCACTAATTATTTCCCCTTGCTTCCACAGGCACATCACTCCAAGAGCTGATGAAGTCCATGACCCAGGGCCTCCAAGCCAGCTTGGAAGGACATCCAAAGGGGAACCAGAATGCACCCCCCTACAAGTTCTGTCACAATGCTCACCCACCAGGGCAGAGACACACACCCTGTGGGACCTAGTTTTAGAATAGGCACAGGATCACATACTGGTGAGAACAGTGCACAATCTGATCTACAGCAGGTGGTGGCAGGGACTTCCCAGGTCCCTGGCATTTGGAGGGCTGCTGAAGGCCAGGAAAATGTTGAGTCCGAGTCAGATGATGATCCTCTGGGCTCAGTCATGTCACAGTTGCTGGAGCCGCAACGGCAAGCTAGGGAACAACAGGACGGGATGTCCGCTGCACTCCTCAGGTTGCAAGGCATGATGGAGGAGTCCATCCGTCTTCAGGCTCAGGTGATAGTGCTGGCATTGCAATGCACCAAGGTCAACAATGGCAGGATGGCGGCTGCCATGGAGACCTTGGTCTAGGATGTCACTCCTGCACGGGCTTAACTCCATCGCTGATGCCATAGTTGGCCTCCAACAGTGTGTACACAAGAGGGGTGCTGGGCAGCTCGATTTCACTCTAACTACCCTTTCCCCTCATGGAGTCAGCCAGGAGCCCTCGGGCACCCATAGGGAGGAAGATCAGCAGATGCACACCCCAAGGTCATCCACCAGGTGACTCCAGGAGTTTTTGGCCTATCTGAATCCCCTCTTCCTGGAATCTCTGCAGCTCCAGCTTCACAGGCCGAGGAGGGTACCACTGCCACACAGCATGACGCTGAAAGAAGTCTAGGTCTCTCCAAGTCTAGGCCCTCTAGAGCAAGGTCATCACATGCAGGGCATCACAGTCAGCAGGCTACCTCCACCTCCACCTCTGCTGTGGAGCATCAAGATTTAGCGGTAGGGTTAGGGCAGTTAAAGAAAAGCAGTTACACAGCCTGAGCACGGGTGTTAGTCACTTGTACACACTGTTCACTATTGTCAATAAATTTCCAAGAATGTCTTCCAGCCTGTGGCTCCTTGTTCTGATGAGCAGTGTAATGGTCATTGCTGCTAGAATATGGTGGGCAGGTGCCACAGAGTTCTCACATTCTCTCTGTGTGATCTCAGGGCATTTAATGTGTGGCTGGCCCCTATCGCACCTGTGTCAGCACCATTGATGCTGTCCACCAGTTCCTGAAGGGCTCAGGAGGTGAAGGCGGACACAGCATCGGATGTGCCTAAAGTTTCATGGCTGTGTCTCTATGAGATGGCCCTGACCATGGAGCACAAGCGAGCTGCTCTCGGCCAGACAGGAATCAGATATTCTCAGAGGCTATGTGAAGATTCATGGAGTGTCCTCACAGCATGTTGTCATCATTCTCCACAAATTTGGCAGCTATGAGGGCCTCCCGAGCATGCCTGCCTCGCCTGGCCAGTGTGAAAGCCTCACTCCATCATCGTCACCACCAAGGACCCCCTCACCCTCATCCCCACTGCTGTCCTCATCCGAGGAGACCTCCAACTACTCCTCAGCCAGCTCCTCTCTCCGTTGCAGTGCCAGGTTGTAAAAAGCGCAGGAGACGATGACGATGCGTGACACCCTCTGCGGACTGTATTGCAGGGCTCCATCAGAATGGTCCAGGCACCAGAACTGCATTTTCAGCATCCTGATGGTCTGTTGCGAGTTGCTGCATGAGCCTCATTATAGTGTCCCTCTGCTGCAGTCTGAGGCCGCCGCACGGGTGTCATCAGCCATGGCCTCTGTGGGTAGCCTCTTGTCCCCAAGGAGATCCCACAGAGGTCACCTGTGACTCCCTGAAAGGAGCCAAGTAGACATGGAAATTGAGTGCCATGGTCACTTTCACAGCCACTGGCAGTGGATGCCCTCCATGTCCCCTTGGTGCCAAGTCCTGTAGTAAGTGGCAGATATGAGCGACCAGGTCCCTCGACATGCGCAATCATCAGCAACACTGGTTCTCAATCATCTGCAGGAATGACAGGTGGCGTCTATAGGCCTTGGGTGTCACTGGGCTTTGACCAGCCATGGCTCGCTGTCACTCCTGGGAAGTGTGTGCGGGATCACTGGCAGCCCATTCTTCCTGAGGTTGCTGCTCCTGCCTTTGCGCAGCCAGGAGCCTCATTCGCTCTCTCCTCCATCTTCTTCACTCTCTGTAGGCCATCGGGCATATAGCTTGGTCACCAGAATCCATGGTCCTGACGTGGTCCTCCTGCAGCATGAAAGAGAGAGAAAAAGAGACATGGTTAGCATCCTTTCCTGGCCCTGTGTGACTGCCCCTTGATACTTCCCGGAGAGCGCTGGCCACCCCTTAGATGGCCACAGATTAGTGCGCTGCATGGCTGCCCTGTCAACCTGTAACATGGGGGACACTGCTTCAAATCAGGGTGCTGTGATTTCAAGGGGCTGTGAGCGCCTCCAGCAGTGACTGCTACATGGTCAACATTAGCGAGGAGATTGTACAACTTGTGCAGTCCAACTGCTCCGCGATCCAGCAAAGTGGTTGCAGACTCACAGTCTGTGCCGGGTTGGTGGGGCGTAAGGTCTGGAGGGCTTGGTGGTACATTGGTGCATATGCATTGCTTGTGTGGGCAGGCAGGCTAGGAGCCTGACCCCAATTGTATCACTGTGGCTGTGCCTGAACTGTCTCAGTTGCACAGGGATGGTCAGTTTATATAGGTGCCCCTACTGCATGACCACTTCCCTCGCCTACCCTGCCCCCCACCTCGATTGCTTGTGTGCGGGATCCAATGCCAGGGCAGCAGTTGCCCTCAGACAACTCCACTCCGAGTACAGACACCTCTGGAGCCAGGCAGCAGTTGCCTTCGGACACTCCCACCCTCCGACTACAGTCATCTCTGAGCCTGGGCGGCACTTCACCCCAGCCCTCCGGCACCCCTGAAGCCTTCAGAACAACAGGTGACCCTGGCGAGCTGTGGGAAATGATGCCGTTCACTCACCTCAGCTCCCCCAAAGTGAAGGCCGCCAAGTGCACATCGCCTGTGTGCTGTTGTAAAACACATCTATGTGCTTTCCCGCCAATGGGCAGACGATCCGGCGGGGGTCCAGAGCCTGGCGGGATGGCCTTTTAATGAGATGCACTCAAAATATCCTTTTTTACCATATCATATTTCACTGCCATTTATTCTGACAATGACGCATAAACCTCAAGTGTTCTACCCACCAACCTAGCTTATAACAACAATATCCAGTTTTCCTGTTGCCACTTCATCTGTTTAGCTATCTTCTCAAATGAAATAAAGAATGCTTCAACATCACTTTCTTTGGAAGAGCTTGTACAAATTTGAACATCTCCCCACTGGGTTCTGATTTGGAAATATGTCCTTCTGCGCCTTCTGGTGTCTTTTTTTTAACCTCCAGCATTTTAAGCTGGAATTCTCTGTCTCTCTCTTTCTCTCTTTCCTTTTTTTCTAACCTTACCATTTCTAACTCCCTTTTCTGTTTTCTTTCTCTCTCCTGCCTTTCCACCTGTTCCCTTTGGAATGCTCTTTCTCTTTCCTTTTCTTTTTCTCAAGTCCTAGCTCAAGTTTTTTCATTTGCAACTGAATTTGAGCCCATTCCAATGACCCACCCCTTGGAGAACTTGGTCTCTCGGGTATTCATTCCAATTTCAAATGCTATGCTATATCTTCGATTTGTGTCTGATTTCCTTACCCCTGCAGGTAACTTATCTGCCAACTCCGTTAACTTAGCTTTATTTGCCTTTGTAAACCAACCAAAATTATAACTTCAACTCCCAGACGAGTCTTAGCAACTGCCAAGGCCATATTGCAGTCTCACCACTGAAAAAAAAAACCTCACACCAGCTCCTGAATTCAAAGTGATTCTTATACTTGTAACCTTAAGATTCACCAACTCTAAACCAATCAAAGAATTTCAAATATATCCCGCAAAGAGCTCCAATTTTGTTATGGCACAGCGGATGGTAAATGCTGAGCTACTCAAATCCCAGAGGGAAACTTGAAACAGCTGCCATGACTGTTTTGCAATTTGTATTTAATTTTGAGATGCACACCTTGAGTTCAGTAGTAATAAGTCCGCCAATTCTAAGAGGTTTTATACAAAACTAAATTAAACATTAATTAATAAAAGAAATGATTTTAAGCACATACAGAGGTCTACAAATTACTACTATAATAACTCCTAAGCCCCTAATTAATCTGACTCCCAGTTACACCTCTGTTAAGGCAACAGTAAAACAACATAGATTTCAACAGGCCCAGGCAAAGCACACAATACCCTGGGACAAGGGGATTCAACGTGATTTTTCTTAACTTTGGTTCGTGTAGACTGCTACTTGATGCATAGAGGCCAGAGGCTTTTCACACTTGTGCTAGATCTTAAAATGCCTTCTCCCTTACTCATAATCTCTTCTCCTTTATACATGTTTCTCCTTTTTTAATGTAAATTCCATTGTTCCAATATGTCTTTGCAACTTTACTTTTCTCATAAATCTTTCATGTACTCATATAATCAATAACCTTTAGGAAAAATAAACACACTGTTTGGCTTTGCTTCTTATGGATAGATGTAACATCTTACCATCTCTTTGAAATTCAAATTAACCCAATTTATCTAAAAATGCAAATCTCCCTCACACCATACATTCTAAAACTTCAGCCATGTTTATGTATTTAGCATTTCAAACCTAATTTCCCTTTGGATAACTCAAAGCCTCCAGACCAGCTGCCTCCAATTCAATTAAATCCCCACATACACATCCACACAGAGAAACTAATCCGAACCCCACTATTAACCTAACTTTACAATAAATCACAATAATATTATGAAAATTATTATATTTTCATGACAGTGAGGAGGGCGTAATGAGGCTTCAAGGCAATTTAGACAAGTTGAATGTGTGGGTGAATACATGGCAGATGCAGTACAATGTGGATAAGTGTGAAGTTATCCACTTTGGTAGGAAAAACAGAATGGCAGAGTATTATTTAAATGATGATAGACTGGGAAATATTGATGTACAAAGGGACCTGGGTGTCCTTGTACACCAATCACTGAAAGCCAGCATGCAGTTCCAGGAAACAGTTAGGAAGGCAAATGGTATGTTAGCCTTCATTGCAAGAGTACAACAGCAAAGATGTCTTACTGCAACTATACACCCCTGGAGTATCGTGTGCGGTTTTTATCTCCTTACCTAAGAATGGATATACTTGCCATAGAGGGAGTGCAGTGAAGGTTCACCAGACTGATTACTGGGATGGCAGGATTGTTGTATGTGGAGAGATTGGTTTGACTATGCCTGTATTCACTGGCGTTTAGAAGAATGAAAGGAGATCTCATCGAACGTATAAAATCCTGACAGGACTGGACAGACTGAATGCAGGGATGATGTTTTCCTGGCTGTGTCGTTGGGGGCAGTTGGGGGGGGGTGCGGTCACAGTCTCAGGGTACAGGGTAGACCATTTAGGACTGGGATGAGGAGAATCTTCTTCACTCAGAGGGTGGTGAACCTGTGGAATTCTCTACCACAGAAATATAAAGACAGATAGTCAGAGTTTCTATAGATATTTTAAAAAAGAGTTAACAAAGTGAGCATTTGTCCTATAGAGAATGAGTCTGGGGAATTAATTATGAAAAATAAGGAATTGGCTGATGAAATGACCAGATATTTTGCTTCCGTCTTCACTACAGACGCTACAAGTGACATCCCAGAAATAGCTGTAAAGCAGCTTCATCAATGACCTTCCTTCCATCATAAGATCAGAAGTGGGGATGGTCGCTGATGATTGCACAATGTTCATCACCGTTTGCGATTCTTCAGATACTGAAGCAATCCATGTCCAAATGCAGCAAGACCTGGTCAATACCGAGGTTTGGGCTGACAAGTGGCTAGTAACATTTGCTCCAGACAATTGCCAGGCAATGACCATCTCCAACGAGGAGAATCTAACCATCGCCCGTTGACATTCAATGGCATTACCATCGCTGAATCCCCTACTATCAACATCCTGGGAGTTATCATTGACCAGAAACTGAACTGGACTAACCATATAAATACTATGGCTACAAGAGCAGGTCAGAGGCTAGGAATACTGCGGCCTCCTGACTCCCTAAAGCCTGTCCACCATCTACAAGGCATAAGTCAGGAGTGTGATGGAATAGTCTCCACTTGCCTGGATGAGTTCAGCTCCAGCAACACTCAAGAAACTTGACACCATCCAGGACAAAGCAGCCAACTTGATTGGCACCCCTTCCACAAACCTTCACTCCCTCCCACCAGCGATGCATAATGGCAGTAGTGTGTACCATCTGCAAGATGCACTGCAGGAATTCACCAAGCCTCTTTAGACAGCACCTTCCAAACCCATGACTGCTATCATCTAGAAGGACAAGGGCAGCAGACACATGGGAACACCGCAACCTGGATGTTCCCCTCAAAGTAATTCACCATCCTCACTTGGAAATATATCGCTGTTCCTTCACTCGCTGGGTTAAAATCCTGGATCTCCGTCCCTGTGGAGGGTATTGTGGGTGTACCTACACTACATGGACTGCAGCAGTTGAAGAAGGCAGCTCACCATCACCTTCTCAAGGGCAATTAGGAATGGACAATAAATGCTGGCCTGTTCAGCGACGTCCACATCCCGTGAATGAATTTTTGAAAAATGCTGGGAGAAGGGAGCTCAAAGAAAACTACAATCACCAGGTAACTGGTGCTGAGAAAATTGTTGGAGCTTTGGGCTGACAAGTCCTCGGGCCCTGATAGACTTCATCCTGGGATCTTAAAAGAAGTGGCTAATGAGATAATTGATGTGTTAGTTTTAATTTTCCAAAATCCCTAGATGTGGGGAGGTTCCATTAGATTAGATCCCATTAAATAGCAAATGTAACTCCTTTATTCAAAAAGGGAGGGATTCAGAGAGCAGGAAACTGCAGGCCAGTTAGCTTAACACCTGTCATAGGGGAAATGTTAGAAGCTATCATTAAAGATATTATAGCAGGGCACTTAGAAAAATTCAAGGTCATCAAGCAGAGTCAACACCATCTTGTGAAAGGGAAATCATGTTTAACCAATTTATTGGCGTTCTTTAAAGAACATGTGCTGTGGATAAAGGGGAAACAGTGGATGTACTGTACTTAGATTTCCTGAAGGCGTATGATAAAATGTCACATAAAGGTTATTGTGGAAAACAAAAGCTCATGGTGTAGGATGTAACATATGGGTAGGAGATTGGCTAGCTAATAGGAAACAGAGAGTAGGCAAAAATGGTTAATTTTTTGGTAATGAGGGGTGTACCACAAGGAACAGTACTGGGGCCTCAGCTTTTTACAGTTTTTTAAATGACTTGGGTAAAGGGGCCGAAGGCATGGTTGCTAAATTTGCTGATTACACAAAGATAGGTAGGAGAGTGAGTTGTGAAGAGGACATAAGGAGGCTACAAAGAGACATATATAGATAGTTAGATTAAGTGAATGGGCAAAGATCTGGCAAATGAAGTATAATGCGGGAAAATGTGAAATTATCCATTTTGGCTGGAAGAATTGAAAAAAGAAAGATGTTATCTAAATGGTGAGAGATTACAGAGCTCTAAGATGCAGAAGGATCTGGGTGTCTGAGTGCATGAATTGCAAAATTTTAGTATGCAGGTACAGCAAGTAATTAAGAAAGCTAATAGAATGTTATTGTTTATTGCGAGGGGAACTGGATGCAAAAGTATGGAGCTTATGCTTCAGTTATACAGGGCATTAGTGGGACCACATCTGAAGTACTGTGTACAGTATTGGTCTCTTTATTTATGGAAGGATGCAAATACATTGGAAGCAGTTCAGAGAAGGTTTACTAGACTAATACCTGGAATGGGCAGGTTGCCTTATGACAAGCTTTCTTTCTTTTCCTGAGCTCCCACCTATTCCTACCTTTCTATTTTGCTCCACCTGCTCCACCCCCTCATTAACAGTATAAAATCCATCACACTTCTACTTCTCTTTAGCTCTGAAGAAGAGTCATACAGACTTGAAACATTTACTCTGTTTCTCTCTCCACAGGTGCTGCAAGACCTGCTGCGTTTTTCCAGCATTTTCTGTTTTTATTTGGACAAACTAGGCTTGTATCTGCTGGTGTTTACAAGAGTAAGAAGAGACTTGATTGAAACATAAGATCCTGAGGGGTCTTGACAGGGTGGATGTGGAAAGGATGTTTCCTCTTGTGGGAGAATTGAGAACTAGAGGTCATTGTTTAAAAATAAGACAGAGATGAGGAGAATTTTTTTTTCTCTCAGAGGGTTGTGAGTCTTTGGAGTTCTCTTCCTCAAAAAGCAGTGGAAGCAGAATCTTTGAATATTTTTAAGACAGACCTAGATAGATTTTTGATAAGCAAGGGGGTGAAAGGTTATTTGAGGTGGGTGGGAATGTGGACTTGAGGTTACAATCAGATCAGCCATGATCTAATTGAATGCTGGAGCAGACTCAAGGGGCCAAATGGCCTACTCCTGCTCCTAATTCGTTTGTATGCTCATATGTTAACCAATCACCCTTGTTCATTCCTTTGCAGACTGTTTTCCAAACGTGGGGTGGCTTCTGCTTGTGCTGCAATAGAAACTGAGGCATTGGCCATCAGACACTGAATCATGGATGGGTCTGCAAATGGGTAATGAATTTGGCCACCACTTCTATGCTGGAAAAGATGGGCTCCAACTCTTGTGCTAAGTTGGTGCTGGGCTCCTCATGCTCTTTGACATTGACCATCAGCTTTCTGCCATGCCTGCCAATTCATCCAACTTTTAAAACACCCATTCATGTTCTTCTGTTGGCTGACCCATCAAAGTCCTCAAACAATTCCTCTTCAGCAGAACTCATGTGGCTGTCCTGATTGAATAGCTGGCAGTTTGTGTAACCTGTGAGATATGGAAATGAGGTTTGTAGTGGGGCTAATTGTGTGAGGTTGCGGGGAAGCTTGTGAATGTCAAGTGGGATTCTAATTGATAGAGGCTGTTGGTAGGTGAGTGATTGAGTGTGGTGAATTGAGCAGTGTGTGAGGCTAGTGGTGCAGTTGATATGATATGGCATTTGAAGATGCATTTGCTGACATTGACCACTCGTGAGGTCATTGAGGTTCTTTGGTGCTGCATCCAGGTCCTCAGGGTGAGTCTATTGGCATTGACTGCCACTGCCATCTGGTCCCACTGCTTTCGCAAAGTTTGGCTGGAGGACCAGCTGGCCCTCTGGATAGATAACATCACTCATCCTCTCCACCTCCTGTAACAATGCCTCCAGTGCTGTGTCAGAATATTTTGGAGCCTGCTGTCTGCCTTTGTGCTATTCCTAAGTGTTCTCGAGGTCAAACCTTTGCTTCAGAAAGACAATCAGCCGCTGCTCCAGTCACAATGCTCCTCTCATTTAAGAGATGGAGGCTTGGAGTAGTGCAGGCTAGCTTTTAGTGGTGCTAATCTCTCATGATTTTGCACTCCCTGCTCAGGCAGGCAATACAATAATTTAAATTAAAAGGAAGGACAAAGTTGTGTTCTGTCTGCATTGATGAAATAGTTGCAAGGTGATCCCAAATTATGATTCCTGCCCTGTTTTTGGGCTCTGTTCAATCTTGTGATCAGTCATTTTTTTCAATTAAAAAGCAAAAAAAAATTTCAAAATAAGGGCAAAAAGAAATTAAACTCAGCCATAGATCTGTTCTGTCGAAGGGTCATGAGGACTCGAAATGTCAACTCTTTTCTTCTCCGCCGATGCTGCCGGACCTGCTGAGTTTTTCCAGGTAATTCTGTTTTTGTTTTTGTTTTGGATTTCCAGCATCCGCAGTTTTTTTGTTTTTAAAACAATATTGTTTTTTACATTCAATTTTTCTCTATTTTATCGTTTTTCTAAAAAAAAAAGTACCAATAAAATTGAGTAGGTACAGAAGTCAAAAATACAAATATAGAAATTCAGAAATTCTAATGTTATAATGTTGGTGTTACATTTGCATTATTTTTCTTACTTTGACAGTGATGTGTGGGAAATATTCATTTCACCTGAAAAATAACATTGGAATAGGTGGATAAAGTTTAAAACAATATTAACAAAAACAGAATTACCTGGAAAAACTCAGCAGGTCCGGCAGCATCGGCGGAGAAGAAAAGAGTTGACGTTTCGAGTCCTCATGACCCTTCGACAGAACTTGTCGAAGGGTCATGAGGACTCGAAACGTCAACTCTTTTCTTCTCCGCTGATGCTGCCGGACCTGCTGAGTTTTTCCAGGTAATTCTGTTTTTGTTTTTGTTTTGGATTTCCAGCATCCGCAGTTTTTTTGTTTTTAAAACAAAATTGTTTTTTACATTCAATTTTTCTCTATTTTATCGTTTTTCTAAAAAAAGAAAGTACCAATAAAATTGAGTAGGTACAGAAATCAAAAATACAAATATAGAAATTCAGAAATTCTAATCATATCAAGTCAATGCTGAAAGGTTCACTTGGCAAAAAATAACGGGTTTAAAAAATGGCACCTAATCAAAGTTGCCTATTGAGGGCTGAAAAGAGAGAAATACCATGTTAATATTTCAAATTGAGATGTTCTAACTTTTAAAAAATTGTTTCATTATGTTGTCTGCTGATTATTGATAAGAAACAATTCAGAATCAGTTAGTAGCTGAGCAGGAAGCAGATCTTGTTTGAGGTCAGATCAAGTTAAGGATTACAAATTTTATTCAGAATCCCTCTTCCCCCTTGTGCATTAGTTTACATCCTTTATATCAAATCAGTCCCTGGAGGCATTACATTTATTTACAAGGCTGGTTCTCATTGCCCATTGTTCACTGAACAGAAATGAGCTGACTTCTTTCAATTCAAATAGTCTGGTATCTTACCACAACTATTAGTGAGCTCTGCATTCACTGCTCTTTGACTTCGCTCAAACACCACTGTCTTTGTCTACACTTCTCTAATTTGTCCAATTTATGATTCTGTTCAACAGAGGACATCTCAACAGGCATCTCATCTGTCATCGCAACCAGATGCAAATAAATGAGCAACTTTGTTTGTTACAGTTAATCTGTGTTTAGTCCAATTACTTCCCACCAGTAATTAGATCAAAGGCAGCAAATGCTTCTTATTTAACTTGTCTCTGATCACTATTGTAAATGGACTCAATTATTGTTATTATGTCTAGATTTTAAAGAGCCCGAGTCCATAGGAATCTCTGGTTTACAGATTATGTCATTTCACGATGAAATAGCAGAGAAAGCTACGAAGTAATATTAGAGATGGCAGCTAACAGATTCAGTCCACAGTAATTTTGTATCAAAGGCAGAGCCTCAGTGTACTCTTCCAGCTGTTGGTTCTCACCAATAATTCATTTTTATCATTTCGAGAGTCGGAGTGTATTTCAAAAAGAATACTTCCAAAGATTGTAGTACAGCTACAACACTGGCATCTACACGGCAATGTGGAAAATTGCCCAGGTACATCCTGTCCACAAAAAGCAGGACAAATCCAATCCGGCCAATTACTGCCCCGTCAGTCTACTCTCGATCATCAGATGGAAGGTATTGTTGGCAGTGCTATTTAGTAGCATTTACTCACAATAACCGGCTCACCGACAGTCAGTTTGGATTCCGCCAGGGCAACTCAGCTCCTGACCTCATTACAGCCTTTGTCCAAACGTTGACGAAACAGCTGAACTCAAGGGTTGGGGTAATAGTGAGGTGAGATACTGTCACCCTTAATGTTAAGGGCATTTGACTGAATGTGGCATCAAGGAGCCTTAGCAAAACTGGAGTCAATGGAAATCAAGAGGAAAACACTCCATTGGTTGGAGTCATACGTAGAACAAAGGAAGATGGTTGTGATTGTTGGAGGACAATCATGTCAGCCCTCTCACTGCAGGAGTTCCTCAAGATGCAATCTTAGACTCAGCCTCTTTAGCTGCTTCATCAATGACCCTCCTTCCATCATAAGGTCAGAAGTGGGGATGTTCGCTGATGATTGCACAATGTTCAGCATCATTCACGACTCCTCAGATACTGAAGCAGTCCATGTCCATGGATAATATTCTGGCTTGGGCTGATAAGTGGAAGAAACATTCACGCAACACTTGCGCTAGACAATGACCATCTCCAACAAATGAGAATCTAATCATCGCCCTTTGACATTCAATGACATCACCATCACTGAAGCCCCCACTACCAACATCCTGGGGCCTGCCATTGAACAGGAATGATCTGGACCAGCCATATAAATATTGTGGCTACAAGAGCAGGTCAGAGGCTGGGAATTCTGCTGTGAGTAACTCACCTCCAGACTCCCCAAAGACTGTCCACCATCTACAAAGCACAATTCAGGAGTGTGATGGAATACTCTCCACTTGCCTGGATAAGTGCAACTACAACAACACTCAAGCAGCTCAATACAACCCAGGAGAAATCAGCCTATTTGATTGGCACCACATCCACCACCTTTAACATTCACTCGCTTCACCACCGACGCACTGGCAACAATGTGTACTGTCTAGAAGATGCATTGCAGTAACTCACCAAGGCTCCTTAGACAGCACCTTTCAAACCTGTGACCTCTACCACCTAGAAGGTCAAGGGCAGCACGTGAGAACACGTGGGAGCACCATCACCTGGAGTTTCTCCTCCAGACACACACCATCCTGACTTGGAAATATATCGCCGGTCCTTCACTGTCTCTGGCTCAAAATCCTGGAACTCCCTTCCTAACAGCACTGTGGGTGTACCTACACCACATGGACTGCAGCGGTTCAAGAAGACAGCTCACCACCACCTTCTTAGGGGCAATTAGGGATGGGCAATAAATGCCGGCCCAACCAGTGATGCCCACACCCCATGAATGAATAAAAGATAGCAACCTCGAGGAATTCCTGTCTAACCTCTGTATATTTCCAGTTTTTTCTTCTTATTTAAAACTTGCCCATTTACCAAGCTTTTGGTTAACACTCTGACTATCTTCTTCTTTGGCTTAGTGCTTAATTTCCCTTACATCCCTGTCAAGCACTTTGTGAGGTTTTCTACGGGCAGAATATGACGTTCGGCGTGTGAGTGCGTGCTCAACACGCCCAAGTGTAATATGACACTCGATGACATTGGGTGAGTGTCCTGACGTCATCACGGACTCGTGCAATATTTCATTTGGCAGGCGCACTCTGGAGTCAGCTGTGGGCCCGCCGATAATTGAAGGGCCTATTAAGGCCACTAACAAGTTAATTAAAATTAAATTAATGCTGCCTGTGCAATCTTATGATTGGCGGTCAGGTGAAAAGGCCAAGCGGCCTTTACATTTTTTAGGAAACCTCATCCACAAGCGGGATGAGATTTCCTAAAGCAAATAAACATTAACTAAAAACTTTATTTTTGAAGTAAAAACATATCCCAGCTCAAGTGACACAGTCACATGAGGGGACATGTTTTAAAGAATTTTTTACTATCTTTACTAATTTTTATTTAAAAAGTGCTTCAATCTCCCTGAGGCAATCCTGTGCCTCCAGGAGAGTGAAGTGCTCTTTCACGTATGCATGAACGGTGCGACAGGCCCGCTCTCCCTCCTCCCCCTGCCTGCACAGGTCGCGCTCAGCGCTGCTGCTCGCGATCCACGTAGTTTGGGCCTTAATTGGCCCGCCCGCGTGAAATTGTGCAGCAGAACGGATCGCGGGCAGCGGGTGTCTTCCCGACCGGCGCTGCCTGCTCCTGCCGAGCCCGCCCGATGAGGGAAAATTCTGGCCTATGTTTTTGTTATTCGTCATAAGAAAATGGTACTGAAACTCCTGCTGCTGTTGGTGAAGTAAGTACCACTCTGTAGCTAGGATGTACGAGAGTGATCTGAGGTGGTCTGGTTACTGGTTTTTTTCGCCCATTGGGCTGACTTTTACATGCCCCTAGTGGTGGTGTTTCCCATGGGGTGGTGTAGTGGGCAGATAAAACAGAATGGGGGGTGATGATGGGCATGTAAAATGGGCTGGGCACCCAACCCACCACCTTCCGAACCACCCCTGAGCGCTCCCTCATAATTCTGGGGGGGTGGGGGGAGGAAAGGTGCAGGTGGGCAGTGAAATTGGCAGCCCGCCCGCTATATTTAAATGAACAATTAAAGGTCAATTAGGTTTGTTATCAAGCCAATTGACCCTGACAATATGCTGCCCACACCATAAAACATTGGCATGGGCAGCAGGGCAGGAGCAGGAAGCCCGATTTTTAAAGATAAACGTTTAAAGGGCAAAAGAAAGGCGCTGGTCACTCTTTAGGAGCTGTCCTTTGCTGATCGTGGGGTGGCCTTCTCCTTCCTTTCTACCCACCTTTCTTCCTGCCAGCCCAAGACCCTAGACCTACCTGCTCCAGGTATCCAACGCCTTGGGGTTCTCTCTTCACCAGTAGTCGTGGCAACGGCCACTGATACCTTCCTGGCGCTGCCAGGACTGATTGAGCTGCTGGCCAATCCGATTGGCTGGCAGCCCAGAGGGCAGAAGTCCCACTCGGCCCTCATTAATCAGCCCCACATATCTTTATGGCTGCGGGGCAGGTTGGCATGGAGTATATCAGATCCATGTTGATGTGGTTTCTGGGAGGGGAGGGTGGCACATGCTGTCTGCCACCCTGTAATATTCAGCCCGTTGTGTAGGGAAGCACGTGGATTCTGGGAGCTAAATTGGATTCTGTAATGCTCTTGTTTTTATGTGCATTGTGGCTACTCAATGCTCAAAAATGGGGTCAAAGATGCATTCATACACTTACAACAGGTACCACCTTGGTAAGGCGCTTGTGTGTACACCTAAGGACAGCCAGCAGCATGTAGAGCAGGCACGTTATGATGTCTGTGCAATACTGATTTGACACCACCGCTACCAACTTTGAATGCCACGCTCCAGCCCATGCTCTTTCTTAACCTCACACTGCTGAACATGACATTAAAATGTATGAAGGACCCCTCAGTAGTGCTAATAGAGGGAGCATGAACCAATTGCAGGTAGTTACTGGATTATTTCTCCTGGCTGTTGGTGTAATTGTGCTTTTGGAGCTTCCCTATAATTTCCTAAACTTTCAATAGTCTACAGTTAATGGTCTGACTGGTGATGAAGTACCTCTCAGTTAATTTAAAAGCTTGTGCTGAAACAGGTTGCTTCCAGGCATGGTGGCCTAGTAGGCCTTCCTCAGTCTGATTGTGTTCTTGGCAGATGTTCAAAAGGCATTTGCCTGCACAAAACATTAAGGGAGCAGGCACTGCTGTGCAATCTGAACCCAAATACCGTTCATAAGCAGCTGAGTCATTTTTATGCCTGCATTTTCTGCTTACGCAGTATAGCTTTGTCCTCTGATTTTCTATTCTTACATCTACCCTACTCCAACTTCCATTTGTGTTTAGTTGGTCCTCCTCTCCTGCCACTACTTATGTCTTGAAATACATTTTTATTATTTCACATTGCCTTGCATATAAGGTCGCTCATGGGTTTCAGATTTGCAATCATGTCATCGGAAATGAACCTTCATCAGAACTGAAACCAGACCTGAAACATTGGCCAGAATTTTCCAGCTGATGTGTGGATGGCAGAGCCCGCAAGTCAGCGCGTAAAATGATGCGTGCCGACGTCAGCACGCGCCATCATGATATTTCGGTGGGCGGGTGCTCTCAGTTTGCCCGCCATTAATTGAAGGGCTTGTTAAGCCCCTTAACTTGCCAATTGTGCACAATTTTGAGAGGCCTGTGTGAACATCGGGTCGGCGCACGGGCCCAACAGGAAGCGGGTAGGAGATTATTAAAGAAAACTTTTGCAATGTCGGGATATGTGGATTCAGAGGGGTTGTTCATGTTTTTGACGAAGTTATAGTTGATGAAAGTGTTTAAAAGTTGCCTCTCTGATTGTTAGTAGTTCTCATCGATTTCCAAGAGCATCTTGTGTACTTTGAGAACAGTCTGCACACTAATCTTTCTCGGGCCTGCAGCTTTCTGGAGGCCTCCATTTAGCCTGCGGGTATGGGTTCTGACCTCTCCACTGGAGGCAACTCCCCTGAGGAGGAAGGGATGGATAGAATAAGGAGGAGGCCAGGAGTGGACAATCAACATCCAGGGGAGCTACCTTTGGGAGGTCAGGTGCAGGCACAAGGGGTACAGGGCCAAGAGGTTGTCCAAGGTGCAAGGTGCTGCAGAAGACGCCATTATCCTGCTGCCAGGGTATACTGGTGGCAAAGCAGCTACCTCAGTATGACTGAGGTGCAGTGCCGAAGGAGGCTCCAACTCTCAAGGGAGACAGTCAACTATATCTGTCAGATGATTGGCCCTGAGATCTCCCCTAACTGTGTGGGTGGACACCCCATACCAGTGGCTCTGAAGCTCACAGTTGCTCTCAACTTCTATGCCTCTGGCTCCTTCCAGGGCTCAATGGGTGAGCTTTGCCGTGTCTCCCAATCAGCTGTCCACACTTGTGTCAAGCAGGTTACAGACGCTCTGTTCAGATGGGCATTGACCTTCATCCACTTCCACTGCGACCAGGCAAGTCAGGCACAATGACCCAGAGGCTTCGCAGCCATTGCTGGCTTTCCCCGTGTCCAGGGTGCAATAGGCTGCACACATGTGGCCATCCAGGCGCCAGCAGGTGAGCCCGGTGCCTTTGTCAACAGGAAGGGCTTCCACTCCATGAACGTGCAGATAGTGTATGATCACAGGATGCAGATTCTACAAGTCTGTGCAAGGTACCCAGGCAGCTCCCACAACACCTACATCCTGAGACACTCCCAGGTGCTGGGGCTCTTCAGTGCTCTGGCTCAGCTGGATGGATGGCTAAAGGGTGACAAGGGCTATCCCCTGCGAAGGTGGCTCATGACACCTCTCCGCCATCCAAGAACAGAGGCTGAGCAGTGGTACAATAGGAGCCAGGGCACCACAAGGGTTGTGGTGGAGAGAACCATCGGTCTTCTCAAGATGCGCTTCCGTTGCCTGGACCACTCAGGGGGCGCACTCCAGTACCCCGCCAGATCGCGTCTCTCTGATAGTGGTAGCATGCTGCGCCCTGTACAATCATGCACTGGAAAAAGGGGATGTAGTTGACAATGAAGACCTTGACGCCCTGGATGAGGCTGCACATGATGAATCCAAGAGTGCCTCAGAGGATGAGGATACAGGGTGATGATGAGGGGCAGAACGATGACCCGCATTTACACCAAGGAGGCAGGGACACCCGCGACAATTTAATCCAAAGAACCTTCAGCTAGCTCCACACACATGGATCAGCAGGAACAGCATTGCCTGGCACTTCCACACATGGCACTTAGGTGCCACATCTTCCACCTGTTCAGCTGCAAATAAGGGCTTAGTACAGAAACATCAATGTCCACTCAAACACTCATGATAAATATGTGAAAAAGAAAAATGCACCACAAACAAAAGGCCCTCAGCCATGGTAAAAAATGTGGACTTTATTTTGTCCAAAACAAAAACACACACCACTTGTTAGCGATCACAAAAATATGGGTCCCTATTCTAAGGCCAACACAAAATCACCAATGACATACCCGTGGAGTGCCTAAGGTGCCTTATGCTTATGTTTTCGGATGCTACGTCTGGGTGCTGCCCCATTGCTCGGAGTGGCTTGTGAGACAGCCAGTGCGCCCCACATTACTTTGTCCAAAAGGTCTTCAGCATCTCAGCTGTGAACATCATGGCACTCAACTTAGATAAATGCCACCACTTTACTCATCCCTGCGCCAAGGGGAAATGTTGCCTTCTGCCCACCCGGTCTATGCCCCTCCTAACGGAATGAAGGTCAATAATGTGACCTCTCAGTCTCCTGTGATCGACGGCAAATGTCACTCCTGATTGCGATGTTTCCTCAGCCCCACAACTATCCAGGCCACAATGCATCCAGGTCAGGTACCTCTGCACTCTCCCCACTCCTATGGTTCATAACATGCCATGTGGCATTCCTGAGGCCATCTGACCAGCCTGTCTGCATGTGCGTTTAATGGTTGGGCCTCCTCTTGACTTTTTTCCACCTCACCAATGTTCTTCTCCTTAGGGTCTTGAAGAGTGAGTGACTTATGAGGCCTGGGGGGGAAAGGGATGAAAGGTTGAACTGACTGAGCGCTAACTGATGCACTGTCCTTGTTAGTTTCAGCATCACCACCAGAGCGACCCGCACCTCGACCCCGCAGCCCCCACTCCTCACCTGAGGACCAACAAGTGCAACTTGTGGCACATCATTTCAGCCAGCCAGGCACCAGCGCAGACACACACCTCCGTGGGGACTTTACCGTCAGCTAGTGTCCCGGGTCACAATGGAGAGGGCACATCACAATCGCTGGAGGAAATGGTAGGGACAGAGTGCCGATGGCGCCAGCAGCTGGAGGGATGCAGGGGGACGAGGCACATGCTGAGTCCGGCACTGATAACGTGCCTCTGGAGTTGTCCCAATGCAGCAGCTGCAGGACAGGCGGCAGGAAGTGCATTTGCATCTGGCATGGTTGCATGAGGGAATGGTTCAGTTGCTCTCTGTGACGGAGGAGTCTAAGCAGAGTGCACGTGAAGAATCCGCCCTCAGGGCAGAGCATCAGGATTCCTTCAATGAGAGATTGGCGACTCTCATAGAGAGGGACTTCCACCAAATGGATCAAAATATGATTGCGTTACGCTCTGACCTGCAAGCTCTCACAGCGGTTCTGGCCACGGGTGGTGTTTTCTATTGTGGGATGAAATAAGTCTTTGGCTGTGCAGCAGCGATCCAATGGCATGTTAGACCATGGTGATAGTGGTCACAAATGGGATAAGGTGACTTTGGAAGGTGGTGGAGACGCGATTCCTCAAGGGGACGAGGGTCCCTTCTGTATGACCCACATGTCAGAATGTCTCACTCTGTGAATGAGCAGTGTTTCAGCATTAATGATTGCAGCAACTATCAGTGGTTTGGATGGTGGGCAGACAGAGTGGATGGGACTGTGGACCTCAAATACCTGTCCGCTGGACCCCAGCCTCACCGCCCCCGGCCGCCCTGGCCTCCTGACTCCTGCCCAGTTCCATGGCCTGCTCTTCAAAAGGTGTGAGGCGCTGCAGGAGGGCGTGCCAACCTCCAGTCCTCTGGCACTCCTGGGCATTGTGGTGAGTTTTTGCCTGCAAAACAGAGAAGAGGATTTATTGGGGCTGATCGCTCATGTACTCTGCTCGTGCACGCCGCACCCTAACCACTGTGGCCCATCTAAGGCTTCCAGCAGCTCCTGTCCACACTAGTGGTGATCAGTCCCCAGAAGGCATCACGGCCGGTCCCAATCCCCTCCCTCAACGGCCACCTTGGACACATTCGGCGTCCATTACTTTGAATAGCACATGGGTCTTAGCGCCCATGGCAAGGAGGCGCAACTAGGTGTGGCACCGATGCCAGCAGATGGCACTTGCTCAAAACACCTTGAGGCACCCCTTGCACCATCTCATTACCATCAATATGACATGTGTTGGAGTTCTGAGTATGTGTCTAGCTGCCTCCCCTGCAGGTTGCCCCCAGACTACTCAAATGTCACAAACACCAACATATGCTGCGGGGAGAACCCTTCTTCTCCTCAACCACTAAGGCTGGGTAAGCATGGTCAGTACCCATTTGCCCACCCAGCGTGCATCAGATGCCCTATGTAGTAACGACAGCAAGACATGGAGGGGGGGGGTGGTGTTAAAAGCCTTCTGGGTCAAATGGCCAAGACAGACATTTTACTCACCCTTCCAGAACACAGCAATTCATTGAATCGTTTCCTGCACTGTGTATCAGTGCGCCGCACATCATCATTGGCGCTCACAGCGTCACCCACCTCCCCCCACGCCTGGCTGGTGACATGGGGGGCCCTCCTCCTCTCATCCTCGGGATACAGAAGGTGCCAACGGATGCCCACCTCTTGCAGGAGGACAGCAAGGCATGAATCGGAAAATCGGGGGGGGCACAGTGGTCCCCCGCTGGCCTCTCCTGCAGCCTGTCCCCCTCCTCCTGCTCATGCTGCTCTCCACTTGGACCTCCCTCCCTCTCTCCCTGAGTGACCCTGGTGCACTGCCTCAAGCAGGCTGCCTGGCCACTCTTTATGCAGGCTGCAGGTTCCCCATTGGAACCGGCAGTCTGAGGCCGCCCGCAATCGCGACTGAGGAAAAATAGAGAAGAGGTGAAATATAAGCTGGTTTAAGGCGGGGGGGGACAGATAGACCTGGATAGAGGGCCAGTGATAGGTGGAGATAACCAAACGATGCCATAGACAAAAGGACAAAGAGGTGTTGAAGCTGGTGATATTATCTAAGGAATGTGATAATAAAGGTACAGATAGCCCTAGTGGGGGTGGGGTGGGGGAAAGGGATCGAAATAAGCTAAAAGGCAGAGATAAAACAGTGGATTTAAAAATAATGGAAATAGGTGGGAAAAGAAAAATCCATATAAATTATTGGAAAAAAGGGGGATTGGAAAGGGGGTGGGGATGGTGGAGAGAGTTCATGATCTAAAATTGTTGAGCTAATATTCAGTCCGGGAAGCTGTAAAGTGCCTAGTTGGAAGATGAGGTGCAGTTCCTCCAGTTTGCATTGATTTCACTGAAACAATGCAGCAGGTCAAGGATGGACATGTGGGCATGAGAGCAGGGTGAAATGGCAAGTGACAGGGAGGCCTGGGTCATGCTTGCGGACAGATCGAAGGTGTTCCGCAAAGCGGTCGCCCAGTCTGCGTTTGGTCTCTCCAATGTAGAGGAAACCGCATTGGGAGCAGCGAATGTAGAAGACTAAATTAAGGGAAGTGCAAGTGAAATGCTGCTTCACTTGAAAGGAGTGTTTGGGCCCTTGGACGGTGAAGAGGGGGGAAGTAAAGGGGCAGGTGTTGCACATTCTGCGGTTGCATGGGAAGGTGTCGTGGGAGGGGGTTGAGGAGTAGGGGGTGATGGAGGAGTGGACCAGGGTGCCCCAGAGAGAATGATCCCTCCGGAATGCCGCCGGGGGGGTGAAGGGAAGATGTATTTGGTGGTGACATCGTGCTGGAGTTGGCGGAAATGGCGGAGGATGATCCTTTGAATGCAGAGGCTGGTGGGGTGATAAGTGAGGACAAGGGGGTCCCTATCATGGTTCTGGGAGGGAGAGGAAGGTGTGAGGGCGGATGCGTGGGAGATGGGCCGGACACGGTTGAGGGTCCTGTCAACCGCCGTGGATGGAAAACTTTCGTTAAGGAAGAAGGAGGACATGTCAGAGGAACTGTGTTTGAAAGTGGCATCGTCAGAACAGATGCAACGGAGGCGAAGGAACTGAGAGAATGGGATGGACTCCTTACAGGAAGCGCGGTGTGAGGAGCTGTAGTCGAGGTAGCTCTGGGAGTCGGTAGGCTTGAAATGAATATTGGTGGACAGTCTATCACCAGAAATTGAGACAGAGGTCAAGGAAGGGAAGGGAAGTGTCAGAGATGGACCATGTGAAAATGATGGAGGGGTGGAAATTGGAAGTAAAATTAATAAATTTTTCCAGGTCCAGACGAGGGCATGAAGCAGCACCGAAGCAGCATATATCTTCTGTTTGTCCCTCCAAATTGTTCAGAATTAATGTCCTTACACTTGAACCTTGGTGTACAAGTAGAAATAAGGGATGGAGTTTCTCCTGTGATTGAGCATAATTGGCAACTACACCTAAAAAAAGTTTAATCTTTAGAGTCTCCTTGAAGGTCTGCAAATGCGTGCATTAGTGGAACTCGGTCCCAACATGTGCTTAATTCAACCTGAGGGCGTAGCCAGCTTTGTGTGCAGGGCTGGCTTCCAATGCAGTTTTTTAATATTAATTCCTGCTTTTGCTGAATGTAATTTGTATTTATCATTTTTCTTTTTGTGTGGGTTTTTAAAACGCAGACAAATCGCACCAAAAGAACAGCACGACTGAGCAGAAACATTTGGCCAAGATGATTGAGAGGAGCTAAGATGGAGGTTTTAAGATTATGGAAAAATAAAGTTTTTTTGTCGTATGCAGAATTTAAACACAAGGGGTCATAATTAAAAATGAAGAATAACAAAAGAAAATAGGAAATGTAGGAAGAACCTTTTGAATATAGAGGTGACTTGTGGAACATGCAACTTAATGTGTTTCAAGAAGGAACTTGACAGGTTCTTTTCAACAAATGGGGTTCAGCGTTAGTAGAAATGTACCAAAGAATACTGCGGGCAGGTGGGCTAGATGGACCGAAGGCCTTCGTCTGCCTGAAATTGGTTCAATGTTAATACGTTAGCAATCTAAAATGTAAAAATCTGCAAACAGAAATTTCACTGACAAGGTTGGACAGCCAGCTAACTCTTGAATTTATTTCAGTTGGAACAGTAACACAGACCCAATACAAGGTAGAAATCCAAAGATAAAATAGAGTGAGGGGAAGTAAAAGAGAAAAGCAGAGGAAATAAAGATTTGGAAAAGATTATAAACTCATCATATGGGCGATAATATATTCAAATTACATAGATGGTAGTTAAATGCATGCAGGGGCCAAATCAAATTTCATTGCCTTAGGAGATGGTGATTATAGTTCAACTGTCAATCACCATCCCAACCTTGAACTAATTAGTGTTGCGATGCTTGTTAGCCAGTTAGCTCCAAAAGGATAAAATAATTGTAAAGGGAAGGCACTTTGAATAGGAAGGATGGGAGAATGTGCTTCTGTCCAGCTGGTCTCCATGGCAACAGTTACAACCTATAAAGCCTGTTAAGAAAGGATGGAATACAAGAGTGATAACAAAGACGAATTAATTCTCTCTTAAATATAATACAGTCTTGAAATGTAGGCACATCGAAAAAGGCAGCAATAATGGCCAAGAATGCCCTTGTCTTACTTTAATGCACTTTATAGAGACAGAAATGTTTCAACAGTCTGTCAGTTCATATTTTTAGTAAACCCAGTAACATAGTAATGAAGTCTTTTCATATTTGCCTACATTTTTAAAAAAATTTAGTTTTCACAATGGCAGTGCAATTATTTTCATAGGGCTGAATCTTCCGGTCAGCGTGCAGGGGTGGGCCTGACTGGCCGACGTGTAAAATAACGCACGATGACGTTGGGCATGCATCCCGATGTCATTGCGCCTCATCTTGATATTTTGTTTGGCGGGCGTGCGCTGGAGTCGGCTGCGCGTCTGCTGAAATGTCAACGGCGGCTATTAAGAAAGTAATCAAAATATTTAAGAATGCTGCCCGTCCAACCTTAAGGTTGGTGTTCAGGTTTAAAGCTCATGTGGCCTTCTTGTTTTTCAGGAAACCTCATCCAAGGGCAGGATGATGTTTCCTGAAGCTTTTATAAAATCAATAAATTAATTTCCCCACCCTTACAAACATGTCCCAACTCATGGAGACATGTTTAAATAAATTTTAACATAATTTATTAAAGCTTTTTACTGTATATTCAATCTCTGTGCCTCAGGGAGATAGCTGCGCTCTTTTGCGTGCATGCACAAGCCATGATCTAATTGAATGGTAGAACCCACTCGAGGAGCTAAAAGGCATATTCCTGTTCCTATAAAAGTCACATAAGTTTTGTATATTAAGGAAGAATGTAGTTTACGAGTATGTTTGAGAAGTCTTACTAATTATTTTACAAGGCTGAGTTGATTGGCAGATGTGTTTTTGATGACATGAACAAAATTAGGAAGTCGAAAAACGTTGCATGTTCTTCAGTTTAATATAGAGGAGGACATTACTGTAGCCACGGTTCAGCTTTCCTGCTTATTAGCCAAGGGTAAAATAGAGCATTCATTAAAAAATGACTTTGCATACCATATCCTAGGATATTTGCTTGCACTTAAAGCTTGCTCAATTTGAAGTTTAAAATGTTATATTTGAAACAACATCAAACTGTATAAAATAAGTAGAATGGGAACCATAGGTCAAGTAAGCCTTGTCAGTGCTGCTGACTGTGCCTTGACTAGGTATTGTAATAACGCCTTTAGAGAGCAGCGGCACTGGGCAGAGTTTAACTCTTATTAAGAAGCTATCTCAGTGAAAGAAGATTCAAATTCCTCGAACGCCTGGGAGCCATGGTGACTGATAGGTAGCTCCCTGGAACTCAGGAAATGTTAATGCATTGATATAACTGAAAAGTGCAGAAGAATGGGTCACTATATCTGACAAATTCTAGCATTGAGTATATCTTTGCTTTGCTTGGGGAGAGTATGCTGCAAGATTGCGGTCAATTTTCTCTTTGTGCCAGTTTGTATTTGAATCAGCATGTTCAAATCTCCTGCCTGGGAGCAGCAATGACTCCATAAAGGGGTTTTGAACATGCTGTCTCATCTACAAACACAAACAATCAAGCCTCAGCCAGCAACCCCAATATTACAACTGGGGAATCAGTTCCCCCCACTAAGACACTGTTATGTTTTTCACAAGTGTGCTTCCACCAACCTTCATTGAATAACAATCAGATGTGGCAACACAGGCTAATTTTCCCCTCCATAACTCAGTAGCAATGAGGTTAAATGCAGCATCCTTATCACTGCTCTGATTGAAATTGACTCACCCAGCATTGACCAGGGATCAAGGCTGAGACTTTCTGTATGTGTATGACAAATCTATTCACTGCTTTAATTTAATTGAGCCATGGTGGAGCTCTCAGTCTTTACTGCACATATAGCCAAGTGCCCCAGGTGAAGGGCCATTGTCCCAATCCAAAATGTCACTGAGGCACAGGCCATAAAACATTTCTTTGTTGAACATAATGCTATTTTTATTTTGATTTGAATGAAGTGTTCACACCACTGGCTTCTGAAGCTTGTTGTGCAACCAAATGCAAGTTCAGAGTGTTATGATATGGTAGGTGGCATTTGCCAGGCTGATCAAATCCACAAGGGAAACTTGTCCACGCTATCACAACGGTTTTGCAATTTGTATTTATTATGAGAAAGTTTGTGCACTGAATTCAGAAGTAATTAGTCCACTAACAACATTAGAGATTTTAAACATTAAATTAAAACATCTATTAACAAAAGAAAAGAATAAAACACATACATAAGATTATAGTTACACAGTTGCTTAATATTGTACTAATTCCCAAAATTCCTAATTAACCAGGCTCCCAACTATACACCCCCTTTAAGGTAACAGTCCAAAATAGATTTTAAATTTATAGCTACAATCCAGCAAGATTACCACAAGCACCCACTGGACAGTGGAATTCCAAAGGCTTTTAACACAACTTTGGTTACAGGAACAGCAGACTTTTGCAAAGTCGCTAGAGGCTTTTCCCCAAGTCTGGTTCACACAGAGTGAGTACCTTCCAGACCTCACACCTCTCACAGCCTGCCACCCTTCTCTAAATGTATTTTTCCTTCTTTGATTTGTAAATCCCATTGTTCCCTTTGTCTTTGGAATTTACTTTTCCTATAATATAAAAATCTTTTATGTTGTCATTATGGACAACACTTTTGTGAAAAAGCAACAAAATAACCTTACCTTATTTATCTTGCCAGTCATAAAAACCTTATCATGTCTCTTTGGAAATCCAACAACTTTCCCCTTATCTAAAAGTGCAAATTTCAATAACATCCTATCTACTGACTTTATCCTAGCCTACTCATTAATATTTCAAATGCCCTTTTACACCTAACTGTTTTGATAATTTCAATATTACAGTCTAATTGTCTCTAAGTTAATTAAATCAACACACACACATAAACCTACTTAACAATATCCCATAATAATATTATGAAAAATATGATAGTTTCATGACAAGAGTAAACTTAGCATTCCCACTAAGGTTGGCCCAGGAGATGATCTAATATAAAAATTACCTTGTACTGTGGCTAATTTTAGAAAACCTAATACGTTTGCTTTGGGGTTGTCAGCATTTCAAGGCCTGGATGTGACACCCCCTGAACCTAAAATAAAACCAGCTTTGATCTCCGAAAACAGTTTGACAGATAAATCAATAAATTTAGCCAATTATATCTTCGTGAGTGCTTATTTTTCACTGAATAACTGTGAACTATAAGTAATTGCCATTTCTGTAAATTGCACAGATGTTTCTTTTGAAGGCATGGGGGTGATATTGGTAAAATTTCCATATTAATATTGAGAACAGCCTACTCCAGACCCAAACAGAATGTTAGGGCCAGATTTTCACAGAGTTGGGCTGACTCTGGGGGCCATTACAAATGATGGGCAGGACCTAGATTCAGAAGTCCCATCCCATTTAAGGCAGATCCTATTTTTGCCTGTAGGGAGAAGCAGGCTGGGCAGGAATCACACAGGCAGGAAACATGAACTCAGCAGGGCCTTTTGAAATTAGTATTGAGTCCAAACAGACCCCATTGCCACAGTTCCAAGGGCTTATGTGCAATGCGTGAATCATAAATGTATGAAAGGTACGTAAATGCTATTGAAAGGTGGATAAGATCTGTTTAAATGTCATGATCTATTTTTTTTAAAAATCCTCAGCCTTTTAAAAATGAAAACAAAAACAGGCTGCAAGTGTCAGTTGGAATTAAAAAAGATGACACTACAGCTGGAGTGCATTATTTGACAGGACATCTGGTATAGCTTGGAAAAAATCATTAGCCATCTGTTCTTGTAGTTTCAATAGACTTAATTTCCCAAGGGCTGTTATTACAGCTGAGCCCATTATAAATAATTAGGTGAGCTTTAAAAGCACCACAACCATTTATCTCAGCAAAGGGACTGATTTCACAGTTTTAATAGGCTGTCTTTAGTTGCCTTTGAGGTGGCTAATGAGCAGAAGCTTGTTTGTTTTTATGACAGATTGACCATTTGAGGACATTTGAAATTTTTGCATGGGTTTCATGAATGAGGGTTTTTTTAGTTTCAAGTGTGTATGAATGAGAGGTTTCTTAGATTGTTAGAAGTTTAATTTTTTCACATTCGCATAGACCTTTAAGTCTCCCCATAGTAAATTCTGGGTGAATGGTTAAGTAGGTGGCTTGGGGGTACAGGGGCTTGGAAGTGGCATGGGGATATTGCAAGTTTGAGGGCCATGGGAGTCTGAGTGGGTGCGTGAGGGTTTGAGGGCCTAACAGCCTTTTTTACAACTGGGATGAGATCTCAGAAAACCAAGGTGGGTCTTTTAACCAGCCTGCCTCGGCACTCACCTGCCTCTGTATTCACCTCCGAAGGCGGCGAGCCTGGCTCCACCATGCTACCCACCCCTGGATTGAATATCTTGTCTGCAGGATTGATTTCCATGGAGACGGGTTGGCTGAGTTAGGAAATTTCCTGACTTGAGCTTACTGCCTCAAAGGCAAAAATATAGCCCTTAAACTTTAACAATGCCAATTACATAGGTATGAGGGGAGACGTGGCTTTATTGATTGGATGAATAGACTAAAAGATATGATGGCAAATGAACAGTGAGAAGCATTTAAAGAAATAACTCAAAATGTTAAACAAAAATGCATTCCATTAAAAAACAACTCGGCAAAAAAGATTCATCCATGGCTTTCCAGGGAAGTTGAGGATAGTATTCAATGAAAAGGAGAGGCTTATAATATTGTGAAGGATAGGAGTAAGCCTGCGTACTGAGAGTGTTTTCAAAACCAGGGAAACCAAAAAGTTGATATAAAGGGAAAAAAATAGAATATGAGAGTAAACTATCCAGGAATATAAAAACAGATTGTAAGAGTTTACACAAGTATATAAAAAGGTGGATAGTAATTTGGCTTAAGGTACTGGATATTGCAAAGGCTATGGGCCCTGACAACATTCCAACATTCTGGCAACAGTACCGAAGGCTAGCTCCAGAACTAGCCAAACCCCTAGCCAAGCTGTTCCAGTACATCTACAACACTGGCACCACACTGAAAATGTGGAAAATTGCCCAGGTTAGTCCTTTCCACAAAAAGCAGGACAAATCCAACCCAGCCAATCAGTCTACTCTCCATCATCAGCAAAGTGATGGAAGGTGTCTTCGAGCATTCTATCAAGCGACACTTACTCAGTAATAACCTGTTCACTGATGCTCAGTTTGGGTTCCGCCAGGACAACTCAGCTCCTGACCTCGTTACAGCCTTGGTTCAAACATGGACAATAGAGCTGAACTCAAGAGGTGAGGTGAGAGTGACTGCCCTTGACATCAAGGCAGCATTTGACCAAGTGTGGCATCATGGATTCCTAGCAAAATTGGAGTCAATGGGAATCAGGTGGAAATCTCTCTACGTTTGAATCATACTATTTTGAAGGAAAACAGTTGTGGTTTTTGGGGGCTATTCATCTCAGTCCCAGGATATCACTGCAGGAGTTCCTCAGGGTAGTGTCCTAGGCCCAACCATCTTCAGCTGCTTTATCAACGACCTCCTTCCATCATTAGGTCAGAAGTGGGGATGTTTGCTGATAATTGCACAGTGTTCAGCACCATTCATGACTCCTCAGATACTGAGGCAGTCCATGCCCATATGCAGTAAGACCTGGACAGCATTCAGGTTTGCGCTGATGCACTGCAGCTACTCACCCAGGCTCCTTGGGCAGTACCATGCAAAGCCGTAACTTCTACTACTTCAAAGGACAAGAGCAGAAGATGCATGGGAACACCACCATCTGCAAGTTCCCTCCAAGCCACACACCATCTTGACTTGGAACCACATCTCTGTTCCTTCACTGTCATAGGAACATAGGAACATAAGAGCAGCAGTAGGCCATTCAGCCTATTGAGCCTGCTCATCATCCACTTCAATGCCTTTTTCCCACACTATCCCCATATCCCTTTAAGTCATTGGCATTTAGAAATCTGTCAGTCTCTAAACAAGCTCAATGACTGAGCTTTCACAGCCCTCTGAGGTAGAGAATTCTAAAGATTCATAAACTTCTGAGTAAAGAAAGTTCTCCTTATCTCGGTCCTAAGTGGCTTCCCCCTTATTTTGAAATTGTGTCCCTTGGTTCTAGGCTCCCCAACAGGGGAACATCTTATCTAGATTTACCCTGTCTATCTGTTTAAGAACTTTATATGTTTCAATGAGATCACCTCTCATTCTTTGAAACTCTAGAGAATACAGGCCCAGTTTCCCCAGTTGCTCTTCATATTACTGCCCTGCCATCCGGGGAACAAGTCTGGTGAACCTTGGTTGGACTCCCTCTATGGCAATAATATTATTTCTGAGGTAAGGGGACCAAAACTGCGCGCAGTACTCCAGGTGCTGTCTAACCAAGGTTCTACACCATTGAAGTAAGTCTTCGCTACTCCTATACTCAAATCCACGTGTGTTAAAGGCCAACATACCATTAGCCTTCCTAATTGCTTGCTGGACTTGCATGTTAGCTTTCAGTGGCTTATTGACGAGAACACCCAGGTCCCTTTGTACATGTACATTTTCTAAACTCTTTCTATTTAATAAATACTCTGTGCATCTGTTCCTCCTACCAAAGTGGATAACCTCACATTTTTCCATATTATATTCCATCTGCCATGTTCTTGCCCACTCTCTAAGTCTGTCCAAATCCTCTTGAAGCCACTTTGCACCTTCCTCACAACACACATTCCCACCTAGCTTTGTGTCATCCGTGAAATTAGAAATATTACATTTGGTCCCCAGATTCAAACCATTGATATATATTGTGAACAACTGGGCCCAAGTATTGATCCCTGTGGCACCCCACTAGTCACATGAGAATGACCCATTTATTCTGACTCTCTGTTTTCTGCCTGTTAACCAATCTTTAATCCATGCCAGTATATTGCCTTTTGTCCCGAGTGCTTTAATTTTGCTAATCAATCTACCGTGGGGGACTTTATCAAAGGCCTTCTCAGTATCCAAGTATAATAGATCCACCAACCCCCTTTAACAATTTAGTTAGCAACATCAAACAACTGCAACCAGTTCGTCAAACATGACTTCCCATTCATGAATTAATGTTGAATATGTCCAATAATATCATTATTATCCAAGTGTCCATTTATCACATTCTTTGAAATAGAGTGTAGCCTTTTCCCTACTAAGGCTAACAGGTCTGCAGTTTCCTGTTTTCTCTCTCCCTCCCTTCTTAAATAGTGGAGTGACATTTGCTACCTTCCAATCTGCGGGAAGCATTCCAGAATCTATAGAGATTTGGAAGATATCACCAATGGACCCACTATCTCCACAGCTACCTCTTTCAACACTCTGGGATGTAGAATATCAGTTCCCAGGGACTTATCAATCTTCAGTCCCATTAATTTCTCCAATACAAGCCTCTTACCAATACAAATTTCCTTCAATTCCTCATTCTCCCTAGTCTATTCACAGAATCATAGAAACTTTACAGTGCAGAAGGAGGTCATTTGGCCTATTGAGTCTGTACTGGCTCTCTGGAAGAGTATTCTACCTAGTCCCACTCCCCTGCCTTATCCCCATAACCTTGCACATTCTTTCTTTTCAGAGAGCAATCCAATTCCCTTTTGAATACCTCAATCAAACCTGCCTCCACTACACTCACTGAAATTCCTTCCAGACTCCAATCACCATCTGGGTGAAAAAACTTTACCTCACATCACTTTTGCCCCTTTGGCCAATTATTTTGAATCTGTGCCCTCTAGTTCTTGATTCTCCCTTGAATGGGAACAGTTTCTCACTATTTCCCCTGTCCATACCCCTCAGGATCTTGAATACCTCTATCAAGTCTCAGCTTTCTTTTCTCCAATGAAAACAGCCTCAACCTCGCCAATCTATCCTCATAGCTATAGTTCTTTATCCCTGGAATCAGTCTTGTGAATCTCCTCTGTACTTTCTCACATCCTTCCTCAAATATGGTGCCCAGAACTGTACGTAACAGTCCAGATGAGGACTAACTAGTGTCTTATATGAGCTCAGAGTCCATAGAGGATACAAGCATTACCCCAGAAGCAGCTATAAACCAGGAAATGAAAGCCGGGGAGGAAGTCAGGAAAATTACAGTCACCAGAGAAGTGATACTGAGTAAATTGTTGGAGCTGCAGGCTGACAAGAGTCCGGGTCCTGATAGACGTCATCCTAGGGTCTTAAAAGGAGTGTCTAGTGAGATAGATGATGCATCGATTTTAATTTTCCAAAACTTCTAGTTTTGTGGAAGGTCCCATTAAATTGGAAGATAGCAAATGTAATTCCATTATTCAAAAAGGTAGGGAGACAGAAAATGGAAAACTATTGGCCAATTAGCCTAACATCTGCCGTAGGGAGAATGTTATTATTATATTATTATTAAAGAAGTTATAGCAGGGCTCTTGGATAAGCTCAAGGTCATCAGGCAGAGTCAACATGTTTTTGTGAAAGGAAAATCACGTTTAACAAACTTACTGGAGTTTTTGAGGAAGTAACATGTGCTGTGGATAAAGGGGAACCGGTGGATGTACTGTACTTAGATTTCCAGAAAGCATTTGAGTAAGTGCCACATCAAAAGTTATTGCGGAAAATAAAAGCTCATGGTGTAGGGGATAAAATATTGGCATGGATAAAAGATTGGTATGGATAAAAGATTGGTTGGTTAACAGGAAGCAGAGAGTAGGCATAAATGAGTCTTTTTCAGGTTGGCAAGATGTAATGAGTGGTGTGCCACAGGGATCAGTGCTGGGTCCTCAAATGTTTACAATTTGTATAAATGACTTGGATGAAGGGATTGAAGGGATGATTGCCAAATTTTCTGATGATATAAACATAGGTAGGAAAGTAAGTTGTGAAGAGGACATAAGGAGGCTGCAAAAATATATAGATAGGTCAAGTGAGTGGGCAAAGATCTGCCAAATGGAGTATAATGTGGGAAAATGTAAAATTGTCCACTTGGCAGGAAGAATGAAAGAGAAGCATATTTTCTAACTGGTGAGAGATTGCAGAGCTCTGAGGTGCAGCAAGATCTGGGTGTCCAAGTGCATGAATCACAAAAGGCTAGTATGCAAATACAGCAAGTAATTAGGAAAGCTAATAGAATGTTATCATTTATTGCGAGGGGAATTGAAAACAAAAGTAGGGAGGTTATGCTTCAGTTCTACAGGCCACTAGTGAGGCCAAATTTGGAGTACTGTGTACAGTATTGATCATCTTATTTAAAGAAGAATGTAAATGCATTGAAAGCAATTCAGAGAAGATTTACTAGACTAATACCTGGAATGGGTGGGTTGTCTTATGAGGAAAAGTTGGACAGACTAGACTGGTATCTGCTGTATTTTAGAAGAGTAAGAGGTGACTTGATTGAAATATGTAAGAACCTGAGGGGTCTTGACAGGGTGGATGTAGTGAGGATGTTTCCTATTGTGGGAGAATCTAGAACTAGAGGTCATGCTTAAAAATAAGGGGTCAGCCATTTAAAACAAAGGTAAGGTGAATTTTTTTCACTCAGAGGGTCATGAGCCTTTGGAACTCTCTTCCTGATGGAAGCAGAGTCTTTGAATGTTTTCAGGCAGAGGTGGATAGATTCTTGGTAAGCAAGGGGGTGATAGGTTACTGGGGGTGGGTGGGATGCAGATTTCACGTTACTATCAGATCAGCCATGATCTTATTAAATGGCGGAGCAGGCTCGATGGGCTGAATGGCCTACTCCTGCTCCTTGTTTGTATGTTCATATGTTCGAATCCTGCGACAATTAACTCACCTCCTGACTCCCAAAAACATGTCCACCAGCTACAAGGCACAAGTCAGGAGTGTGATGGAATACTCCCCACTTGCCTGGATGAGTGCAGCTCCAACAACACTCAAGAAGCTTGCTCTATCCAGGACAAAGCAGCCCACTTGATAGGCACCCCATCTACAAACATTCACTCTTTCCACCACTGATGCACAGTGGCAACAGTGTGTACCATCTACAAGGTGCACTGCAGGAACTCACCAAGGCTCCTTAGACAGCACCTTCCAAACTCACAGCCATGACCATCCAGAAGGACAATGGCAGCAAATAGATGGGAACACCACCATCTGGAATTTCCCCTCCAAGCTGTTCACCATTGCTGTTCCTTCACAGTCGCTTGGTCCAAATCCTGGAACTCCCTCCCTAACAACACTGAGGGTGCACCTACGCCACATGGACTGCAGCAGTTCAGGAAGGCAGCTCACCACCACCTTCTCAACGGCAATTAGGCATGGGCAATAAGTGCTGGCCCAGCCAGTGATGCCCACATCCTATGAATGAATAAAAAAATGCCTGACCGCCTTACCCCTGTATTCAATGCCCCTATTAATAAAGCCTAAGATACCATATGCTTTATTAACTGCTCTCTCAACATGCCTTGCCATCTTCGATGACTTAAGTACATATACACCGAGGACACTCTGTTCCTGCATCTATTTTTGAGTTTCTCACTTTATTTTATACTGTCTCACCATAGCTGAAATGAATCACCTTAAACTTCTCTGCATTGAACTTCATCTGCTACTTGTCTGCCCAATCCACAAACATGTCTATGTCCTTTTCAAAGTTCAAGACTATCCTCATCACAGTTGACAATTTTTCTAATCTTTGTATCATCTGCAAATGTTGAAATCATGCTCTGAACACCATAGTCCAGGTCATCAATATATATCAGGAAGAGCAAGGGTCCCAACATTGACCCCTGGGGAACTCCACTAGAGACCTTACTCCAATTTGAAAAACAACCATTTATCACTACTCTCTGTTTCCTGTCACACAGTCAATTTACCAAGTGCTCCCTTCCCTTTTATTCCATGAGCTAGAATTTTGCTCACAAGTCTGTTGTGTAGCACTGTATCAAATGCCTTTTGAAAATCCAAATACACCACCTTAGCAGCATTGCCATTATCAACCTTCTCTGTTTCCTCAAAAAACTCCAGTTAAACATGATCTTCCATTAATGAATCCATGCTGGCTTTCCTTAATTATCATGTACTTGTCTAAGTGATTATTGATTTTGTCCTGAACTATAGTTTTCAGAAGTTTCCCTACTACTGAAGTCAAACTAACTGCTTTTTAGTTGCCAGCTAACTTCGCAATTCTGGCAAAACTGGAGTCAATGGGAATCAGGAGGGAAAACCTCCGCTGGTTGAAATCATACATAGCACAAAGGAAGATGGTTGTGGTTGTTGGAGGTCAATCATCTCAGTTCCAGGACATCACTGCAGGAGTTCCTCAGGGTAGTATTGTAGGCCCAACCATCTGCAGCTACTTCATCAATGACCTTCCTTCCATCATAAGGTCAGAAATGGGGATCTTTGCTGATGATTGCATAATGTTCAACACCATTCACGACTCCTCAAATACTGATGCAGTCCATGTCCAAATGCAGCAAGACCTGGACAATATCAGGCTTGGGCTGATAAGTGGCAAGTAACATTCGTGCCACACAAGTGCCATGCAATGGCCATCACCTACAAGGGAGAATATAATCATCGCCTCTTGACATTCTCCCACTATCCATATAAATACTGTGGCTACAAGAGCAGGTCACAGGCTAGAAATCCTGTGGCGAGTAACTCACCTCCTGACTCCTAAAGCCTGTCCACGAGGCACAAGTCAGGCATGTGATGGAATACTCCCAGCTTGCCTGGATGAGTGCAGTTCCAACAACACCAAAGATGGTGGACACCGTCCAGGACAAAGCAGCCCGCTTGATTAGCACCCCATCTACAAACATTCACTCCCTCCACCACCGACGCACAGTAGCAGCAGCGTGTACCATCTACAAGATGCACTGGAGGAACTCACCAAGGCATCTTAGGCAGCACCCTCCAAACCCATGACCACTACCATCTAGAAGGGCAAGGGCAGCAGACACACGGGAACACCACCACCTGGAGGTTTGTCTCCAAACCACTCACCATCTTGACTTGGAAATATATTGCCCTTCCTTCACTGTTGCTGGGTCAAAATTCTGGAACTCCCTCCTTAACACCACTGTGTGTGTGCCATACCACATAGACTGCAGCAGTTCAAGAAGGCAGCTCACCACCACCTTTTCAAGGGCAACTAGGGATGGGCAATAGATGTTGGCCTAGCCAGTGATGCCCAGATCCCATGAATGAATAAAAAAGACTTCTCGAGTCCTCTGGCATCACCTTTATCTAAAGAAGACTGGAAGATTATTTCTAGTGCCTCTGCAATTTCCACTCTCCTTTCCCTCGGATGCATCTCATCCTGTCCTAGTACCTTATCTATTTTATGTAAAGATAGCTTTTCTGACAATTCCTCCTTCTCAATTGTATATTCTTGAGTGTACCAGTCACCTGCTCTCTCACCTCAGTCTGGGTAGCATCTTCTTTTCCTTTGTAAAGACAGATGCAAAGTACTCATTTAATACTCCACTCTTTCTCCTGCCTCCATGAGCAAGTCTCCTTTTTTTAACCCTAATTGGCCCCGTCTTCTTTTACCACTCTTTTATTATTTATATGCTTATAGAAGACATTGGGAATCCATTTTATGTTAGCTGCCAGTTTCTTTTCATGCTCTCTCCTTGCTTTTCTTGTTAGTTTTTTCACTTCCCCTTTGGTCCTTCTATATTCAGCCTGATTCTTCATTGTATTTTCTAACTGACATTTGTCTTACATGCTTTTCTTCCATTTCATCCTCCTCTCTATCTTTCTCATCATCCAGGGCATTCTGGATTTATTTTTCCTGCCTTTCCCCTTCAAGGGAATATACCTTGAAATTACCTGCAATACTTTTCCTTTGAAGGTGGCCCATGGATCAGCCATGATCTTTTCTGTCAGCATTTACTTGGATCTGCATCTGAAGTGTTATAACCGGTGAGGCCACAGACCGGGTGCTGAAAAGTGGGATTAAAATGAGCGGCTTGTTTCTTTTTTCTCTTTTTGGCCAGTGCAGACACAATGGGCTGAATGGTCTCTTTCTGCTCCATAACTTTTCTATGGTTCTATAGTTCTATGGTTGATTCCAATTCACTTGACTTAGATGCATTCTTATCCCATCAAAGTTCGCTTTCCCCCAATTAATTATCCCTGCTCTGGATGGTTCCTTGTCCTTTTCCATGACCAACCTAAACTTATGATACAATGGTCACTGTTCCCTAACTGCTCTCCCACTGATATTTGATCCGCTTGGGCCAACTTATTCCCAGAGCCAGATCCAGCAGTGTCTCCCCTCTCATTGGACCGGAAACTTAATGCTGCAGAAAATTATCTTGCACACATTCCAGGAACTCGAGCCCCTCTTATCCCTTTGTACTACTCCTTTCCCAGTCTATATTTGGACAGTTGAAGTTTCCCATTATGATTACTCTATAATTCTTGCACCTCGCTGTAATTTCTTTGCAAATGTGTTTCTCCACATCCCTTCCAGTAGTTGGTGGCTTATATACTACACCAATCAATGCTATTGCACCTTTTTCATTCCTTACCTCTATCCAGAGAGATTCCATCCTTGACCCCCTCTGGAACATTCTTCCTGTCCAGTACTGTAATACAATCTTTAATCAATATTGCCACTCCCTCACTCTCTTTTCTTCCTTTCCCTTCTCTCGTAAACACTTTGTACCCAGGAATATTTGCTGCCCAGTCCTGACCTTCTTTGAGCCAGGTCTCTGCTATAGCAACAACATCATAATTCCATATGTCAACCTATGCCTGTAGTTCACCAATCTTGTTAACCACACTCCGTGCATTCACATACATGCACATTAATCCTGATTTAGGCTTTTTTATTTTCCCCCTTACTCTGACCCCCTTCTAATGACTTCCTATTACCATCTCTAATTCTACCAAACTCTCCAAGTTGTCTATTCACCTTGATATTGGTCTCTGATATATCCTCCTTATCAGCTAATACATCTGTACTTCCCACTGCCAGTTTTTCTCCTTTGCACTGTGAATTTTCCCTCAGGCTCCCATTTCCCTGCCAATCTAGTTTAAACCCTCCCCAACAGCACTAGCAACCCCTCCCCCCCCAACCCCGAGCACATTATTCCCAGTCCCATTAAGGTGTAATCAGTCCTTTTCATCTTGCACCCATCAGGAAAGTTCACAAGAATACTAACAGTAAAGAGAACAACAATTTATACTGCATGAGAAGAGAGTGCTGGTTGGTTGGCAAGTGGACTCTGACTGGTAGAGACGTTGCCATGGAGAATGCACCAGGGAACAGTTAACTGCTAAGCTTTTGTTCAAATTCAAACCAGGCAGGTCAACTCTGATTGGTCAAGGCACTGCCCATGGGGAATGAACCGGAGAATAGCTGTCCTCTAAGCTTTTGCTTAGTTGAAAAAGGTACAATGCATGGACATGTTCCTTCTGTCTACAAAGGACAGGACACTATGAATAGCACGCGTAAGTGAGTCACACTGTGAAAGCAATGTGGTATATGAATTTCAGTGCCGGTTTGATGCCAGGTATATAGGCTGTATTTCCCTGGTGGATCGTATCAAACAGCATGTGCCTTCGGCTGTTCACAACAGGAAAAGTTCTGATGGTACACAAACAACTTGTGTTTGCAAAACTCAAAACATAATGCCCAACATTAGATGTGATTCTGTGATTGGGCAGGCTCATAGTGTGGCTCACTTATACCTGCTACATATATTTATTCACAGGGCCTTGTCCTTTGCAGACCTTTATCCTTTACCTTTGGTATTCTTGTGAATTGTCCTGATGGGCGTAAGACAAAAAGCTTCGACAGCATGTCTCTTTTTTTCAGCAAAATCAATTATATTTTTCCTGTTGCCAGACAATGTGGTCCATAAATGCTGGGAGCAAAGCAGAACCATCGGGGAACAAGCTTCCCTGCGTCTCCTGTGACCTAAGGAGGAGAATATATAAACATAAGAAATAGGAACAAGAGTAGACCATTCGGCCCCTTGAGCCTGCGCTGCCATTCAATAAGATCATGGCTGATCTTCTTGTGTTTCGATTTCCACATTCCCATCTAACCCCGATAACCTTTGATTCCCTTGCCTAACAAGAATCTATCTACCTCTGCCTTAAAAAGTATTCAATTGCCCCACCTCTACCATCTTCTGGGGCAGAGAATTCCAAAGTCGCACAACCCTCTGAGAGAAAGAAACAATTTCTCCTCATCTCTGTCTTAAAAGGGTGACCCCTAATTTTAAAACAGTGCCCCCTAGTTCTGGACTCACTCACAGGAGGAAACATCCTTTTGATGTCCACCTTGTCAAGGCCGTTCAAGGTCTTGTATACTTCAATCAAATTACTTCTCACTCTCCTAAACTCCAGTGGAAACAAGCCAGGTCTATCCAACCTTTTCTCATAGGACAACCCACTCATTCCAGATATCAATCTAGTAAACCTCCTCTGAACCACCTCCAATGAATTTACATCTTTCCTTAAATAAGGGGACCAAAACTGCACACAGCATTTGAGGTGCAGTCTCACCAATGCCCTGTATATCTGAAGCATAACTTCCTTACTTTTATGTTTAATCCCTCTCGTAACAAAGGATATCATTCCATTAGCCTTCTTAATTACTTGCTGTACTTGCATACTAACTTTTTGTGACTCATGTACTATAACACCTAAATCCCTCTGCACCTCAGAATTATGCAGCCGTTCTCCATTTAAGTAGTACTTTGCTTTTTTGTTCTTCTTGCCAAAGTGAACAACTTCACATTTTCCCACATTAAACTCCATTTGCCAGATCTTTGCCCACTCACTCAACCTACCTATATCCATCTGCAACCTCCTCATGTCCTCTTCACAACATACTTTCCTATCTATCTTTGTGTTGTCTGCAAATTTAGCTTTCATGTCTTCACTCACTTCATTTAAGTCTTTGATATAAATTGTAAAAAGTTGAGGCACCATGACAGACCCCTGTGGGACACGACTTGTCACATCCCACCAATCAGAAAAGATCCATTTATGCATACTCTCTGCTTTCTGCCAGCCAACCAATCCAGTATCCATGCTAATATGTTACCCCCTTCACCATGCACTTTTATTTTCCGTATTAATCTCTGATGTGGCACCTTATCAAATGCCTTCTGGAAATCCAAGTACAGTACGTCTACAGGCTCCCCTTTACTCACTGTGCTTACTATTCCTTCAAAAAATTCCAGTAAATTGGTTAAACATGATTTTCCTTTCACAAAACCATGCTGACTCTTCCCAATTGCCTTGAGCTCTTCTAAGTGCCCAGTTATAACCTTAATGATTGATTCTAATAACTTCCCCATGACAGACGTCAAGCTAACTGGCCTGTGGTTTCCTGATTTCTGCCTCCCTCCCTTCTGGAATAGAGGGCTTATATTTGCTGCTTTCCAATCTGATGGAACCTTTCCAGAATCTAGCGAATTTTGGAAAATTAACACCAGCACATCAACTACCTCATCAGCCACCTCTTTTAAGACCCTAGGATGTAGTTCATCTAGACCTGGAGACTTGCCAACCTGCAGCTCCATCAGTTTGCTCAGTACCGTTTCCCTAGTGATTTCAATTTCACCAAGTTCGTCTCTCCCTTTCACCTCCTGAATTGCAGCTATTACTGGAATTTTTTTGTATTGTCTATAGTAAACACAGGCGCAAAATATTTGTTAATTTCTTTCGCCATTTCCTTATTATCTACTATTAATTCCCCACTGTCACTTTCTAGAGGACCAACACTCACTTCACTCACTCTTTTCCTTTTAAAATACCTGCAGAGACTCTTGCTATCTGTTTTTACATTTCTAGCTAGCTTCCACTCACACTCTAATTTCTTTCTCCTGATTAACCTTTCAGTCATTCTGTGCCATTCTTTATATTCTGTCCAATCATCTGGCCTGCCACTCACCTCTGTGGAGTTGTATACTTTTTCCTTAAGTTTTCCTTAACATCTCTAGGTAACCACGGATGGTGGGTCCTCCCCTTAGAATTTTTCTTTACAGTAGGAATGTGCTTATTCTGAATACTCTGAAATATCCCCATCAATATCTGCCACTGCTTCTTTATTGATCTATCCTCTAGCCTAGTTTCCCAGTTCACTTGAGCTTTCATCCCCACATAGTTGCCCTTATTTAACTTCAAGGCCAGAATTTTACATTTGGCATGTGGGGGCGGACCTGACAAAAAGGAACGTAAAATTATGTGCAATGACATTGGGCATACATCCCAACGTCACCACACACCATCACGATATTTCGGTAGGCGGGTGTGCTATGAGGATGGAGGCGTGCCCACCATTAATTAACAGGCCAGTTAAGGCCCTTGAGGCACCAATTGAATTTGATTTTATGTAGCCCGTGTGATTCTCGGCACATCGCATAGGCGCAACGGGCAGGCAGGTAGGCCACATTTTCAAAAATCTCATCCACAGGCAGGATAAGAGGAGTGAGTGTACTCGCTAATGCAAGTTGTTAGTACTTTAGTTTATAATTTGCTGCTACTTGCTTGTATGAACAGGACAACTTCATTTCACTTCAGAACTTCTTTGACAGAAATAAGAGGCTTCAGTTCAGGACTCTGGAGGAGTCATACCACTTGGGGCCTTTCAGGTATCAGGCAGCTTTCCCTTACCCTGGGAATGGAGTTTGTGCTCTCTGCTGGAGGCACCTCCTCTGAGGTGGAAGTGAGGGCCAGAAGGAGGAGGAGGCCAGGAGTCCCTATTCAGCCTCCAGAGGATTGACCTGTGAGAGGAGAGGCGCAGGCAAAAGGGGCTCAGGGCCAATAGGAAGTCCAAGGCAAAAGGAGCCGCAGAAGACGCCACTATTCTGCTGTCAGGGTTGACAGGCAGCGATGCAACTACCTCAATATGTCTGAGGTGTAATGCCGAAGGAGAGCGTGACCTCCATTTGTCAGATGGTCGGCCTGAGATCAGCTTCAAATGTGTGGGTGGACACCCCATGCCAGTGGTGCTAAAGGTCACAGTGGCCCTCAGTTTCTATGCCTCCGGCTCTTTCCAGGGGTCGGTGGGTGACCTTTGTGGAGTCTCCCAATCAGCTGTCCACAGTTATGTCAAGCTGGTGACAGGCGGTCTGTTCAGGCATGCACTGACTTTCATTCACTAATGCACGGATGAGGTCAGCCAGGCAGAGTGAGCCAGAGGCTTCGCGGGCATTACTGGGTTCCCCAGCATCCAGAGTGCAATAGACAGCACACATGTGGCCATCAAGGCACCAGCAGGTGAGCCCGGTGCCTTCATCAACTGGAAGAGATTCTGCTGCATGAACGTGCAGATAGTGTGTGATCACTGGATGCAGATTCTACAAGTCTGTGCAAGGTACCCAGGCAGCTACCACGACGCTTAAATCCTGAGACACTCTCAGGTGCCGTGGCTCTTCAATGCTCCAGCCCTACTGGATGATGACTGCTGGGCAACAAGGGCTATCCCCTCAAATGGTGGCTCATGACCCTCTCTGCTATCCAAGAACGGAAGCCGAGAAGCGGTACAATAGAAGCCACACCTCCACAAGGGCTGTGGTGAACAGAACCATCGGTCTTCTCAAGATGCGTTTCCGATGCTTGGACCATTCAGGGGGCACACTCCTGTACTCCCAGATTGTGTGTCATTGATAGTAGTTGCATGCTGCGCTCTCCATGATCTGTCGCTGGAAAGGGCAGATGCAGTGGAGGAAGATGTTGACGCAGCTGTTCTGGCAGCAGATGATGAATCCAGTAATGAGTCCGAGGATGAGTACGCTTAGGAGAACGCTAAGGGTACAGATGCTGACATGGGCAACCTTCAGGGAGGCAGGGACACCCGGGAGGCTTTAATCCAACGTTTCTTCAGCTAGCGTACCAAAGATGAACCACCACTACATGCCAGGGCTGCAGGCTCCATATTCAATACCTGACAGGAACATTTGCTTGGTGAACAACATGCACTATGTGCCATTTCACTAAAGCTTAATGACAAATAAGTCACTCATAATATCATGGGTTACCCTGCACCTGCTGAACTAAAGAAGCACCCAGAGGCACCTTGATGAAAACAAACACATTTACTGGTGTGGTGCCAGGCATGCATAAATCAAATTAAATGGAAAGGTGTTCTCCATCACACCTATTTGTAAATAACTTAAAAGTGGGGCAAAAAAATAACACCAGTGATAAGCCTGTGTTGTGCCTAACGTGATTTACGTTTGTGTTTAGGGATGCTACGTCTAGGTGCTTCCCCCTCGCTGGGACTGGCATTGGAGACAGCCTGCTCACTCTGCTGTCCTGTTAGCCTTGATGGCCTTGGCTGGTGTCTTCTGGCCCATGCAGCCTGTGCTGGCCCTGCCTGGGAGGGAGCGGCCAGTGGCATAGTTGGCATCTCCCCTTAGTTTACCCGCCGCATGAAATGACGGTGTGGACCCGATTGCAGACGGCCATTGGGTTCCTGACCTCCACCGCCCGCTCCCACCGAGCCTGCCCAATGCAGGGAAATTTCAGGCCTACAGTACTAGTCTTAGACCCACTCTTCTCCTTTTCAAACTGGATATAAAATTCAACTATATTGTGATCGCTGCTACCTAGGGGTGCCTTAACTCTGAGGTCATTGATTAATTCTGTCACATTACACAATACCAAGTCTAATATAACCTGCTCTCTGGTTTGTTCCAGAACATGCTGCTCTAAAGCATCCTAAGAACTCCTCATCCAGGCTACTATTGCCAATCTGGTTTTTCAAGTTTTTGTGTAGATTAAAACCACCCATGATTATTGTCCTCCCTTTATCATAAGCACACAATATTTTCTCTTGAATACTTTGCCGTATTCTGTGGCTACTGTTGGAGGCCTGTAGACCACTCCCACTATTGACTTATTTCCCTAATATTCCTCATCTCCACCCAAACCAATTCTACATCCTGATCTCCTGAACCAAGGTCAGCTCTAACTATTGCACCAATGCCCTCTTTGATTAACAGTGCTACTCCTCCACCTTTACCTAGCTTCCTATTCTTCTTGAATGTCATGTACTCTTTAATATTAAGGACCCAGCGTTTGTCATCCTGCAGCCATGTCTCCATAATGGCTATCAGATCATATCTATTTACTTCAATGTGGGCTATCAATTCATTAACTTTGTTATGAGTGCGACGTGCATTTGGGGTTCTGCTTCTTAATTTGGCACCTAGCTCATCATACTGACTTTGCAGGACCTCTTTCCTAGTTCTTCCTATGTCATTTGTACCTACATGGACCATGACAACTGGATCCTCCCCCTCCCACTGTGAGTTCCTCTCAAGCCCTGAGCAGATGTCCTGAAGCCTGGTACCAGGCAAGCAACATAGCCATCTAGACTCCTGCTCTTTGCTGCAGAGAACAGTGTCAATCCTCCTCACTATATTATCCTCTACTACCACTACATTCCTTTTTGCTTCCTCCACTTGAACAGCTTCCTGTACTACAATGCCATGGCCAGCCAGCTCATCCATCTTGCAGACTTCACTTTCACCCACACAGGTTCTGAGCACCTCAAATCTGTTTGATAATTGCAAAGTCTGAGGCTCCTCCACTACTCTCTGCTGGGCCCCATTACCTGCCACACTGATAGTCACATCCTCCTGTCCCTCGCTGCTGACCAAAACAGATGATCATCTTGTAGGAGGTGTGACTGTCTCCTGGAACAACGTATCAAGGTATTTCTCCCCCTCCCTTATGTTATGCAGTGTCTGCATTTCGACTTCCAGATCAATAATCATAGCTGCAACATAACAACTGTCCCGCCATTCTAACTTATTTAGTTAATTTACTTTAATTACTTTCTTCCTATGAATGCTACAATTTACTGTGTTTATTGAATGCTAGTACCACTGACAACTAAAGGTTATATGTTTCTTAACTACAAGGTATGTGTTTTAGATGTTTGCTTAAATTACTTTATTTTTATTGCTTTTTTATCTTTATTGTTTTCTTTTAATTTTGGAGTTTTCAAATTTTGGTTTATTATTTTAAAGTTTTAGTTCTTTTTATTTATAGGTCTACCTTAACTCACCTGTCCTAAGCGGGTTTCTCACACACTGTTCCTTAGACTGAGCACTTACCGGCCAATCAACTCACTAGCTTCCTGTGATGTCACAGTTGCTTTTTTTCTCTTTTTCCCGGACTGCAGCTGAAACAGTGCACTTCTCAGCTCCCCACTGTCTCCTGCAGGTCCTCTCCACTCAGACTTCCAGCAAGGCAGGCCGCTCTGCAATCCCTGGTCTGTATTTATAGGCACTTCTCAGCTCCCCACTGTCTCCCGCAGGTCCTCTCCACTTAGACTTCCAGCAAGGCAGGCCTGTCTGCAATCCCCCGTCTGTATTTATAGGCGCCCCTCAGGTCTTCACTGTCTCCAGCAGGTCCGCTCCTCAGCCCCGCTCTGACTCCCAGCAAGGTAGGCCTCACTTGAATCCCTGATCTGTATTTTTAGGTGTGCCTCAGTTCCTGACTGCCTCCTGCAGGTCCCTTCCACTCCACGCCGCTCTGACTCCCAGAAAGGAGATGGTTCTCCACTTCCTGGGGCAGGCTATGACAGAGCCCATAGCAACCGACATCACTGAGACATTGAGGATGATGGTATAATCCTGCCTTATGGCCCTTCCCAACACACAGCTCACCCTCACCCTGTGGTGGCATAATCTGCAATCTGTCTGATGGTGTGACCATTGTTGCTTTCCACCCCAGCCCCTACCCTCACCCCAAACCTTCCATTTCAGATTTCCTGCTTTCAGACACCCAAGAACTACTGTCTGCCCAGCCACTGTGGCCCCAGGAGAATGGGAGAGAACAACATCACAGCACTCAAGAAGAGGGTCCTATCACTTGACCTGATGACATTCAGTCACCAACTCAGATCTTGCCACTCCGAGGACCTTAGTGGGCAGTACAGAGTTGGTGCACATGATGAGTCACCCTGCTATGAGTGGGCTGCAGAGGCCAGGGGTAAATAATGGTTTATATGCCAGTTCACTGGAGGATGAGGTCACAGATGAGTTCTGCTGCACAGGATTCAGGTAAGGACTTTGGTGGGATGGCATACAGGAAAATGCTGATGAGGATACACACTGAGATGCTAAAAAAAAGCTCTTTGTCACCAATTTGGCAGAGACCGTGGCACAGAGCTTTCTCTCTCTGCCACCTCTGCTCTATTTCCCTGTCATGCTGCAGACACAGAGGCACTGTGACTGTAGCCCCTATACCTGTTACAGCCTTTGTGTGTACAGATCACCTCAGCCCACTCTTTGAGGATGCAGCAAAACTCCTTGCCAAATCCAGCAAACACCAAAACACCTCCAAGAGCAACAACACTTCCACAAACTTTGCAATAGCAGAAGTCAGTCTAAGTCACCTTACCTGCAAGCTGGATTTCTGTCCCTTTGAATAACACTAGCAGAGGCTCCCAGTGCAACTGAATGCATGTTCTTTTGAGAGTGACAAATGAAGACATTCAATAGAGCTGCATTGTCCAAGTTTGCAAGTTATGTGGCAAATCAATGACTGATATTACAATCTGGTCAGTTTGGAAGCTTCCAGTGTGCACAAGACATGACCATGTGCGTGTCCTTCTATTGCAAATATCTAATTTTATGATTCATGTGTTTTAGGATTATAACTTTTAGGTTGGGAATTGAAATTTTTCAGTGTAAGATAAATGAAAACACCTGGCTTGAGAAGCTAGTAAACAGACCTAAAGTAATTGCAAATCAAAGGGTGACCAATGTTTATTTTGTAAGGTCATAGTGGGAAGTATTGTAAACTAAACAATGGGCTATCTCTCTGAGCTTCTTCGTGGAGATGAGGTGTCTATAGCTTTCTAAGTTGTAGGTTTAAATTGTTCATATAGTTTCCCAAGACAAAGGGAAGGTTTGGGAATTGGAGATAATTAGTTTAATTAGTTTGGCATGTCCCAATGTGCCATGGGGATAGATTTCAAGGAGGTTTTCTTTTGGTTTGGGGTTTATATGGGTGATTCCTCCCAGAAACAATTTAATTGATGTTTGGATCCTGAACAGTTTGGAGGAAGCAGAGAGGAATCTGTCAGTAGCTGTAAAACAGCTGGAACCAGTAGCAGTAGGCTTTTAGGAACCAGGACTGTTTCTGATTTGGAGTCACTAAGCAAGAAAAACAGTGAGATCCATGCTTAAGCCAGTGAGTCCACAGTCATGACATGTTGAATGTGAATTGGAGGGTTTGCCTAGCTAGATGCTAGTGAAAGGACCCCTAGAAATCTCACACCTCAAAGATTAGCAGGAACGCTGTGGAGAATCAAAGTGAATTCCTGAAAGTTGTGGCACACCTTGCTTTGGTCCCAGGAGAAGTGAAGGAATCCTCAAGATGCTGTGAAGTATAGGGGAACTCTTGAGTGGAAATAAAAGTAAAACAGGAAGTGTTCTGTTGAGATTTTCAGGTTTAAAGTATAAATGTTTATGAAATATAGTGCTAAGTTAGTAGTACTTGCTTTGTTTAACTCCTATACAGTGAGAGTTTTTGTTTAAAAGGCAACATCTTGTGGCATTGTTCTTTCAGTTAATAACTGGGTGTTCAAATTTCCTTTTAAAAGTTAATAGTCTCTAATGAGGTCTTAACACATCCCAACATAGGGAAGCAGAGCCAGAAGCACCCTGTCCTACTTGGAGGGCTTGTGGCTTCCATAGCACCAGCTGCAGTGGTACTGTGCAGCTGAACTTTTGATATTTGATAATAGTTGAGAGAAAGCTGATGCAGATGTTGACCCTCCAAACCTTCAATCATTCACCACTTGAGCAAAATGTGCTTCTAATCCTGGAGAGGGAGTGCACAGAGGCTGTCAGAGACAAGGAAGTGGAACAACATTTGTCAACTGTGGGACCATTTGATTTCCTGCTTCTCTTTATGGTTGTCTTATAGGTTGTCCTAAAAGGAGAAATTGGATAGAATGGGCTTATATTCTCTGGGGTTTAGAAGAATGAGAAGATTCTGAGAGGGCTTGATAGTGTTATGATCTGGCAGATGGTAATTGCCAGGCTGACCAAGTCCCAAAGGGAAACTTGGTCAAGCCATCACAATGATTTGCAATTTGTATTTTAATTATGAGAAGACATGTGCATTGAAGTCAGAAGTAAAGAGTCCACCACCAGATTTTGGACATTTTAAAGATTAAATTAAAACATTTATTAAAACATTTATTAACAAAAGAACAGGAAACTTAAGCACACAACGTTACAGTTACCCAGATAAATTTAATCTTACAACATTTCCCAAAGGTTTCTACTTAGCTAGACTCCCAAATAAACACCCTTTTCCAGGCAACAGTCCAAATAGACTCTTAATCTATAAAACATCAGTAATATTATCACAAGGCACCCACTGTTGTTATAAGGGAGGTATTTCACAGCTTCTCTCTTCCTCTCACTCGACAGTGGAATTCCAAGGCTTTTAACAAAACCTTACTGTCTGGAACAAGCAAGCACTTCTCTGGGGTACCTAGAAGCTGATATTTCACAGTACACTCTTCAGGATCTCACATGGCCACTTCTCATACAGCTTTCAATCTTTCCTTAAATATATTTTCTCCCCTTTGATTTTTTAAATCCATTACTTTAAAGTTTTTTTGAAACTCAAACTCTTCTGAATATAAGCTCTTTCATGTTTCCATCTTGTCTTTGCTTTTGGGTCAATAAAACAAGATATCCCCACTATTTCTCTAACTGTGAACTCCTGCAAGATGCAACCATTTCCCCTGTCACCTTCTAATTCCCCTTTGAAATTCAATCAACCTCTCACTTATTTAGAAATGCAAATATTAGCTCATCCATTTCCATTTCAAAATGCCTGGTTTTACAACCAAACTCTTTGAAGATTTAAACCTTGCAGTCTGTCTTCAGTTTAATTAAATTAGTCACACACACAAACACAACACACACACAGCCCCCAAAAGCCTGCTTCAGTATCCCACAGTAATATTAGGAAACATAAGAAAATCCCTTTACAATAGGATAGACATTGAGAGGTTGATCTTCCTGGCTGGAGAGCCTAGAGGCAGCGGATATTGTCACATGATAAGGGGTCGATTATTTAGGGCTGAGATCATATCATAGAATCATAGAATGGTTACAACAAAGAAGAAGGCCATTCAGACCATCATATCTGTGTTGGCTCTCTGCAAGAGCAACTCACCTAGTCCTATCCCCGCCACCAACACCCCCCCAACCCCCCATTTTCACCCTGCAGATTTTTTATCTTCAGATAATTGTCCAATTCTCTTCGGAACACCTTTATTGAATTTACATACATCAGTCTCAGGCAGTGCATTCCAGGTCCTTATTACTTGCTGCATAAAAAGGTTTTCCTCATGCCACCATTGCTTCTTTTGCCAATTACCTTAAGTTGGCGTTCTCTGGTTCTTGACCTTTCTGCCAACAGGAACAGTTTCTCACTATCTACTCTGTCTAGACCCCTCATGATTTTGAATACCTCCATCAAATCTCCTCTTAATCTTCTCTTTTCCAAAGCAAGGAGAAATTTCTTCAGAGGGTTCTAAGCCTTTGGAATTCAGATGACTGTGCATGCTCAGTTAAGTACATTTGAGGCTGAAATGGGTGGATTTTTAGACTAAAAGAGTATCAAGGGATATGGGAATCAGGCAGGAAAATTGAGTTGAGGTTGGAGATCAGTCATGATCTTATTCAATGGTGGAGCTGGCTCAAGGGGCCGTACAACCCACTGCTCCTTCTATCCTGTTTGTCCTTTTTATCCTATTACACCTCACATTGCCCATCAGCAGACCATACCATTGAACTCAACAGTCTATTGTAAAGTACATGTAAATGCTAAACATCACTTTTATCCCCTCCAGATGAGCAGTAAGAGTTATTTCTGAGCCCCGGTGTTCTGGTCCTCATTCAAGTGTGCTGCAAGTCAAACACCTCTGCAGCCAGAGAATAATGTTGACTATTGCATATCTGGGTCAATTGGACACAGTGCTATGGGACTAAAAATGGACTAAATGACTGTAGGCTACATGAGAACACAGGAAAGGCAATTGAAAGTATGAGCAGACAGCCAACTGAAACTCATAGCCAAGTCTGCAGCAGCAGTAGGGAAGACTTGAAAAGTATAGCCAGGGGGATAGGGCCCCAATTTTGCGAGTCCAGATAAATTAGGGTTGCATTCACACCTGTGCTGATACTGAGGTGTGCTGCATTCACCAAATTTTGAAGCGAGCCATCCCTTCTTTTCACAATCATGCACAGGGAATTCAGCCTCTGAGCTGGTTCGCTGCAAATTAGGGAGACCATCCACTCATATATGGCTACTTAGCTTCAAAATGGAATTGCCTACAATTATTCTCTTGCAATGAAGCCAGCACTAAAGAGTACCCCATCTGCTAACAAATGTTTAAATATACCTTGCATGTAAGCAAAGGCAGCTCAAATATGGAAAATGAACAAAGACAGGAGATAGGCCTCATCCTTTGTTGGCTAGGAATCTGTTGGTGATATTCTTGAGGTTGAGATGCATAGTGACACCACCTAGCAAGTATCCTTCAGGAATGAATGATTCCGATCCAATTTAAACTGAGCTGTGGAACGTAAAAATGAGAGCACAGTAGTGAGTGTCTACAAAATATAGCACGCTCAACACATTTATTCTATAGCATAAAAAAAAGTGATATATTGGGTTTTTGATCTTTTTTGTCCCATGAAGGATTAGGAAATGTGTTATTTTTAAGTGTTGTGTTTTAAAATAAAATGAATTTGCACAGGTTGGTAAAGCCTGAGACATGTGGCATGTTTGTGATTTTAATTACAGCAATTTCCACAATGACTAGAAAGATTAAGCAATTCATTTTCTCACCTCAGATGCCCTAACCAAAAGCAAAACACCCTGTTATATTGTGCGCTATTCAATTCCTGAATTCACATAAGATATCTGCTGTGAATACCACCTTGGGAGAAGCAACGGCTGTTTTGAAAGGTTAACAGGTAAGCCCTTGATCAGGAAAAGAACTGGAGGCACCAACCATATGACTTCTTGTAAATGCATGAAAGAAAAGGAGAAAAGAGACACACGCACCTCTGTTCCTGCAGTTTTAATGCTGCTGGTTTGGCTGCAGATGAGCCAAGCACTGGACTCTGGCAAGAACCTCATTAACAAATAAAAAATTTGCTGGACCTGAATATCACACCCCACATGGGATTGCTACTTGTTCCTGACAGCTTTCCACTGGGAGTTAAAAATTGGTCAATCCATCAGGTTTTAAATAGACTGCGAAGTGCAAGTCTGGAAGTTAAGTTTTTTTTGCTGTCAGAAGTGGGCTAGGAAAAAATAATGCCAAAATCAAGTAGACGTGAGTCCATGAAAGGAAAAGGCTCATTATTTATTATTTTTTCTCATATTCCTTGGAGGGGACCGAATTTTAGTGAAGGAAGTGACTTTTGATTATAACTGTTACCCAACGTACTTATTTGCTATCTGTAAAATAAAGCAGGTCATTGATACTTAACTGTCCTTGTTTCAACAAAGTCTCCGACTGATAGACTGGAGAGGTGGACATGAGGGTATGTGGAAAAGTCACAAACTCCAGCTCAGATAAAAATGGGGTGCTATTATTACTATTCTCACAATTGAAGAAATTACCAAAAAGATTACACTTTTTGTAGCTTTTACTTTAGTGTGACTTGGAACCAATGCAAATTAACCATGAATTAACAGGCAAATGATAATTCAAATATAAAAGGCAAATTTCATTTTAAATCGTTGATACAACAAAGATACATCATACACAACCACAAGCACTCACATCACTTCCTGAACAAATTTGGCACTACGTAGCTGCACAGTTCCACAAAATGCTGTTCTTTATTCATACAGGCCAGGAGTCCTATCCAACAACAACTTTCATTGGTATGATTATCATCAGCAAGGCACACTTCTATGAACCTTCTCTTCCTCAAGTCACAACAGTGCTGAGGGTGTATCCTTCCAAAGCTCCTGTCAACCGTTCAAACAATAGCACTCTAATTCATGGTTTGGCCACTTGTGAGAAAACGCCTAGCTCCTTAGTGTCTCTGAGTTATTCACACAGCTTTCCAAGTATTAGACCTTCTTTAGCTGCCTCACACATTTCCTCCAAGAGCTCCTGTCTCCTTTTCTGCCAAACAGAAAAACTGATCTCTACCTGAGCGTGATTTACTTCTTCTCCTGCCAAGGATTCCCTATGTTCCTCTTTCTGTCTCTGTCTGCTTTCTCTTTGTGTCTGCATCTGTGTGCTGGTCACCTCTACCCTCCAGTTCCTCTGCTTATAGCTCTCCTTTGTGTCTGCCAACTACCTGACTTCTTTCTTAACTTCCTTCCTGTTGGTACAGCTTCCAGGTCAAGGGTTGCCACGCCACATGGACCAGTATTTCTTATTAACCAAACTGTAATCGTTCCTTTTACAATTAATGCAGACTCTTAAAACTACTTTTCAAACATTCTTAAAATAATTATAGATTTCATAGAACTTTTGAAGAAATTACAGATTTTCCTTATTGTACAGCTTCTGGGTCAAGTGTCATCACACTATTGTTAATGCCTTAGGATAAACTATTATAAGGTTAGAAATTAGGCAATGCAGATAGACTCCTCAATGTAAAGTACTTGGATCATGAATGGGAGTCACTAACACTACTGCACCCAAGAGCATATCTAAACCTGATCGTAACTTTGTAACATAAAACTATCAGGGATTTGGGTCATTTTATCCTTTTTAAACAAGAGCCTTTTTGACTCCAGTATCTGAGCCTACTCCAGTAAGTGAGGCCTCAGTCCATGGACCCAATTTTAACTTGCCAAAATGGAGTTGGTAGACTTATTGCTGCCTTAAAACCTTGTAAGTTTTTATTAGTATTAATAAGGTTTACTGGTGGTAGTAAAGCTCATTGAAAGTAGTAGGTTTTATTAATTATAAATTAATTAAGAAAATAAGAATAAATTAATTAACCCATAATAAAGATGGAGGGGTAGGTGATGTGTTGCGACTGCAGAATGTGGGAGGTCATAGATGCTGGTGTGATCCAGGGCAAACATGTCTGTAGTGAATGTCTATAGCTTGAGGAGCTTCAGCTCAGGGTCATTGAGCTGGAGACAGAATTCTAGACACTGTGATGCACTGGAGGTTGGGCGGTTGGGAGTGGGGGAAGTTACCTGGACACTTTGTACCAGGAGGCAGTCACATCCCTTAGGATAGGGTCTTCTGATTTGGCCAGTGGAACAGGAGAGTGTAACAGCGAGTGAGGCAAGTATGGGGCCCAGAAGGTAGAAGTGGAAGAGCCTCAGCCTTTGCAGTTGTCCAGCAGGTTTGAGTCTTGCAACTTTGCAATGGCTGCAGGGTGGATGAGTAAACTGACTAGGGCACCATGGAACAGGAAAGCATTCAATTGGGGGAGTTAATAGGAATGTAGTGGTATTTGGGGACAGGACAGTTGGGGATAGACACTATTCTCTGCAGCCGTGAGTGCGAGACGGCTGTGTTGCTTACCCAGTGCCAGGGTTCAGGACATCTGCTCAATGTTGAAGAGGAACTTGTAGAAGGGGGGAGGATCCGGCAGTCGTGGTCCATGTTGGTACCAATGACACAGATAGGACTAGGAAAGAGATTCTGCTTAGGGATTATGAGCAGCTAAGGGCCAAATTAAAAAGCAGAACATTGATAATTACCTGAGCAACGAGCAATTGACTTAAGGCAAATAAGATTACAGAGATGAATGCATGGCTGAAAGGCTGGTGTAGAAGAAATGGGTTTCAAATCATGGGGCACTGCCACCAATACTGGGGAAAGTGGGAGCTGTACCACTGGGATGGTCTTCACCTGAATCGTGCTGGGACCAGTTTTCTGATGAGTTATATAACTAGGATGAAAAAGAGGACTTTAAACTAAATAGTTGGGGGAAGGGATCATGCAAGAGGAAATGTAATAAATCAAAGAGAAAGAATGAGGTAATACAGCAGATAGTGGTTTGGGTAATGATAACCAGAGTGTGACAGGAAAGGACAGAGAGTACAGACTTAATAGTGCACCAGCAAATAAGGCTAGAGAGTGCAAACATGGAAAAAGGCAGAGTTTAAAGTTCTGCATCTGAATGTGCACAGCATTCATAACAAAAAAGATGAATTGTCAGTGCAGATAGAAATAAATATGCATGAGCTGATAGCCATTGCAGAAACATGGGGTGGAATCATCCCAGATCTGCAGTAAGTGCGGTAACGGGTGGGAAATGGACGTTTTACCCGCCGGTCGCAATGACGGCTTTTTACACCTTATCATCCCCTTCCTGGGGCGTCTTGCCTCATTAATAATTAATTCCTGGGAAACACGCTGGGTTGCTGGTGGGGTGGCCTCCGATTCGTCTGACCCACAGTCACCTCAGGCCTCCAGTAAACTGGGTGCCATATTTAAAGGCTGCCCCTACACAGAGCTAGCACTCAGAAGCTACTGGGAGCTGATGGCTGCCAAAGGGAGGAAAAATGATGCCCCCAAATTTAGTGATGCCTCCCTTGAGTGCCTACTGGACACAGTGGAGGCCTGCTGCAATGTCTTGTACACCCACTCAGGGCAAACACCAGCAAGCAAGCTCAATCCAGCATGGGAGGCGGTGGCATCAGAGGTCAGCGCCAACACCCTGCAAAAGAAAACAGCCACCCAGTGCAGGAAGAGAATGAATGCTCTCATCCGTTCTGCCAGGTTAACTCACTCTTGCCTCATCACTCTAAACTTACACACTCACAAACCCATCACACATCTACAGGGATCTTGCACCTCAAGGGACAACACCACTAACTCTCACACCCACCCTCACATCTCCATCAGGGTTATATCCTCTCGAGCTTGTGTCCTCATCCTGTCCATGGCTCCGCTCACCAAACCAACATTTCATGTAGTGCCATGTATCCTGCTCACACTCTCTCCTTCTGTTTTAAAGCAGGAGAAGCTGGCTCACAACAGCAGGGAGAGGACCCAGACCAGGGGGGTGGGGGGGGGGGGCGTGGAATGGCGCACATTAGGCCTCTCACTCACTTTGAGGAGCGTGCCATTGCGCTGACTGGCGAGGACGTGGACTGTGCCTGTGGCGCTGGCGAGGCCGACGGCAAACACCCACGTGAGGATCCTGCACCACATCATCCCTCTCTCAACGCAAATGTGAGTGTCTCCCTCCTGTTTTTGATTCTGCTGCCATGAACTAATTATCTTTACTTTGGTTCACAGGGAGCTCTGCCAAGTAACCGACACCCTCAGCCAGCCGGTCCCTCAGCTCCATCCATGTCCTCACCTCCAGCCAAGAGGACACCTCCTCCATTGAAGAGCTGGAAATAAGCAGCCTGGAAGACCCGTCACAGCACTTACCCACACCCCCCACAGCGCAGAGACACACACCTCAGTGGGACCTAGATCTAGTGCAGGCTCGGATTCACAATTTGGTGGTCACCACACGGACACGTGTCCGCAGCAGGAGGAGGCAGGTTCAGCCAAGCTCCCTGGCACTCGGAGGGCTGCTGGAGAAGAGGCATCCGTGAGGTCCGAGTCAGATGACGAACCTCTGGATTCTGGAGAGTCAGCAGCAGGTGGGGGAACATCACACAGAGCTGTTAGAAGCCCTCAAAAGAGTGGCATGCGAGTTGGAAGAGTGCGTCCACCTGCTCTCTGATGAAGTGGTGCCCAATTGTGTGTGTATGGAGGTTTCCATGGGGAGGATGGCGGGCACCATGGTGACCTTGGTTCAGCAGGATGCAGAGGGGCGCACAGACTTGCACCTGATCATGGGTTTCCATGGGTGAGTTCCTGCAGTGGCGACACAAGAAGGAAACGGGGCACCTTGATGTCCCTCCAGATGCTCTTTCCCCTCAACAAGTCAGGGCTGGGCCCTTGGGCACCCAAAGGGAGGAGAAGCAGCAGCTGGACACCCCTGGATCATCCACTCAGGAATCTTAGAGGCTGTCCTCTCCCTCTGAGTCCCCTTTGCCTGTGACCTCCCCTCAACCTCATCCTCTGTGACTGCAGAGGGGGACAGCCAAAGCAAGCTGGCGACCTTCAAGGCCTCTGCTCTCCAGAGATCACGCGCCAAATTCATTAGAGGCAGCAGGGTCAACCATCGCACATATTGTCTCCACCCCTGCTGCGGATGTCAGAGCAGCACCAAGAAGAAGTGGTAGGCCTAGAAAACTTAAGAAGTTCTGACCACAAGTGGCTGCACAAGTAAACACATGCTGTCACTTTATAATCTGCAAATGTATTCACTTTTGTGAGTAATGTTTAATGGTGTCTTTCGGCTTTATTTACAGGCTTCGTGAGCCCTCCACCTGCATCCCCCACAACAAACAGCCGCACCACGATTGATTTTGGAGGGAGAAGTGTGTGTGGCAAAGCCTTTTGAAGCCTCTTGCAAGCACTCTTTCAGTTGTCCATCTGAGCTGACCTGCATTTCCGCCCACCCAGTTACCGCACTCCCATGCAGCAACTGTTCCCGCCCAACATAAGGCTCTGCTCACTTTCGATTACAGCAACATGGTTGTTGCAAGGTTTCTTTTCAGCTCCCCCAACCTTTCCCCTTCCCCAGTCACACATTTCCATTCCCCCATCACTATTGACCCTCCTAGCATTACATTCCACCTCTCCACCATCACCTATCGTCCCGAACCCTTGTCTTTCCAGGATGTCCAGGTGAATGTCCACATGCCCTACCTTCCTGAGACTCCCACCCCCATCCATATTGACCTCTCCGACCTCCTCCTTCTCACCCCCAGGGTCCATGTCTGCCTTTGAGCCCCCACAAACCACCCTCGCCATCACTTCTATGGTTACTGTCGCACCTTCACCCTCCCACCCTACCAGTTCACTCTGCCCTCTCTCACATACTCACCATTCCCTCTTACCATGCGCCCCCACAGACCCTTCCCTTGCATGTTCACCCGGTCATCCCCCCTCACTCCCTCCTCAACCCTTACATCCTCCTGAACCCTTACTCCCTCCTCCCCACGGTCACCTTCGCCCCTCCACACTCCTTCCAAACCCTGGACCCCTTCACACCTCTGAACCCCTTCCTCACTCCCGGACACCTTCCTCCACCTGGACACAATGGTGTCCTCCACTTCTTCCTCCCCCTGCACTCTTTCCCCCATCTGGACTTCCTCCCCCCTCCAAACTCCTTCCCTTACACCTTCCTCCCACTTACACCTACCTCTTCAGTTGCCACATTCTCCGTTACACCCTCCTCCTCGTACTTCCTCTGACCCCCCCAACCTCACCCCCCGACACCTTCGATCCTTCCCTCCCAACTTCATGCCCCCCAGTAAATCTTCCTCTCCCAGTTAAACCTAGACTTGCGCCCTCCTCCAATACTTCATCCTCTCCCGCTCACAACTGGACCTGAAGGGAGAAGTGTGAGTCTAAGGGCGGAATCATCTGGTCCCGCTGGCAGCGGGTGTCATGGCAGGTGGGGGAGAGAATTTAGTGTGAGGGGTAGAAATCGGTTTCATGTCGGCGTGAAACCACAGCAGGATCATCCAATGGTGTCCGCCATGGTGGAATGCGAATCCCGCTGGAGGCAGCACGAACACAATTTGCATCCCGCTAATGGAATGTAAAGTAAAGCTCTGCCGGAATCATCCCCCCATGCCTAATTCATCACACCAGTGGGAAAACATGCCGGCCCAGAACATATCCAGCCAATTGTGACATGCAGAAGTTAGGACTTACCTTGTTCAAATTGTAGACATCCATGGAGAAGAAGATGCTGGAGTCCTACAGTTACTGGACCCTGGAGAAACACATGTATCATATGCTGGGTGTATCCCCATACACATGGCTCTGCCAAGAAGCAGCTCTTGGAAGGTGGAAGATCCCTGTTGATGCTTTGGGCCTTCTTCGGAACATCCCGGTCTTGGCTATGGGATGCTATGGCTGATCATTGAAATAGGGGGAGAGGAAGATCTAGATGTGAATAGGGGAGGAAGACCTACTGGGGGTGGGAGGGGGGTGATGAAGGTGTTGGGGGAAGGAATGGTTGGGAGGAGGGCGATGAAGGTGTGGGGGATGAGGCTGGGAGGGGGGCATGAAGCTGTTGGGAGGGGAGGTTGGGAGGTAATGAAGTTGTCGGGGAATGAGTTTGGGGGGAATGAACGTGTTGGAGGAGTGGTTGGGAGGGTGGTTGAAGATGTCAGGGGAAAGAGGAAGTATGGGGAGCAGAGTGTAATGGGGGAGAATGCTGCAAGTGGGGAGGTAGCTGTAAGGAGGGAGGAAGGTGTAAGGGAAGGAGCTTGAAGGGGGGAAGGTGCCTGGGGGAGCAGGGGCTTTGAAGAGGGGAAGGTGTCTGGGGAAGAAGGGAATTTGGAGATGGGAAGGTATTCAGGGGTGGAGGGAGTTCAGAGTGGAGAAGGTGCCCTGGGGGAGGAGGAGTTCAGAGAGGGGAAGGTGTCCAGGGTGAGGAGGGAGTAAGGGTGAAGAAGTGAGTAAGGGGAACAATGTCCACATGAACGTGCAAGGGAGGGGTCTGCAGTGTCAATGACTGCCTTTTGGGGAGTGAACTGAGAGAAGGTGTGCGAGGGGGGCAGAAGAAGCTGGTAGGATGGTAGGGCGAGGGTGCATCGGTGGAGGTAAAGGAGGCGGTGGGGGTGGTTGGTGGGGACACTGAAGCAAACACTGACCCTGGGGGCGGGAAGGAGGGGGGTGGGATTCTCTGGGAGGTAGGTAACGTGCACATTCACTTGGACATCCTGGAATGAAAACGGTTCGGGTTGACAGGTGACAATGGGGAGGTGGAAGGTGATGCTAGGTGGGTCCACGGTGATGGAGGAAAGGACCTGTGTGACTGGGGGAGGGGAAAGGGTGGGGGTGCTGATCAAAAACTTCACTCCGATCATGTTTGTCAAATCAAAAGTGAACAGAGCCTCATGTTGGACAGGCGCAGGTGCTGCATGGGAGTGCGATAAGTGAGTGGGTGGAATTGTAGGTCAGCTCAGATGGACAAGTGAAAGAGAACCCCAGCAGGCAGCATTTAAAATGTTGGGACAGGAAGATAAGTGTGTTGGATGAAGGTTCTGCGTGCATGGGAGAGTGATTGCACGAGGCTCTGAAAGGCCCTGCCACACATGCATTTCTCCTGCCAGAATCACTTGTGGCCTGGCTGTGTGCAGCTGTACTGCTAGTGGGGGATGGGGTGCTGGGGGAGGACTTACGAAGCCTGTCAAAGAAGCTGAATACGGTATTCAGTGAAAGTGGATATATTTTCATATTATAAAGTGACAACCCATGCGACCACTTGTGACCAGAATTTCTTAACTTTGTTAGATGTAACGCTTCTAGGTGCTGCCCTGACATCCGCAGCAGGGGTGGAGACAGCTTGTTCAATGGTTGGCCCTGTTGCTTCTGATGACTTTGGCATGTACCCTCTGGAGAGCTGAGGCTTTGAGGGCTCCGGCTTGCTTTGGCTGTCCTCCTGTGGGCCAGCTGCTCTTTCTCTGGTGACAGTGGGTGAGGTTGAGGGGCTTCACAGGCAAAGTGGGATTGGAGAGGACAGCCTCTGGGGTTCCTGAGTAGACGACACAAGGGTATCCAGCTGCTGCTCCTCCTCCCTCTGGGTGCCCGAGGGCCACGGCCTGCCTCCTTGAGGGGAAGAAGCACCTGGAGGGATGTCGAGGTGCCCTGTTTCCCCGTTGCATTGTTACTGCAGGAACTCACCCATGGCTACCATGATGGAGTTGCAGGCCTGAGCGCATCTTCACGTTCTGCCGGACCAGGGTCTCCATGGCGTCCGCCATCCTTCCCACAGAGACCTCAATACACGCACGTGTGGGCAGCACTTCATCAGAAAGCAGGCGGACGCACTCCTCCAACCTGCATACCACTCTGTTGAGGGCTTCCAACACCTCTGTGTGATGTTCCATGATGAGCTGGGATGCCGATTCCAGAGGCTTGTCATCTGACTCGGATCTCACAGATGTCTCTTCCCCAGCAGTCCTCTGGGTGCCGGGGAGCTTGGCTGAACCTGCCTCCTCCTGCTGTGGACATGTTCTCATGCGGGTGACCACCAAATGGTGAACCCGAATCTACTCTAGATCTAGGTCCTACTGAAGTGTGTGTCGTTGTGCTGGTAGAGGCTGCGGGTGAGCACCGTGACTGGTCTTCAATGCTGCTGTCCTCAGGGTCCAGATCTGAGGTCCACTTAGCGCTGGGCTCGGGGTCAAGGTTGCCTGAGGGTGACGTGGCAGATGTGCCTGGGACAGAAAGCAGAGATTATTAGTGCTTGGCAGCTGCGTTGAATACAGAACAGAGCTCTCCGAGTCGCATTGAGAGAAGGATGATGTGGTGCTGGATCCTTAAGTGGACGTTCGCCACTGACATCCATTGCTGCAGGAATGGTCGACATCCTCTCCAGCCAGCTCTAATGCACGACTCTCAAATGGAGTGAGGACCTTGATGTCCGGCACTTCACCCCTGATCTGGGACCTCTCCCATTGATTGTGCACGATCTTGTCTTGCATAAAGAGAGATACAGTGTGAGCAAGGCGCATGCAAGGCAAAATGAGAAGGAAGCCAGGGAGGCATGTGTGCTGAATGGAGTCAAGGATGGGATGAGGAGGCAGTCTCCAGAGGAGATGAGGCCAGATGGTGATGTGAGTGTATGTGAGAGAGTGAGTGGTGATGTCCCTTGAGCTGGCAGTGAGCGAGATGCCAGTGAATGTCTGCTGGGCTTGTGAGTGCGTGAGCTAAGATTGATGAGATGGTTGACTTACCCTGGCAGCACGGATTAGATCATTCATCTGTTTTCTGCACTGGATGGTTGACCTCTTGTGTGCAGCGTCGGTACTGACCACCTCTGCCTCCACCTCCCAAGCGGAGTGGTGAGACTGATGGGCCTCCTGTGACCAGAGCTGGGGTAGAGGACATCGCTCTGGGCCTCCATGATATCCAGGAGGCATCCCAGGGATGCATTACTGAATCGGGGAGCTGCACTCTACTTGGCTTTTGAGGCCATGTCTTCACCAGAGCAGTCCTGGGTTGCAAGCATAGAAAACTATGCATGTTCCTGTAGTTTAAATATGGCATCCAGTGTGAGGAAGTGTCGAGGTAACAGTGTGGCGAGCAAATCGGAGGCCGCCCACCAGAGATGTGGTGTGTTTCCTGTGACTGTACGAGTTATGACGCGCCAAGGGGGTGATAAAGTACAAAAATCCGCCATTGTGGCCGCAGGTAAAATGTCTTTTCTCGCACCTGCTACTGCACTTAGTGCAAATCTGGGATGATTCCGCCCTAACACTGGTGTTTTAAACCTGAATAAAGGTAATTTATGAAAGCAAATCTAACTAAAGTGAATTAGGAAACTAGGTTAAAAGATAGGATAGTACAGATGCAGTGACAGACTTTTAAGCAGATATTTAATAATTCTAAGCATAGATTTATCCACTGAGAAAGGACAGAGTTTTATGCCTCAAGGGCGCACGCCTGACCTGATCGGGTGTAAAATAGCACGAGAAGATGTTGGACAAGTGTCCTGACATCATCCCGCTCGCACGCAATCTTCAGGTCGATGGGCAGCATGGGTGTTGAAGCCATGCTCGCCATCAATTATAAGTCCATTTAAGGCTATTAAAAAGACAATTGATCCCAATTCTACATTGCCCGTGTGATTTTGCACTCGTCGCACAGGCAAAACGGGCAGGCAGGCAGCCCACATTTTGCAAAACCTCATCCAAGGGTGGGGTAAAAAAGGGTCAGCAGCATTACCATTGTGGATAGTGAGAAGTTTAGGAGATATTGCTGCTGGTTGCTTATGTGAACTGGACAGCTTCATCTCTGTTCTGAGCTTCAGTCTTAGCATTTCTAGGCTTCATTTCAGGAGTCATTGGTGTCTCCAAGGCCCCTGGAGGATTTTGACCATGTGGACCCATCTAGGTATCAGACAGCCTTATGTTGCCTGGTAATGGGGATTGTGCTCTCCACTGAGGCACCTCCTCCTCTGAGGGAGAGAGGGGCAGAAGGGAGAGAAGGCCAGGTGTCCCAATGCAGCTTCCAAGGGAATGACCTGTAGGAGGAGAGGCGTAGGCACAAGGGGCAAAGGGCCAACAGGTAGCCCAAGGTGGAAGGGGCTGCAGAAGACACCACTATCCTGCTGCCAGGGTTTACAGGCAGCAATGCAGCTATCTCAATATGTCCGAGGTGCAATGCTGAAGGTGGCTCTGCCTCTCCAGGGAGACTGTGACCTCCATTTATCATATGATAGGGCCTGAGATCATCTCCAACTGTGTCGGTGGAAACCCCATGCCAGTGGCTCTAAAGGTCACAGTGGCTACCAGGAAGATATAATTCTCATAATATTATTACAATGTATTGTAAAATAGAATAATAGAGCAAGTGGAATGTGTCTATGTGTCTGTATGCGTGTGTGTGTGTGAGACTTAATTGAATTAGAGGCAGATAGTCTTGGGTACTTTGATGTAAAAAAAGAAGTTAGGTTTGAAATGTTAATCAGGTAAACACGAGGAAGTTTAGAAACATAGCGGTCCAGGGAATATTTGCATTTTTAAATAAACCAGACTAGATTGTTTTCAAAAGAGGGAGTGAAATGTGTCACCTAGCCAGGTGAAGTTTAGAAACAGTGTGACTCTTTTCCTAAAGATTACTGGTAAAACTTAGTGCTATGAGAAGTTTTTATTATCAGGATATAAAGTTCAAAGACATAGTGAAACAATGGGTATTTGCATTAAAAGGGAAATATGTATAAAGGAGAGAAGACTGTAAGAGAAGGCATTTTAAGATCTTAGAAGCGCGAAAAAGCCTTCATCATCTATGCCTCAAGCTGTGGTGTTCAAAGGACTGAAGTTAAGAAAACTCACTTGAATTTGATTTGTTCAGGGTATTATGTTTCTTTGCCTGGGTCTTTCAAAATCTGTGTGTCTTAGTGTTGCTTTAACAAAATTGTAACTGGGTGTTAGATTGATTAGAGGATTTAGAAGTTATCATAGTAGTAACTTGTAGATCTATGTTCATATTTAAAAATCATTTTTCTTACCAATAAATGTTACTCTAGTTTTATAAAAACCTTTAAGACTTGGTGGCCATATTACTACTGAATTCAAGGCATGTACCTTGAAATTTATACAAACTGCGAAACAAGTTGTGGCAGTTGTTTCAAGTTTCCCTTTGGGACTTGAACAACTCAGCATTTACCATCGGCTGTGTCATAACAGTGGCCCTCAAATTCTATGCCTCCGACTCTTTCCATGGGTCAGTGGGGGATCTTTGTGGAATGTCCCAATCAGCTGTCCACAGTTGTGTCAAGCTGGTGACAGAAGCTCTGTTCAGGCAGGTAATGACATTTATTCATTTCCGTATGGACGAGGCCAGCCAGGCTGAGCGAGCCAGAGGGTTTGCAGTGATTGCTGGGTTCCCCCGCATCCAGGATGCAATCGACTGCACACATGTGGCCATCAAGGCGCCAATGGGTCAGCTGAGTGCCTTCGTCAACAGGAAGAGATTCCACTTGATGAATGTCCAGATAGTGTGTGACCAGGATACAGATTCTGCAAGTCTGTGCAAGGTATCCAGGGAGCTCCCATGATGCTTAAATTCTGAAACTCTCCCAACTGCTGAGTCTCTTCAGTGCTCCAGCTCGACTGCATGGATAGCTGCTGGGTAACAAGGGCTATTCCTTGAAAAGGTGGCTTATGACGCCTCTCCATCACTCAAGAACAGAGGCAGAGCAGCATTATAATAGGAGCCATGCCGCCATAAGGGTGGTAATAGAGAGAACCATAAGTCTTCTGAAGATGCGCTTTCAATGCCTGGACCGTTCCGGGTGAGCACTACAATACCTCCCAGAGTGGGTGTCACTGAAAGTCGTTGCATGCTGCGCTCTCCACAATCTGGCACTGGCAAGGGGGTCCCACTGGAGGAAGAGGATCTTAAGGCAGCTACACAGGTCACAGAGGATGAATCCAGTGTTGAGTCAGGAGAGGAGCAGGGTGAGGAGAACACTGAGGGTGTGGAGGCAGATCTCTGTATCCTTCAGGGAGCAGGGTCACCAGGGACAACTTGATCCAATGCTCCTTTGCCTCCCGGATGTTTGAAATAACCCTTTCATTTGAACCCAAAGGCCACTCAGTGCCTGTGCAATAAAGTTTAGAGCCATTTACATCCAGCATTACATACTGGCGTGCCCTGCACCAAAAAAATAAAAAGGTGAAGCAGGCCATTATGACAAATACAAATTTTATGTCATTTTCACAATCCAAACAAACTAATATAACCTTCCCTGGTCTTAATTCATGGACCAGTAAACTTAAACAAAACAGAGCAGAACAGAAGATCATTCATGACCAGTCCCTCTGGTGCTCATGGTGCCTTAAACTTACGTTTGCGAGTGCTACGTCTTGGTGTCCCCCACTGCTCCGCCCCCGACACCCCTCACTAGCAGCAGCACAGGAGGCAGCCTGCTGACTCTGCTGTCTTGTTGGCCTTGATGACCTTGTCAGACACCCTCTGGCCAGTGGAGCCGGTGCTGGCCCTGCCTGGGAGTGGCCAGTACCACGGCTGGCATCTCTCCAGTCATCACAGCCTTATCAGATGCCACGGTGACTGGTAGAGGGGCTGCTGCTGTCATCCAGAGCGCCCTGAGAGGAGCCTGCAGAGATGACAAGCAGCTTGTCTGCCAACATGAGGTCTCTCTGGACCTCCCTGCTTACCAGTGATGGATAGGCACCAAGCTGGGATACTAGATGCCTTGTCCATCTCCCACACTGGCACCGACCAATTGAGGTCAGTGCCTGTGTGAGGGCTTGCAGGTCTGAGAGCAACCCCAGGAACCCCTGATTCTATCCCGGGAGCTGCCTCTCCATGAGAATCGTCACTCTCTCAATGGAGGAGGCAGTACACTTGGCCATGAGGGTCAATGCAGTGCTTATGCTCCGCACGTACCCCTCCAAAACAGAGATCATGGCACACATGCCCTCATGGATCTCCGCCAGATCTTCCCGCACCTCTCGCTGGACACCCAGCATCCACTGCCTAATGAGGCTCATCATCTACCTTCGACTGAGCATTGTACTGGTCTCCAGCAGTCGTCCGACTGCCGGCACCTTGCTCCTCAAGTGAGTGTGAAATGCCCTCACCGCTATTGCTCCGACATTCTAGCCAAAGCTCTAATGCCCACCGAGGTGTTGGTATCTGCGCCGGTGCCTGGTTCAGAGAGCAGGTGTGACGCAGATACAGCTGAAGCCTGGCGGACCTCTGACATCAGGGGTGGCACTTTGGGGTCCGGCAAATGAATGCGTGCTGGCAAATCTAAGAGAGAAAAATGACTTGTCATTAGTTTAAGTCATGACACTGTCACTGTGCATGTCAGGCACCCTGGTGAGACAATGGAGATCTGCATCAAGGTGCCATCGTCTTTCAATGATCAATAGAGTCTCCAGTTCTGAGGCTCCCATCAATGAAGATAATGTTTGCATTATCCGAAACTCTCACTTTTGTGCCCTTCACTCTTACCTTTGCCTTATACCCAGCCTCAATGCAACCAGCTCGTTAGGATTAGGAGGTTAGCGGGGCCTCCAGCAGTCCGCAACCTTATGTCATTACGGGCTGTCTTCTCCTGAAAAGACAGAGGAGCACAGATTAGTCCACCCTCTACCTGCAGTGCCAATGCAGCCTGGCCAACCCCACCTGAGGAGCAGCTTGCAGGGCACAACTGAGTTGTGGCACTCAAGCCGCAGTGAACTCAGTCCAAGCAGCCAGGGCTCACCACCTTGGCCAGCTCCAGCATCATTGACAGTTGGCACTCAGATTCTAACAGCCCTGAGCTCCATGGGGGGGAAGGCCAGATCTTAATACTTCAACACACTGATCCATGCCAACACGGTACTCGCCCTTCCCGAGTGCAGCAAGTCGTTGAACCTTTTGTGGTGCTGCACTCATGTGGCACATCTTCCCAAGCTTTTTTTGTCAGGTGTGGTGGTTTCCTCCTTCCATCTCTGGGGACGAGGGTGACCCTCCTGGCAGCCACCTCCTCTAGGAGGATGGCGAGGCACGGGTCCGAAAACAAGGGGGGGTGGGGGGGGGGGGGGTGGGTGGGTGTGGTGCCGAGTGCCTACCCGACCTGGCCTCCCACCTGGCATCTCCAGCTGCAGTAGGGAGCATACAAAAGATATGTTTTTCCCTGGCAGTCTTCAAGGAGCTGCCTGTGTCATTTTTAAACTGCCCGCTAGTTCACTATTGGACCTGGTGCCCGACAGGCCTTTCCCAGCCAATGGGGAGACGTATTTCACACTGGGCGGGCCTCAATTGGCCAGCCAGCGTGAAATCGCCGTCGGGGGCTGATTGTGGGCGGGGGCCTATTTCCTGACTGGTCCCAGGCCTGCTGATAGTGCGTGCCCGCCAAGGGTAAAATTTAGGCCAAAGACTTCGAGAAAGATGCATCATCTGTGGCTGAATAAAGAAGTTAGGGTTTGGATCAAATTGAAGGAAACACTGTACAGATCTGCAAAGATTAGCGTTAGATCAGAAGATTTTAAAACAAATTTTACAAACCAGAAAAAAATGGCTAAAAAAAATAAAGAGGGAGAAAGAAGAATATGAGAGAAAGCTAGTTAGTAATATAAAAACAGGTAGTAAGAATTTCTACAAATATTTAAATAGGAAACAAGTAACTAAAGCTAGTGTTGATCCTCTAGAGGGTGGGTCTGGGGAACAGATAATGGAAATCAAGGAATTGGCAGAGGCATTGAACAGGTATTTGTGTCTGTCTTCACTGTAGAAGACTCAGAAAACTCCCCAAAGATACTTGAAAATCAAGAGGTGAACGGAAGGGAGGAACTTAAACAATCGCCATCACTAGGGAAAAGGTGCTGGAAAAATTATTAGACCAGATGGCCTGCACTCTAGGGCCTTAAAGGAAGTGTCTGCAGAGATAGTAAATGCATTGTTTATAATCTTCCAAAATTTCTTAGATTCTGAAAGGGTCCTGGTGAATTTGAAAATAACTAATTCAACACCTTTATTCAAGAAAGGAGAGAAACATAAATCACAGGCCAATTAGCCTAACATCTGACACAGGGAAATTGCTAGAATCCATCATTTAGGAGGCTAAAGCAGGATACTTAGAAAATCATAATTTGATTAGGCAGAGTCAACAGAGGTCTGTGTAGGGGAAATTATGTTTAACTAATTTATTAGAGTTTCTTGAGGAAGTAACAAGCAAGATGGATAAAGGGGAACCTGTAGACGTCGAATACTTGGATTTCCAGAAGGCACATAAGGTGCACATCAAAGATTACTACACAAGATAAGATGGTGCAGGGGGTAACATATTAAAAAGGATAAAGGACTGGTTAGCTAACAGGAAGCAGAAAGTAAGGATATATGTGTCTTTTTTGGTTTGGAAAGCTGTAACAAATAGGGTGCCACAGGCATCAGTGCTGGGGCCTCAACTATTTCCAACTTGGATGAAGGGACCGAATGTATGATAACTAAATTTGCTGATGACAACAAGGTAGGTAGGAAAGTAAGTTGTCAAGCAGAAGCAGAGAGTGTGGACAATGATACAGGTTAAGTGAGTGGGCAAAAATCTGGCAGATGGAGTGTAATGTAGAAAAATGTGAACTCGTCTATTTTGGCAAGAAGAATAGAAAAGCAGAATACTATTTAAATGGCAAGAGACTGCAAAGCCCGGTGGTACAGAGGGATCTGGGTGTCCTGGTGCATGAGCCGTAAAAACTTAGTATGCAGATACAGCAAGTGATTAGGAGGGCAAATGGAATGTTGGCATTTATTGCAAGGGCAATGGAATATTAAAGAAGGGAAGTTTTACTGCAGCTGTATAGATGAAATAAGTATGATAGCAAGACATGATCTTGGAATGGAAGATGTGGAATCCATATGGGTGGAGGTAAGAAATAACAAGGGGAAGACAACACTGGCGGAAGTAGTTTATAGGTCCCTAACAATAGCTATGCTGTCAGACAGAGAATAAATCAGGAAATAATGAGGACATGTAAAAAAAGGCAATATATTAATCATGGGTGACTTTAATCTCCATGTAGATTGGGAAAATTGAATTGGCAGAGATAGCCACGAGCAAGAATTCATAGAATGTATTTGGGACAGCTTCCTAGAACAAAAAGTTGTGGATCCAACCAGGGACCAGGCTATTTTGGATCTGTTAATATGTAATGAGGCAGGTTTAATAAATGATCTCAGAGTAAAAGATCCCCTTGGAAACAGTGACCATAACATGGTAGAATTTAGCATTCAGTTTGAGGGTGAGAAACTTAGTTCGGAAACAATTGTGCTAAACTTGAATGAGGGTAATTACAAGGAATGAGGGCAAAGTTGGCTGGAGTGGACTGGGAAAGGAGTTTAGCAGAATAGATGGTTGATGAACAATGATAGACATTTAAGAAAATAGTTCATGCCTCACAACAAAAGATATATCCCAGTGAGGAAGAAGGATTGTAAGAAAAGGATAAACCAACCATGGTTAACCAAGCAAGTTAAGGATAGTATCAAAGTGAAAGAAAAAACATACAATGTGACAAAGATCAGTGGTAAGCCAAAGGATTGTGAAAGTTTTAAAAAATAACAAAAGATGACCAAAAAAATAATAGAGGGAGAAAATAAACTTTGAGGGTAAACTAGCAAGTAATATAAAAACAGACAGTTTTTAAAAATTCATTCATGGGATGTGGGCTTCGTTGGCTGGGCCAGCATTTATTGCTCATCCCTAGTTGCCCTTGAGAGGGTGGTGGTGAGCTGACTTCTTGAACCGCTGCAGTCCATGTGGTGTAGGTACACCCACAGTGCTGTTAGGAAGGGATTTCTAGGATCTTGACCCAGCGACAGTGGAGGAAAAGCGATATATTTCCAAGTCAGGATGGTGAATGACTTGGAGGGGGATCTTCTGGGTGGCGGTGTTCCCATCTATCTGCTGCCCTTGCCCTTCTAGGTGGTAGTGGTCGTGGGTTTGGAAAGTGTTGTCTAAGGAGCCTTGGTGAATTCCTGCAGTGCGTCTTGTAGATGGTACACACTGTTGCTACTGTGCGCCGATGGTGGATGGAGTGAATGTTTGTTGGTATGGTGCCAATCAAGTGGACTGCTTTTCCTGGGTGGTGTCTAGCTTTTTCAGTGCTTTGGGAGCTGCACTCATCCAGGCAAGTGGGGAGTATTCCATCACACTCCTGACTTGTGCCTTGTAGATGGTGGATAGGCTTTGAGGAGTCAGGAGGTGAGTTACTCATCGCATGAATCCTAGCCTCTGACCTGCTCTTGCAGCCACAGTATTTATATAGCTAGTCCAGTTGAGTTTATGGTCAATAGTAGCCCCCAGGATGTTGACAGTGGGGGATTCAGTGATGGTAACATCAAGGGGCAATGGTTGGATTCTCTCTTGTTGGAGATGGTCATTGCCTGACATCTGTGTGGCGCAAATGTTACTTGCCACTTGTCTGCCCAAGCCTGAATATTGTCCAGATCTTGCTGTATTTGGGCATGGACTACTTCAGTATCTGAGGAATCACGAATGGTGCTGAACATTACACAATCATCAGCGAACATCTCCGCTTCTGACCCTACGATGGAAGGAAGGTCATTGATGAAGCAGCTGAAGATGGTTGGGCCTAGGACACTACCCTGAGGAACTCCTGCAGTGATGTCCTGGAGCTGAGATGACTGACCTCCAACAAACACAACCACCTTCCTTTGTGCTATATATGACTCTAACCAGCACAAAGTTTTTTTTTACCCCAATTCCGATTGACTCCAGTTTTGCTAGGATCCCTTGATGCCATACTCAGTCAAATGCTGCCCTGATGTCAAGGGCAGTCACTCTCACCTCACCTCAGGAATACAGTTCTTTTGTCCATGTTTGAACCAAGGCCAATGAGGTCAGGAGCTGAGTGACTCAGACAGAACCCAAACTGGGCATCAGTGAGCAGGTTATTGCTAAACAAGTGCCGCTTGATAGTACTGTTGCTGACCCCTTCCATTACTTGACCGATGATTGAGAGTAGGCTGTTGGGGCGGTAATTCACCAGGTTGGATTTGTCCAGCTTTTTGTGTACAGGACATATCTGGGCAATTTTCCACATAGCCGAGTAGATGCCAGTGTTGTAGCTGTACAGGAACAGCTTGGCTAGGGGCACAGCAAGTTCTGGAACACGAGTCTTCAGTACTATTTCTGGAATATTGTCAGGGCCCATAGCCTTTGCCGTATCCAGTGACTTCAGCTGTTTCTGTGATGCTGGGGACCTCCGGAGGAGGCCGAGATGGATCATCCACTTGGCACTTCTGGCTGAAGATTGTTGTGAATGCCTTATCTTTTGCACTGCTGTGCTGGGCTCCTCCATCATTGAGGATGGGGATATTTGTGGAGTCACCTCCTTCTTTCAGTGAGTTGTTTAATTGTCCACCACTATTCACGACTGGATGTGGCAGGGGTGCAGAGCTTAGATCTGATCCGTTGGTCGTGAGATCGTTTAGTTCTGTCTATCACTTGCTGCTTAAGCTGTTTGGCACACAAGTAGTCCTGTGTTATAGCTTCACTAGGTTGACACCTCATTTTTAGGAATGCCTGATGCTGCTCCTGGCATGCCCTCCTGCACTCTTCATTGAACCAGGGTTTGTCCCTTGGCTTGATGGTAATGATAGAGTGGGGGTTATGCCGGGCCATGAGGTTACAAATTGTGTTCAAGTGCAATTTTACTGCTGCTGATGGCCCACAGCACCTCATGGATGCCCAGTCTTGAGTTGCTAGATCTGTTTGAAATCTATCCCATTTAGCACGGCGGTAGTGCCACACAACGCGATGGATGTTATCCTTAATGTGAAGGCAGGACTTTGTCTCCACAATGACTGTGTGGAGGTCACTCCATTGATACTGTCATTGACAAATGCATCTGTGGCAGGCAGGTTGGTGAGGATGAGATCAAGTATGTTTTTCTCTTTTGTTGGTTCCCTCACTAGACCCAGTTTAGCAGCTATGTCATTTAGGACTTGGCCAGCAGTGGTGCTACTGAGACACTCTTGGTGATGGACACTAAAGTCCCCCACCCAGAGTATGTTCTGTACTCTTGCCACCCTCAGTGCTTCCTCCAAGTTATGTTCTACATGAGGAGCACTGATTCATCAGCTGAGGGAGGGAGATACGTGGTAATCAGCAGGAGGCTTCCTTTCCCATGTTTGACCTGATGCCATGAGACTTCAGAGGTGTTAAGGACTCCCAGGGATACTCCCTCCTGACTGTATACCACTGTGCCCCCACCTCTGCTGGTTCTACTGGTAGGCAGGACAAACCCAGGAATGGTGATGGTGGGTGTCTGGGACATTATCTGTAAGGTATGATTCCGTGAGGATGACTATGTCAGGCTGTTGCTTGACCAGTCTCTGAGATAGTCCTCCCAAATTTGGCACTAGCCCCCAGATGTTAGTAAGGAGGATTTTGCTGGGTCAACAAGGCTGCGATTGCCGTTGTCATGTATGTTGCCTAGGTTGATACTGGGTGTCCATCCGGTTTCATTCTTTTTTTGTGGCTTTGTAACAACTGAGTGGCTTTCTAGAAGGCATTTAAGAGTCAACCATATTGCTGAGGGTCTGGAGCCATATGTAGGCCAGACCAGGTAACAACTACAGATTTCCTTCCTTAAAGGGCATTAGTGAACCAGATGGGTTTTTACAACAATCATCAATGGTTTCATGGTCATCATCAGACTTTTGATTTCAGATTTTTATTGAATTCAATTCCTCCACCTGCTGTGAGAGCATTACCCTGGGTCGCTGGATTACTAGCCCAAAGACGATACCACTAAGCCATCCCCTTTAGGTTCCCTGAAAGAGCTTCTTTAAATATATAAAAAGGAAGAGAGAGGCCAAAGTTAATAAAGACCCCTTAGAGAATGGGGCTGGGGAAATAATAATGGGGAACCAGGAAATAGCAGGAGTTGAAAAATACTTTGCTTCAGTCTTCATAGTAGAAGACACTAATAGTATACCAAAAATACTAAATAATCATGGGGCAAAAAGGGGAGGAAATAAATACAATAACTAACACTAGAGAAAAAGTATTAGGGAAACTAATGGGGCTAAAGGCCAATAAGTCCCCTGGACCTGATGGGTTGCATCCTAGGATATTAAAGGAAATAGCTGCAGAGATAGTGGATGCACTGGTAACAATCTTCCAAGAATCATTAGATTCTGGAAAAGTCCCAGAGGATTGGAAAATTGCCAATGTAACACCCATATTGAAAAAGGGAGGGAGATAAAAACAGGTAACTATAGGCCAATTAGCTTAACATCATTCTTTGGGAAAATGTTGAAGTCTATTATAAAGAATGTAATAGCAGAACATTTAGAAATGCATAATATAATCAAGCAACCAGCATGGCTTCATGAAGGGGCAATCATGCCTGACAAATTTATTAGAATTCTTTGAGCATGTAACAAGCAGGATGGATAAAGGGGAACCAGTAGATGTAATATATTTGGATTTCCAAAAGGAGTTTGATAAGGCACCACACATAAGGCCACTTAATAAGATAAGAGCCCATGGTGTTGGGGGTAGTATATTAGCATGGATAGAGGACTGGAGAACTAATAGAAGACAGAGAGTTGGGATACGGGGGAGCATTTTCAGGTTGGCAACCTGTAACTAGTGGAGTGCCACAGGGATCTATGCTGGGGCCACAATTATTTATAATATATATTAATGACTTGGATGAGGGAAATTGATGTACTATCGCCAAGTTTGCGGATGACACAAAAATAGGTGAGAAGACAAGTGGTAAGGATGACACAAAGGGTCTACAGAGGGATACAGGTTAAGTGAGTGGGCAAAAACTTGGCAGATGGAATATAATGTGGGAAAATGTGAGGTTATGCACTTTGGCAGGAAGAATAGAGGAGCTGAATATTATTTAAATGGAGAAAGACTGAAGAAAGCTGCAGCACAGAGGGGTTTGGGGGTCCTCATGCATGAATCCCAAAAAGCTAGCATACAAGTTCAGCAGGTAATAGGTAAGGCAAATGGAATGTTTGGCCTTTACTTCAAAGGGAATAGAACATAAAAATAAGGAAGTATTGCTAAAACTATACAAGGCACTAGTTAGACCACACCGAGAATACTGTGAACAGTTTTGGTCCCCTTATCTAAGGAAAGATATACTGGCATTGAAGGCAGTCCAGAGAAGGGTTCATTGGTTGATCCCGGGGATGGAGGTGTTTTCTTACGAGGAAAGGTTGAGTAGGTTGGGCCTGTACTCATTGGATTTTAGAAGAATGAGAAGCAACCTTATTGAAACATATAGGGGAGAATTTTCTACATGTTGGGCAGGCCAGTCAGGAGCGGGCGCAGGCAGGCGTGAAGCCAATCGCTGCTTGTGACTAGCTCCGCACCGCCAATTTACATGGGCGGGCCAATTAAGGCCCTCCCATTGTGAATCACGGCTCCCGAGGATGGCGGACGGTGGGCAATGGTGACCCGGTGGCCTGTAGAAAGAGCGCGCAGGCAGTTTTCCAAGGGCTGGCAACGATGGCGACCAGAAGGCCTCCTGACAGTGCTGTCGGAGAGCAGGCCAGGCAGGAGGGCAGGTTGGCAGGGCACTGTGCCCCTTGATTCTCAGATGAGTGCCTTGCTGCCCTCCTCAAGGAGGTGGCAGCACGGCGTGAAATCCTCATGCTGAGGGACAAGAGGAGGAGGCAACCCCACATGACAAAATGTGCCTGGGAGGAGGTGGCAGAAAGGGTCAGTGCACACGATGTGGTGCAATTCTCCTGGGTTCAGTGCCGCAAATGCTTCAACGACGTATTGCGATCAGGGTGAGTACCGTGTTGGCATAGGTCACTTAGCAAGCAGTTAGGTTGGCCCCACCCCCCACCCCCCCCCCCCCCCCCCCCCCCCCCCACCCCCCACACCGGCGCATCCCCCCCCCCTCCACACACACACACACACACACCAAACTCTGAATGTAGTTACTGTATTGAACCATTCACGGCATGTGGCCTTCGCTGGGTGGGCCAGCATTTATTGTCCATGCCTAGTTGACCCTGAGAGGGTGGTGTTGAGCTGGCTTCTGTATTTGCTGCATTTGGTACACCCATAGTACTGTTTTGGGGTGATGTCAAGGATCTGTACCTAGGTGCAGTGCTGGAATGCCTAAACGTTTCAAAGTCAGGATGCTGACTGACTGGGAGGGGAACCTCCAGGTGGCGGGGCACCCATCCACCTGCTTCCCCTGATGTTCTATGTGGTACTGCTTCCTTGCTTTGGAGGGTGAAATGGTGTGGATGGAAAATGTGATGGAGGCAGCATCTGGGCAAGCGGGTCAGCCCTGGCTGCTGGGAGTGAGTGTACGGCTCTCCAGGGTCACGTTTCACTGGAGTCCTGCAATGTTTCACTCAGCTGGGTGTGGCAGGGATGCAATGGCAATCCAGATAGAGGGTGGACTAATTCAATGCTCCTCTCTCCTTTTCAGGAGTAGACCACACACAATAACGCTGAGCGGATGCAGACTGGCGGAGGCCAGGCACAGTTGGCAATTCTCACCAGATATGAGCAGGAGGCTCTCAAGCTGGAGGGGCACTGTGCACCCAGTGAACCGATAGCGGTGAGGCTGGGTTGCCGGGGGAGGTAAGAGGCCATGCACTGAGGTCACAATGTCTGCCCTTGCAACCATTGCACTGTTGACTGTTTATTGAATTCAGCATCCAAATGGGTTTCCCATTGATTATGGAAGGAGGAGCGCATCCTGATCCGGGAGCCAGGCATGTACATTGACATTGTCATGACTTCAACTAATCAAATGTCCTTGTTCTTTCTTTCAGCCTCACCGGAACGAGGAGGCAGGGGGCCCGCCACTAACACCTGATGGCCCTGGTGACTTACAAGCACCAGCATCACACCATCTCAGCCAGGCAGGCACCAGCGCAGGTACTAGCACCTCAGTGGGGATAAGATCATTGGTTACTGTCCTAGGGCACGGTGGTGAGGGCACTTCACATTCGCTTGAGGTGCTGGTGGAGACAAAGAGTGCCCAGGGCGCTGGCAGTCGGAGGACTGCAGGGGACTAGGGACATGCTCAGTCGGTGGCTGATGATGTGCCTCTGGAGTCATTTCTGAGGCAGCAGGTGCTGGAAGTCCAGCAGGGTGTGCGGGAGGAACTGGCGGAGATAACTGAGGGAATGTGTGCCATGGTCTCCGTGATGGAGGAGTCCAGCAATGCATTGACCCTCATGGCTGAGTGCAATGCTTCCTCCACGGAGAGTGGCGACTCTCAAGGCAAGGCTCCTCCAGAAGAACAATCAGGTCTTCCTGGGGATGCGTTTGGACCCGCAAGCCCTCACAGCAGCACTGACCTCAGGTGGTCAGTGTCAGTGTGGGAGATGGATTGGGCACCCAGTATCCCAGCTCGGTGACCATCCATCAATGGTGAGCAGGGAGGCTCGAAGTGACCACATGTTGGTGCACGAGCTGCCTGTCGTCTCTGCGGGCTCTTCTCAGATGCTCCAGATGCAGGCAGCAGCTCATCTGCCCCTCTGCCAGTCACTGTGGGACCTGATGAGGCTGCAGTGACTGGGGAGATGCCAGCTGTGGAACTGGCTGCTCCGTCCCAGGCGAGACCATCACAGGCTCCACAGGCCAGAGAAGGCCTGCCAAGGTCATCAAGGCCAACAGGACAGCAGAATGAGCAGGCTGTCTAAAATGCCAGCGCCATGAGGGGGGAGCACCTAGACGTACAGCCCAAAAACACAAGTGTAAGGCACCTTACGCACACCATGGGCTTCTCACTGGTGGTTTTCTGTTGCCCTGGTATTAGTTGATTATTAGCCGGTGTGCAGCTCAACACCTGTGAATGAAGTTTCTTTTCTGTTTTATTTTGTGAAATCATTAAATGCTTTAGTTGTGAACAAGGCTCAGGGTGATTCCTTACTTCTGCAAGTGTACAGGAACTCATGATGTTATAAGTGACTTGTTTGTCATTGAGCTTTATTGACAAGGCACATAGTTAATGTTCCTAACCAGGAAGATGTTGCTGTCAGGTATTGAATATGGAGCCTTCAGCCCTGACATATGTTGGAGGTCCATCTGTGGTGGGCCATCTGAAGGTTCGTTGGGCTACAGCCTCCCAGTTGTCCCTGCCTCCCTGGAGATTGCCCGGGTCAGCGTCTATTCCCTCAGTGGTCTCCTGAGCGTGTTGGTCTTCGGACTCACTACTGGGTTCAATGTGTGCAGCCAGAGCATCTGCATCTACATCTTCTTCCTCCACCGCATCCCCTCATTCCAGTGCCAGATTGTGGAGAGCGCAGCATGCAACCACTATCAGTGACACACGATCTGGGGGGTATTGGAGTGCACCCCTTGAATGGTCCTAGCATTGGAAGCGCATCTTGAGAAAACTGATGGTTCTCTCCACCACAGCCCTTGTGATGCCCTGGCTCCTACTGTACCGCTGCTCAGCCTCTGTTCTTGGATGGCGGAGAGGCGTAATGAGCTACCTTCTGAGGGGATAGCCCTTGTCACCCAGCAGCCATCCATCCAGCTGAGCTGGGGCACTGGAGAGCCTTGGCACCTGGGAGTGTCTGAGGATGTAAGCATCGTTGGAGCTGCCTGGGTACCTTGCACAAACTTGCAGAATCTGCATCCTGTGATCACACACTATCTGCACATTCATGGAATGGAAGCCCTTCCTATTGATGAAGGCACCAGGCTCACCCACTGGTGCCTTGATGGCCACATGTGTGCAGTCGATTGCACCCTGGACACGGGGGAACCCAGCAATGGCCACGAAGCCTCTGGCTCGCTGTGTCTGGCTGGCCTCATCCCAGCTGCAGTGAATGAAAGTCAATGCACAACTGAACAGAGCGTCTGTCACCTGCTTGACACAAGTGTGGACAGCTGACTGGCAGACTCCGCAAAGATCACTCACTGACCCCTGGAAAGAACTGGAGGCATAGAAGTTGAGGGCAGCCGTGACCTTCAATGCCACTGGCACACAGTTGGAGCTGATCTCAGGGACTATCATCTGACAAATAGAGGTCACTGTCTCCCTTGAGAGTCGGAGCCTCCTTCGCTGCACCTCAGACATACTGAGGTAGCTGCTTCGCCGCCTGTAAGCCCTGGCAGCAGGATATTGGCGTCTTCTATGGCCCCGTCCACCTTGCACTTCCTGTTGGCCCTGCGCCCCTTGTGCCTGCACCTGTTCTCCCAAAGGTGGCTTCCCTGGAGGACGAATATGAACTCCTGGCCTTCTCCCCCTTCTGGCCCTCTCTTCCTGCTCAGAGGAGGTGCCTCCAGTGGAAAGAACAACTCCAATTCCCAGGGTAAGGGAAGGCTGCCTGAAAGCAGCAAGGCCTCAAGAATGATGTTCACTCCAGAGTCCTGACCTGAAGCTTGTTATTCCTGTACAAGCATCTCTGGAGAGATTTGAAGTTCTCCTGTTCACACAAGCAAGTCGCAGAAAGTTTAAAAAGTAAATGTCTAACAAATACCACTTGCGAGCCCACTCACCCCTCTTATCCTGCCTGTGGATGAGGTTTTTAAAAATGTGGCCTACCGCCTGCCCATTGCGCCCATGAGATGCTCTGAAAAATCTCAGTCTATTCATGCCTTGAGGGCCTTAAGTGGCCTATTAATCAATAGCGGGCATGCATCGGAGCTCATAGCATGTCCGCCCACTGAAATATCGCAATGGCGCGCAGTGATGTCGGGACGCACGCCTGATGTCACAGTGCGTCATTTTACAGTCAGTGCGTCGGGCCCGCCCCTGCATGCTGCCGTCAAAATTCTGGCCATAAGATTCTTAGGTGGCTTGACATGGTAGAAACTGAAAGGCTGTTTCCTCTTGTGGGAGAGACTAGGACCACAAGGCATAATCTCAGAGTAAGGGGGCGCCTATTTAAAACTGAGACGAGGAATAATTTCTTCTCTCAGGGAGTAATGAGTCTGTGGAATTCTTTACCGTAGAAGGCTATAGAGGCTGTGTTATTAAGTATATTCAAGACTGAGATAGACAGATTTTTAATCAGTAAGAGAATCAAGGGTTATAGGGAAAAGGCAGGAAAGTGGAGTTGAGGATTATCAGATCAGCCATGATCTCATTGAATGGCAGAGCAGACTCGATGGGCCAAATGGCCTACTTCTGCTCCTACATCTTATGGTCTTATGGCCTTGGTGAGTCCACATCTGGAATAGTAGCTTTAACTTCTGAGCTGCCCAATGTTACGTTGGGGGGTACCCCAAAGCTGCTCTGGGGAATCCCCTTCGGAAGTTCACAGGTAAGGTTTGCATGGCAATTTCCCAGAAGTGCAAACTTCCCCAAGCTTAAACTTTAAAACTAAAACTCATGCAAAAATACAAATATAACTTACTTAAACTGTCTCTATTTCCTAACACCCCCCAAATCCTATCCACTTACCTTAGACATTTACCTTCTCCTTGACTTGTCAAGGACCTTTAAATTTCACTGGACCTTGAAACTTTCCTGGTTTACAGCAGCTAGTGCCATAAAAAATGGGCAAGGCCTCCTTCACTTTGATTCTCTTGCATTTCGATGCTGTGCCCTGGGGAGGTGCTGCACTACTTGGGTCTCACTGGGCATGAGTTGGAAGGTCAGGTGAGATAGGATTGATTAAAAGTTGAGGTAAGTAATTGGGCACGGAGTGGCAATCTGACACTGATTGCCACTCTGAAGAAGTTCAGGCTAACTGTATTCTGTTTTCCAAAACAAAAACAGAATTACCTGGAAAAACTCAGCAGGTCTGGCAGCATCTGGCAGGTCTGGAGAAGAAAAGAGTTGACGTTTCGAGTCCTCATGACCCTTCGACAGAACTTGAGTTCGAGTCCAAGAAAGAGTTGAAACATAAGCTGGTTTAAGGTGTGTGTGTGTGGGGGGCGGAGAGATAGAGAGAGAGAGAGGTGGAGGGGGGGATGTGGTTGTAGGGACAAACAAGCAGTGATAGAAGCAGATCATCAAAAGATGTCAACGACAATAGTACAATAGAACACATAGGTGTTAAAGTTAAAGTTGGTGATATTATCTAAACGAATGTGCTAATTAAGAATGGATGGTGGGGCACTCAAGGTATAGCTCTAGTGGGTTTTTTTTTTAGATAATGGAAATAGGTGGGAAAAGGAAAATCTTCATAATTTATTGGAAAAAAAAGGAAGGGGGAAACAGAAAGGGGGTGGGGATGGGGGAGGGAGCTCACGACCTAAAGTTGTTGAATTCAACATTCAGTCCGGAAGGCTGTAAAGTCCCTAGTCAGAAGATGAGGTGTTGTTCCTCCAGTTTGCGTTGGGCTTCACTGGAACAATGCAGCAAGCCAAGGACAGACATGTGGGCAAGAGAGCAGGGCGGAGTGTTAAAATGGCAAGCGACAGGGAGGTTTGGGTCATTCTTGCGGACAGACCGCAAGTGTTCTGCAAAGCGGTCGCCCAGTTTATGTTTGGTCTCTCCAATGTAGAGGAGACCACATTGGGAGCAACGAATGCAGTAGACTAAGTTGGGGGAAATGCAAGCGAAATGCTGCTTCACTTGAAAGGAGTGTTTGGGTCCTTGGACGGTGAGGAGAGAGGAAGTGAAGGGGCAGGTGTTGCATCTTTTGCGTGGGCATGGGGTGGTGCCATAGGAGGGGGTTGAGGAGTAGGGGGTGATGGAGGAGTGGACCAGGGTGTCCCGGAGGGAGCGATCCCTACGGAATGCCGATAAGGGGGGTGAAGGGAAGATGTGTTTGGTGGTGGCATCATGCTGGAGTTGGCGGAAATGGCGGAGGATGATCCTTTGAATGCGGAGGCTGGTGGGGTGATAAGTGAGGACAAGGGGGACCCTATCATGTTTCTGGGAGGGAGGAGAAGGCGTGAGGGCGGATGCGCGGGAGATGGGCCGGACACGGTTGAGGGCCCTGTGAATGGCCGTGGGTGGAAAACCTCGGTTAAGGAAGAAGGAGGACATGTCAGAGGAACTGTTTTTGAATGTAGCATCATCGGAACAGATGCGACGGAGGCGAAGGAACTGAGAGAATGGGATGGAGTCCTTACAGGAAGCGGGGTGTGAGGAGCTGTAGTCGAGATAGCTGTGGGAGTCGGTGGGTTTGTAATGGATATTGGTGGACAGTCTATCGCCAGAGATTGAGACAGAGAGGTCAAGGAAGGGAAGGGAAGTGTCAGAGATGGACCACGTGAAAATGATGGAGGGGTGGAAATTGGAAGCAAAATTAATAAATTTTTCCAAGTCCCGACGAGAGCATGAAGCGGCACCGAAGTAATCATCGATGTACCGGAGAAAGAGTTGTGGAAGGGGGCTGGAGTAGGACTGCAACAAGGAATGTTCCACATACCCCATAAAGAGACAGGCATAGCTGGGGCCCATGCGGGTACCCATAGCCACACCTTTTACTTGGAGGAAGTGAGAGGAGTTGAAGGAGAAATTGTTCAGCATGAGAACAAGTTCAGCCAGACGGAGGAGAGTAGTGGTGGATGGGGATTGTTCGGGCCTCTGTTCGAGGAAGAAGCTAAGGGCCCTCAGACCATCCTGGTGGGGGATGGAGGTGTAGAGGGATTGGACATCCATGGTGAAGAGGAAGCGGTTGGGGCCAGGGAACTGGAAATTGTTGATGTGACGTAAGGTGTCAGAGGAATCACGGATGTAGGTGGGAAGGGACTGGACAAGGGGAGACAGAAGGGAGTCAAGATAACGAGAAATGAGTTCTGTGGGGCAGGAGCAAGCTGAGACAATCGGTCTACCGGGGCAGTTCTGTTTGTGGATTTTGGGTAGGAGATAGAAGCGGGCCGTCCGAGGTTGGGCGACTATCAGGTTGGAAGCTGTGGGAGGGAGATCCCCAGAGGAGATGAGGTCAGTGACAGTCCTGGAAACAATGGCTTGATGTTCAGTGGTGGGGTCATGGTCCAGGGAGAGGTAGGAGGAAGTGTCTGCGAGTTGACGCTCAGCCTCCGCGAGGTAGAGGTCAGTGCGCCAGACAACAACAGCACCACCCTTGTCAGCGGGTTTGATGACAATGTCAGGGTTGGACCTGAGAGAATGGAGTGCAGTAAGTTCAGAGAGAGACAGGTTAGAATGGGTGAGAGGAGCAGAGAAATTGAGACGACTAATGTCGCGCCGACAGTTCTCAATGAAAAGATCGTGAGAAGGTAAGAATCCAGAGGGAGGGGTCCAGGTGGAGGGAGAATATTGGAGATGGGTAAAAGGATCCGTTGAACTGGGAGAGGACTCCTGCCCAAAGAAGTGAGCCCGGAGACGAAGACGGCGGAAGAAGAGTTCAGTATCATGCCGAGCCCGAAATTAATTGAGGTGAGGGCGTAAGGGTATGAAACTAAGTCCTTTGCTGAGCACTGAACGTTCAGCATCGGAGAGGGGAAGGTCAGGGGGTATAGTGGATACACGGCTGGGGTTGGGATTGGAAGAAAGGGTGGGGACGGAGGGACAGGCAGGGGTGGAGGGTCCTAGATGGGTGTTGGTGTCGATGAGTTGTTGGAGCTTGCGTTCCTTAGCACTTGAGAGAAAGAGAAAAAGTTTCTTGTTGAGGCGTTGGATGAGCCGAAGGATAAAATGAAACTGGGGGCATGCGCAGCTTTGAAAAAGGATACGGCGGTGCTGCTGGAGGGAGAGGTCGAGTGTGTTCATATGGCAGCGCATGGCACTGAGTGTGGATTTCAGAATGTGACGGGAACAGCAGTCCGAGAAACGTTTTATGTCCCGGAGATACCTGTAATCCTGGGTGGGTTCGAAACATGAGGGGTGGAATTTCAGTTGAAATCCACGTGGGGTAAGTCGGAGACGGAGACAGTCACTGAGAAAGGAGATATGGCTGTGAAAGCGGGTTTTAGTAAACACCTTGTCAAACACTAGGAGGGAAATGGAAAGCAAGGAAGGTGAGCAAGACAACAGAGAGATACGGAAATCTTGTCGCAGAGAGGAACAGAACTTCTTCAAGGAGGTAGGCATTTCTTGAAGAGCAGTGGCAGTCAATTAAACACAGAGATAAAAACAAAAAAACTGCGGATGCTGGAAATCCAAAACAAAAACAGAATTACCTGGAAAAAGGATATAATTGTATTAGAAACAGTACAGAGACGGTTCACTCAACTCATTCCTGGGATGAAGGGCTTATCTTATGAAGAAAAGTTGTAGAGGTTGGGCCTATACCCAATGGAGTTTAGAAGAATGAGAGGTGATCTTATTGAAACATATAAGATCCTGAGGTGATTTGATAGAGTAGATACCGGAAGGATGGTTCCAGTTATGGGAGAGATTAGAACCAGTGGACACAGTTTAAGAATAAGATGGAGATGAAGAGAATTTTTTTTCTCTCAAAGGGATGTTAGTATGTGAAATTCTCTTCCCCAGAAAGCATTGGAGGCTGGAGAATTTATTCAAGGCAGAGTTAGACAGCTTTTTAATAGACAAGTAAATCAGGGGTTATTGGGGGGCAGACGGCAAAGTGAAGTTGAACATAACCAGATTAGCCATGATTATATTGAATGGTGGAGCAGGTTTGAAAGGCTGAATGGCCTACTCCTGCTCCTAAGTCCTATGTTCCTATGTTAATATTGATGCACTGACTGCCATCATTTTCAAAGGACTTCTGCTGGATAGTCAAAAAACTTGCCCATTACATAAGTAGATTGCCTTTAAGATGCTTATCAGGGTTCCAAAACCCTGCACAGTTACGGGATGTCAGATAAATACAATTAACTTTTATACAAGTGCCATTGATGAGAAACATTTGGAGGTGACCTTGTCACGAACGGAACTGTGTTTAAGGAAAAATAACAGGAGACTCTGGAATGACATGTCCTCCAGAACAGTCTAACAATAACAATGCAACACTTGTTCACAGTGTTACCTATCATCAGCATATGCTGCGAGAGGGAAAAATATTTGAAACAACAACTAGAGTAGCAGTTTGGTTAAAAAAACATTTAAATTCATCAACTTGAGCTATGAAATACCTTGAAAGTGACACAATGTAAGTTAAATTGGGTGATGTAGTGCCGATTTTTTTTGGTGCGACATGCCTATATATAAGATTTGAAATTGGGGTCTGAATTCCACACCCACAATTCCAAAATGAAATGCAAAGAATGCCTTCTTGGTAAAGGGGTGTGCACCACCTAACAACCACCAATAGTTTGCAGAGAAGTGAGATGAAGACACAAATTAATGTGCAATTGATAATGATGCCAATGCTGCCGTTTTCCCAAATCCCCACCCCAGCAAACCTTTCTGAACCTCGCACAGCTGAGCATGATGTTAAATGGAATGAAAACCTCCTACTAACTGTTCAACATAGGCTGGGCAGGAACCTGGATGTCCCGTGCTGCTAGTTTCCATGGGGCCTTATTTGGGAGGAACCGGTGTTGGGGGAGATGTGACAGATGGGGAGGGGACTTGTTTAAGTTGAGGTCAATGAACTTGGTGGTATTGGTCTGTTGGTCAGCAGAAATCATATTCCCCTGAGGGTTCAGACTTCTGTCACAGCCTGAGAGATGAGATGAGAGATCTTCACAGAGATTTAGCTGAATTTTGAGATTTATTCATCTCCCTTATGAACTGTGTGTGTTTGTGTGTGTTGGGGGTGGGGGTGCGTTGGGGGGGCCAGGGGTGGTGGTGGTGTGCAGTGCAATGGATGGGTGCGTGGAAACTAGCACACAGGCCATCCAGGTATCCAGGTTCCTGCCTAGCCTTTATGGAACAGTTGTAACAACATTTTATCTTCATATCGTAAATCAAAAAAGAAATATGTATGTACTGTTCCATGTAGGAAAAGTACCATTTTTGTAACAATTATCTTTCCGTTTTGTTTCCACTATTGACCCAAAGAAAAGCTCAATAAGATAGCAGAACAAGATAAAAATACCTATCTACTGCATCCTCATTAATTTCCATGTAGCATTTAAAGTGTAGACTTCTATCCTGAGTGTTCACTCACTTTGTTCCCTTCTGGGCCATTGGTGCTGACAGTCCCGTGAACAGCTTGCTCATACTGCATTACTAATTCCTTTTGCCTAATGGACTCCCAAGATGCACGTATAATGGGGTGGGTATTAGTAACTGGGCAACATTCATCTGCTCTATGCCTTCTGGGGGGAGCGGTCAATGATGGGGTTTCCATCATATGCATCTTGGCACTTAAAACGTTGTTCCTAAGGCTTTTAGCCTCAATAGATTTTATATACACTTGCAATAGGAAACAATCTGTTGCTTGTGAAAAAGGTGATTTATGAAGGCAGAGCTACGAAGAGCTTTGACGCTTGAGGGTTTGATTTTCTTGTCTGTTTTGATGAACTTCCTCTCTAGTCACTGCAGCAATGCAGTCAGAGTCCAGTGGACTGGTTCAGTAAAAGACTGGGGCCCAGATAGGCCTGGTCCTAAATTTACTTGCGATTTGTTGGAGGCAGTGATTCCACATGCACCTTGGAAGTCCAGCTAGGTCAGTGGGTGTAATGGGAACCCCTTCATCACCGCCACAATAACTGGAGAGTTCCAGCAACATGGGCGAGCAAGGTGTGCCTGCTGGGATTGTATCCCATTGGACTTCAGCTTCCTGTTCATTTTCCTCTACTGATAAGTAAACTCTTCTTTGCAAATATCTACACAGGTCATTCCTGTTCACAAGACACAGATGGATGCATGGTGATCTCATTTTACACAATAATGTCAGCTTGCTTAAATCTCTAAATATATTAGCATCCTCCATCCCCACCCCCTTTCCGATCCCCTTTTTTGCCGAATAATTTATATAGATTTTTCTTTTCCCCCTATTTCCATTATTTTTAAATGTATTTCCATCCACTGTTTTATCTCTATCTTTTAGCCTATTTTGATTCCTCCACCCCACCCCCACTAGGGCTATCTGTACCTTGCTTGTCCTGCTTTCTACCCTTAATTAGCACATTCCTTAGATAATATCACCACCTTCAACACATTTGTCCTTTTGTCTATGACATCTTTTGGCTATCTCCACCTATCACTGGTCCTCTATCCAGCTCTACTTGTCCCACCCCCCCCCTTAAACCAGCTTATATTTCACCTCATTTTTATTTTTACTTAGTTCTGTTGAAGAGTCATATGGACTCGAAACGTGTTCTGTGTTCCTCTCGTAGATGCTGCCAGACCTGCTGGGTTTTTCTAGGTATTTTTATTTTTATTTTGGATTTCCAGCATCTGCAGTTTTTTGCTTTTAAATATATTAGCATGTTCTGAATGAATTACCGTTTACATTTTTATTAAAATGTAATTAAGTGCAGCAGGAACCATTTACACAAGAATAAATAGTTACCTCTACTCCTTATCTGACAAGAAGCAACTTGTTGTCTGAAGTCATTAACATTGTTTAATACTTTAATGCTGGAGATTGAAGCACTGAAGATCAATATGACAGAGAGTATTACACAGCAGGAATTTTATTTTATTCATTCTCAGGGTGTGTGCTTCGCTGTCTGGGCCAGCATTTATTGCCCACCCCTAGTTGCCCTTGAGAAGGTGGTGGTAAGCTGCCTCCTTGAACTGCTGCATTCCATGTGGCGTAGGTACACGCGCAGTGTTGTTAGGAAGGGAGTTCGAGGCTTTTGACCCAGCGACAATGAGGGAACAGCAATATATTTCCAAGTCAGGATGTGAGTGGCTTGGAGGGGAACTTCCATAAGCATGTTACTTCTCTTTGACATTGATACTGTAATATGGCCTTTGAACTAATCTATTGCTGAGATTAATTTTGTTTGTTAATGTTTAGACTCATTGCTGTTCTATTAGAACAGCTTATTAAATGTGCTGTTTAAAAAGCTGATATTGTGCCAATAAGGCGGACTTTACAGCCTTTTCCCATAACCCCAAGACCTGGCACTGGACAGGAGCAGCTTTCAACAATAGATAACATGTGGAAAACCCCAGCGCTGGAGAATGTTGGAAACTATGGAGCCGAGGTCACCTTCCCCCTGCCATGTTGTGTCTTGCTCACTGTATCCCAAACTGCTGTTTTAAATGGACTCTAATTTTCATATTAATTAATGAATACAAATTGCTTCCAACATCCCCCTAGGCACTCTGCTCCAGAGATTGATCAGTGTTAATATTCTTTATGCAATTCAATGGTTGAAATATAATTGCAGCATTAATACACAAGATATATCTGTGATCAGTACTTCTTATTTGAATGTGTAACATATGACAAATAGTGCCAAAACATATACACAGTATCAGCAGCTCTCAAAACTTACAGTGATGAGCAAGGTTCATGAGCAATAAGGCACTACTTCCTATGAGTTCTATTTTGAAGATCACTTGTCTATTTTGAAGATCAGGCTCATTCAAGGGAAGGATTTTTCCCACGTTGGGCAGGCTCGATGGGAGCGGGCTGGGGCCGCTGGAAAGCTGGCAACCACCCACGATCGGCGCCGAACAGTGATTTCACGCTGGCGGGCCAATTAAGGCCCACCCAGCATGAAATGCGTACTGCAGCGCTGAGCTGCAGCCTGTGTGTGTGGGGGGTGGGAATGAGCACGACCTTCACGCATGCGTGCAGGTGCACGCTGAAAAAGCTCCCTGAGGCACAGAGCTGCCTCAGGGAGAAGGACATTTTTCAGAATAAAAAATATCTTAAAAATGTTATAAAACTGTGTCCCCTCATGTGACTCTGTCAGATAAGCAGGGACATGCCATTAATTAAATTTTAAATTTTTGATTTTATTTTTATTTGCTGTTGGAAACCTCATCCCGCCCATGGGTGAGGTTTCCTAAAAAATGCAAAGGCCACTTAGTCTTTTCTCCTGCCCACCAACTGTAAGATTGGATAGGCAGCGAATAGTTCTCTCAATTAACTTTTTAATGGCCTTAATAGTCTTTTAATTGTTGGCAGGCATGCTGCTGACTCCCATGCTCACCCACCGACCAAGATGACGTTGGGAAGCTCGCCCGATATCATCACGCATCATTTTATGCTCGGTCGGGTCGGGCGCGTGCCTGCCCGCCGAGCTAAAAATTCTCCCCCAAGACTTCATGTAGCTTCTTAAAGGTGTGCAGTGATGTTTTATTTACAATTAGAAAAGAATGTCAGAGCACATAATTATAAGTTGAATAAGCTCTAAGCCAAGCTCAGTTTAAGAAATCAATTCACACTTATCGACTAATTTGGATTCTTTTTCTGGAGGGCACTTGACCACTGAAAGTGTGTTAGGCCAGGATTTCCACCCCATGAACTGACCCTGCCATGAAACCAACCCATTTACCTCGTTTGACGATAATCCTGGGAGGGTCTAGTTCAAAGTGATGACAACGGTTAGGGAGGAAGGCAGAATGATATAGCTGTGGGACATGAAAGAGGTAAAGAGCCAGCTATGGAAGGGATAGAAGTGTCCCAAGATTTTTAAAAGTAGTGGGACTAAAGACAATCCATGAGCCTCCACATTCCTCACAACAGGTTTGGGGGCAGCCATGTGTCCCTCTTCCTCCAACTTGGAAAACAGCAAGATGCCCCAGTCAGTTTCATTGGCCCTGCCGTAGCTATCATTTAGATATAATGGACAGTCAAGGTCTTCGAAATAGAACTCATAGGAAGTCGTGCCTTATTGCACAACATTGTCTCTAACTGTGCAGGGTGAATGGGGGTGGGGAAAGGAGGTGGAAGAGAAAACATTTTCTCCTACCACAATACTACTGGAATAGCAGCCAGGTCTGGCACCTGGTGCAACAAATATTGGACCAGTCACTGAGTTAGAGAGGGCAGAGGCTTGGTAAAGAAGGAGATCGAATAGTGAGATTGGAAGTAGAAGTGAAGAGATGGGGTGGATGGGCTAACTTTTCTTCTCACTTCAATGAAATACATCAAAGATACTCATTTCATTATGAAATAATGAGGAAAATCATTGTGAATAAATTAACATCCTGCCCTCTCATTTGGAAAACCAATAAGAACCTGAATGTCTGCCCAGTTGCTCAGAATCAGGATTCAGGCCTAATTGGTGCCACACCCACAAATATTCTGTTAGATGTTCATTTTAGCCAATCATTCATTCTAAAAGTAGCTGAAGTGCCTTTGCATGAGCGGGGCTGTGGCACAACATCAGTTTAAATAAAGGATATTATAATGTAATTTTTATAAAAAGCTAAAAATGCTTAATCTCCAAAATAGAAGTTAATAGAAAACAAATGAACCCAGGAACAAATCTAAGCCTTTTGTTCACTAAAATTATATGTCAATAAATCTCCTTTTATTGTTCTCTATAATACGATACCCCCCATTTCTATTCCTATTCCTACTACTCAAGCTATATTTCTGTGTTTTAAATATTTTGGTTAGAAGATTAAATTTCCCAATACTCAAAGGGAAGTCCGCGAATAGAAATTTTGATTATAACAAATAGAATAATAGTCACAATATCAGAATGGATGCCTGAATAGACTTTAACTTTATAAATTACTATAGTGCTTTTCTACTTCCTGGTTTTGGGGTTCTCGGCCGCACACCCTTCACTGTGGCTGAGATCTGACAGAAGCAGAGAAATCGAGCCAGAAATATCTCCACCTCACCCTCAATTGTCAAGAAATTACTGGGGTGATATTAATGTACACTTAAAGGCTGATCTCCATTCCTGACACTGTTTAGAAACAAGGCCCTAGAAATTCTTTCTGGCCTAAACATGGCTCAGGTCTACCCAATATTAGTCCTCGACCCTTATTAACATCAACTATTAGACTGGTGAGCTACAGACACCTGCAGAACCATACAGTAGTTCGCTGGTTAAGACTTCTGGACTTTCAGATTGTATTAGTCCTGTAGGTAAAACGGGTGGAGGAAAGAAGCAATTGCAGGGAAAGGTCAACCAGAGGAGGTTTAATTTTAGCATTAGGATGTTGGTTGGTGCTGGTGGTGGGTGCATGAGCAGGGGGTTGGTCGGGGGCGGTCATGTGTAATCCTGGCCTGTCTGGCTTTCTATCAGTTGGCAGGGGTGAGCTGTGGCCAGCACCAGCCTATGGTTTTAATGTGGACTTGGAGAAGCTAAAGGGAGGAGTGTGATGAAAAGTCACATTTGCCTGGATGGCTGAAGCTGAAATAACCCTTGTGAAGCTTGACACTGTCCAGAACATATCAGTTTGCTTATATGACTTCCCTACCATGAGAATCAATATCCAACCTCTCGAGTACCAGCGCACTGAAATTGCAATATAGGCAGTCACTTGGTAGGACAGAACTTGAGTAACGCTGTAAAGAAAGGCATGTTGCTGAAGCTTTTAGTTTTACACTCATCAGGACAAATGCAAGAATGTCAAATTTCAAACAATCATAACAATTTATATTACAGGAGGAAAGAGTGCTGATTGGTTGGCGGATCAACTCTGATTCACCGAGGCATTGTCATGGAGAAAGCAAAGAGGAACTATAGGCCCTCCAAACTACCAGGTAATTCAATAAAGGCACCAGGCTTGAACATATTCCTTTTGTTTGCAGAGAATGGGTCCCTGCATATGAATGTATGCTGCTTCTAGCAAGCATAAATGAGCAATGTTAAGAGCTCCACTGAATATCTTAAAACACTTGTCCTTTGATCTGTATGGTATGTGGATACTGTGTGATCTTTTTTACCTGTTGCCTTCAAAACTTTCTTTGGTCTGGCACCTGGATGAATAATTTAAACTCCACCTGAAGACAACTGTAGACATCTTGTCTCTACCAAGAAACTCAGGAAGAGGTTACCCATTGCTTAGTGTTTTCACACTTCCACCTCTGACCTCTTGAAGTAAACATGGACAATCCTTTAAATGGTGTTAGGGGTCTTAGGGGTGTTTGCCAGTTACTCAAACTCAGGTTTTCCCCCACTTATCTTACATTTAAAAATTCAATTTCCCTAAACTAAGAGTTGTATTCTTAAAACATAGGAATCATGAAATTATGTATCTATAACACACCAAAAACATGTCTTAAAAACAGCAAACAATTCACAAATTCTTCACTGTTCATTTGAATAAGGGGCAAGCTTCCCTCAAGCCTTGACCTCTGCTCATCTCTCTACTTACCATTTCCCTGTACTGTTAAGAGTTAGTCAGCAGTGTAACCTTTAAGTTAGAAGGTTGTGGTTCATATCCCTATTTCATCATTTGAGCGTGCAATCTAGGGAGACTCATGAATGGTAGATGAGGAATTATGTTGCCCTTTCATTGAGATAAAACTATATGGATGGATGTAAAATATCCCATTACCCTTCTTTAAAAAAGAAGAATAAGCATTTCTCCTGACCACCATTTTCCCATAACCAACAGCACCAAAACAGGTTAACTGTTCATTCATTGTTGTTTGTGGGATCTTGCTGTGTTAAAATAGTTTGGTGAATTTGCCTGCAAAACAAGAGTAATTTATTAGCTGTGACAATCACATTTCTATTTATTTGAAATTCCACCTCCACTGTGGCTATAATCATTTTTGGCAGGTAACTGGTGCAAATAAAATATCAGCACAGAAGAGCATCATTTTATTATAGTAAATTTAAGTGGAAGCATTGAAGGATATGGCTTTATATTCATTTTGTTTTTAGTTAACCTTTTTTTAATGAGCCAAATTTGTGGTGTTACTGTTATAGTGCGTAATCAATAAGTCTAACACCTTGAGTAATATTAAGTCACCTTAATATACTTCAGAAAAAACCTTTCCTGCTTTGAAAATAAATCATTTCAAATCCTTAGCATTGTTAAGGGTGATGATGAATTTTCTACTTAAGTAGTTATCTTGTTGTAGCAATGGTGCCAGTTTTATTATTGTCATAAATTATTTAATAAAAGTTTCAAAAAGACTTGCATTTACATAGAGCCTTTCACAACCTCAGAATTATCAGCAGCTATAATGAATTAAATGAGAATGATGTTGAACGTCATTTACAGCCAATGAAGGTTTTTTTTGGCAAATCACTTCTGCAAACAGAGCTTTTGAGGTGTCGTCGCTACTGTAATATTATGAAACATGACAGCCCATTTGAGCACAGTAAGGTGCCAGAAATAGTTTTAGTGATGTTGGTTGAGGGATAAACATTGACCAGATCTTCCTGCTCGTCTTCAAAATAGTCCCACAGAATCTTTCAGCTAACAGGACAGACAGGATCTCAGCTTAATGTGTAATCCAAAGATCGCAGTGCAGCACTTCTTCAGTGTTGGATTATATGTTCAAGTCTCTGGAATGGAACTTGAACCCATAAACTTCTGACTCAGAGATGAGAGAGCTACCACTTAGCCACAGTGGGCACTTCCTAATTCATGTTCCTAGCCTTCAGATCCCGTTTAATGATCATGGGGTAGCCATTCTGAGGTCAATTTTAAGCTCCCTCACCCAGCGAGGATGATGTTTGAGAGGGTTTAAGATCAAGACTGAGTACACTTAACAGCTTGAGATATCACTGTTCCCATCCAGTGACAAATCAACCTTCCAGATTTCAAAGTAGGGTGAGACTTTTGTTGCAGGAAACTAATTTAATTGTAAAGGTTGTGATTTCTGCCATCATCAGATTTGCAATCTAATGTTTACAACCCTTGTAGGGGCATGCCACTGTCAAACCCACCAGAGAAATCTGGCGGGATGCAGCAGAATAGCCTCAGGACATTGCTGCAGGAGCTCCTCAGGGTAGTGTCCTAGGCCCAACCATCTTCAGCTGCTTCATCAATCGCCTACCTCCATTATAAGGTGAGAAGTGTGGTTCTTCGCTGATGATTGCATAGTGTTCAGTACCATTTGTAACTCCTCAGATACTGAAATAGTCCATGTCTGCATGCAGGAAGACCTGGACAACATTCAGACTTGGGCTGACAAGTGGTAAGTAACACTTACACCACACAAACGTCAGGCAATGACCATTTCCAACAAGAGAAAATATAACCATCTCCCCTTGACATTCATAACTGACCCTCATCCCTCTCTTTGCAACCTGTCTGATGGCTCTGGTGAGCCAGTACTGACTTACATGCACCATAAGTCCTCCTCCATGGAATCTGGTCCAGGACAGACTGCAGTCCTAGCAGTGGCCAGTGCTTCTAGTGGTGCTGCTGGAACTGAAGAGCTGTTAGCCCTCTGATTGGCTGGCAGCTCTTGGGGCAGGACCTTCTACCTTAGAGGGACGGAAGCTACAATTGCAGGAAATTAACTGCTTGACGAACATAAAATTCAGTTGGGGTTTTCATGATCGGCGGAGGTGGGGTTTCACCTGACTTCCCAGGTGGTGGATGGGCCACTGCCAATATGTAAAATCCAGACCAATGTAAACTACTAGAATATTGATAATGCTTTTGGTATTATTCCATTTTTAATTTTTATTAACCCCATAATTTACATTATGGAGAACTGCAAATAAAGCTGCAAGCCGTGACATATTTGTATCATTCTTTGTTCTAAATAATAAAGGTTGATCCATTTAGAGTTTATAAGATAAACTTGAAAGAAATCTTCCATTAAATCTCGAAATTCGACAGTTTTATAAATTTCAGTTTAGAAAATTCATCCACCTATGATCCAAACATGGAGGAGTATCATTGTAAAGGAAAGCTGGGCCTGCATTAACAATTTTATAAAATCATTACTGTAACCTACAGTGGGCTGGAAATTTTCAGTGCATTTTTGTCTGAGTTTTTTTTACAATTTTTAGCATCATCCTCTCTTTATATTTTACTCTACACAGTTTGAAATACATGACCATCAGTGTGAAAAATTGTGTAGGGATATTATTATATCGAGAGGACCCCTCTCTTCCTTTGGCACTCTGGCATCAGGACAAGTAAAGGAAGACACAAAAACAGAAAATGTTGGAAAAACTCAGCAGGTCTGACAGCAACTGTGGAGAGAAAAACAGAGTTAACATTTTGAGTCCGTGTCATTCTTCTTCAGAGCTAAGGAGAAGTCAAAATGTGATGAAATTCATACTGTTTAAGGGGGGTAGAGCAGGTGAAGCTGGATAGAAGGCCAGCAAAAGGTGGGGACAAAGGAGAGATTGACAAAGATATCATGAATAAAAGGACAAAGGGGTGTTAATGGTAGTGGTACTGACTAAAAGAGGTGCTGATGGTGGCATTAAGGTAAGAAAACAGAATGTGATAATAGCAGGTCAAGGGTAAGCACTCTGGAAAGAACAACATGAACAAGTGACAGATGGCCCTTGTGGGGGAATGGGATGGGGGGGAGGGGACCATGGTGGGAAAAAAGATCAAAAATAGGATAAAAGGTGGGGGTAAAACCTTGAATAAAAATGAAAAAATAAATAAAAATAAGTGGATAAAAATTAAAAAAAAAATGAATATTGAAAAAAGGAGATAAAAAAGGGGTGAGGATGGAGGAGAGAGTTCATGGTCTGAAGTTGTTGGACTCAATGTTAAGTCCGGAAGGTTGTAAAGTGCCTAACTGAAAGATGAGGTGCTGTTCCTCCAGTTTGCGTTGAGCTTCACTGGAACATTGCAGCAGGCCAAGGACGGACATGTGGGCGTGACAGCAGGGTGGTGTGTTGAAATGGCAAGCAAACAGGAAGGTCTGGATTATGCTTGTGGACAGACCAAAGGTGAAGGAACTGAGAGAGTGGGATGGAGTCCTTACAAAGGAGCAGGATGTGAGGAGCTGTAGTTGAGGTAGCTGTGGGAGTCGGTGGGCTTGTAATGAATATTGGTGGACGTCTATCACCAGAGATTGAGACAGAGAGGTCAAGGAAGGGAAGGGAATTGCCGGAGATGGACCATGTGAAGGTGATGGAGAGGTGGAAATCGGAACCGAAATAGTCATTGATGTACCGAATAAAGGACTTGTAGGAGGGGGCCTGAATAGGACTGGAACAAGGAATGTTCCACATACCCCATAAAGAAACATTTGGGAACCCATAGCCACACCTTTTGTTGGGAAGAAGCGAGACAAGTTTAAGGAGAAATTGTTCAGAGAGAAAACGAGTTCAGCCAGGCAGTGAGTGGTAGTGGATGGGGATTGTATGGGCCCCTGTTCAAGGAAGAAGTGGAGAGCCCTTAGATCATCCTGGTGGGGGATGGAGGTGTAGAGGGAATGGACGTCCATTGTGAAGAGGAGGTGGTTAGGGCCAGGGAACTGGAAATTCCCTGATTCGCGGATGGGAAGAGGCTGGACAAGGGGAGTGGGAATGGAGTCAAGACAGGAAGAAATTAGTTCTGTGGACCAGGAACAGGCAGACATGATCGGTCTACTGGGACAGTCCTGTATGTGGATTTTGGGGAGGAGGTAGAAGCGGGCTGTCTGAGGCTGGGAGACTATGAGGTTGGAAGCTGTGGAGGAAAGATTTCCAGAGGAGATGAGGTCAGTGACAGTTCTGGAAACAATGGCTTGATATTCGGTGTTGGGATCATGGTCTGGGGGGAGGTAGCAGGAAGCGTCTGCGAGTTGGTGCTTAGCCTCTGCGAGGTAGGGGTCAGTATGCCAGATAACAATAGCACCACCCTTGTCGGCAGGTTTGATAACAAAGTCAGGGTTGGACTTGAGAGAACGGAATGTGGCAAGTTCAGAAGGAGACAGGTTAGAGTGGGTGAGAGGAGCAGAGAAATTGAGACGGCCGATGTCACACCGACAGTTCTCAACGAAAAGATCGAGAGAAGGTAAGAGGCCAGAGAGAGGGGTCCAGGTGGAGGAAGAATACTGGAGGTGGGTGAAAAGATCCATGGAACAGGGGAGGATTCCTGCCCAAAGAAGCAAGGAGACAAAGGTGGGGGAAGAAGAGTTCAGCATCGTGCTGAGCCCGAAATTCATTGAGGTGAGGGCGTAAGGATATGAAATTGAGTCCTCTGCTGAGCACTGAATGTTCAGCATCAGAGAGGGGAAGGTCAGAGTGTATGATGAATGTATGGCCGGGGCTGGGATTGGAAGACGGGATGGGGTCAGTGGAATGGGAAGGGGTGGAGGGTCCTGGATGGGCACTGGTATCAATGAGTTGTTGAAGCTTGCATTCCTTAGCAACTGAAAGGAAGAGACAAAGTTTCTTGTTAACATGTCGGATGAGATGAAGAATAAGATGAAACTGGGGACAAGGACAGCTTTGAGATCGGGTGAGTCGGTACTGCTGGAGGGAGAAGTCGAGTGTGTTAATATAGCATTACATGACACTGACTGCAGATCTCAGGATGCAGCGAGAACGGCAGTCCGAGGAGTGTTGTATGTCCTGGAGATACCTGGATTCCTGGGTGGATTTGAAACATGAGGGATGGAACTTCAGTTGGAATTCACATGGGGTAAGTCGAAGATGGAGACAGTGACTGAGGAAGGAAATATGGCTGTGAAAGTGAGTTTTGGTAAGGACCTTGTCAAACACCAGGAGGGAAACAGAAAGCAATGGAGGTGAACAGGGCGAAAGAGACAAGCGGAAATCCTGTCAGAGAGTAGGGCGGTACTTCTTCAAGTAGGCATTCCAGGAAGAGAAGTGGCAGTGAATTGAACACTAAGATAAAAGCGAAATGCTGCAGCTGCTGGAAATCTCAAACAAAAACAGAAAATGTTGGAAAAACTCAGCAGGTCTAACAGCATCTGTGGAGAGAAAGACAGAGTTAACGTTTCGAGTCCATATGACTCTTTAGAACTAAAGAGAAGTCAAAATGTGATGAAATTTATACTGTTTAAGGCGGGGGTGGAGCAGGTGAAGCTGAACAGAAGGCCCACGATAGGTGGGAACAAAGAGATTGACAAAGATGTCATGAACAGATCTTTTCATTGAGAACTGTTGGTGTGACATCAGCCGTCTCAATTTCTCTGCTCCTCTCACCCACCTCTAATTTGTCTCCTTCTGAACTTGCTGCATTCCGTTCTCTCAGGACCAATCCTGACTTTCTTATCAAACCTGCCGACAAGGGTGGTATTGTTGTTGTCTGGTGTACTGACCTCTACCTTGCAGAGGTTGAGCGCTAGTCCTGACACTTCCATCTACCTCCTCCTGGACCATGACCCCACCACCAAACATCAGGTCATTGTTTCCAGGACTGTCACTGACCTCATCTCCTCTGGAGATCTTCCCTCCACAGCTTCCAACCTCATAGCCTCCCAACTCTGACAGCCAGCTTCTGCCTGCTTCCCAAAATTCACAAAAGGACTGTCCCAGTAGAGAAATCTTGTCAGCCTGTTCCTGCTCTACGGAACTAATTTCTTCCTATCTTGACTCTGTTCTCTCTTCCCTTGTCCAGTCTCTTCCCACCGACAACCTCGATTCTTCTGATGCCCTTTGTCTTATCAAAAATTTCCAGTTCCCTGGCCCCAACTGCCTCCTCTTCACCATGGACATCCAATCCCTCTACACTTGCATCCCCCACCAGGATGGTTTGAAGGCTCTCCGCTTCTTCCTTGAACAGGGGCCCATACAATCCCCATTCACCACCATTCCCCTTCGTCTGGCTGAACTTGTTCTCTCACTGAACCAAATAAAAGGAGTGGTTATGGGTAGCAGTTGTGCCTGTTTCTTTATGGGGTATGTGGAACATTCCTTGTTCCAGTCCTACTCAGGCCCCCTCCCACAACTCCTTTCTTTGGTACACCGGTGATTGTTTCGGTGCCGTTTCATGTGCTCATCTGGACCTGGAAAAATTGATCAATTTTGGTTCCGATTTCCACTTCTTCATCACCTTCACATGGTCCATCTCTGACACTTTCCTTCCTATCCTTGACCTCTCTTGTCTCAATTTCTGGTGATAGATTGTCCAGCAATATTCATTACAAGCCCACCGACTCCCACAGCTACCTCGACTACAGCTCCTCACATCCTGTTTCCTGTAAAGACTCCATCCCATTCTCTCAGTTCTTTTCACTCCGTTGCGTCAGCTCTGATGATGCCACTTTCCAAAATGGTGCTTCTGACGTGTCTTCCTTCTTCCTTAACCAAGATTTCCTGCCCACTGTGGTTGACAGGGCCCTCAACATGTCCGACCCAGCTCCCGTGCCTCTGCCCTCACACCTTCCTCTCCCTCCCAGAACCATGGTAGGGTTCCCCTTGTCCTCACTTTTCACGCCCCCAGCCTCCTCATTCACAGGATTATTGTCCGCCATTTCCGCCAACTCCAGCATGATGACACCACCAAGCACATCTTCCCTTCACCCATCTTGTTGGCATTCTGTAGGGACCATTCCCTCCAGGACACCCTGGTCCACTCCTCCATCACTCCCAACACCTCATCCCCCTCCCACGGCAACTTCCAATGCAATCACAGAAGGTGCAACACCTGCCCCTTTACCTCCTCCCTCCTCACTGTCCAAGGGCCCAAACAATCCTTTCAGGTGAAGCAGTGCTTCACTGGCACCTCCTTCAATTTGGTCTATTGCATTCGCTGCTCCCAATGCGGTCTCCTCTGCATTGGAGAGACTAAATGCAGATTGGGTGACCGCTTTGTGGAACATCTTTCGTCTGTCCACAAGCATGATCCAGACCTTCCCGTTGCTTGCCATTTCAACACACCATTCTGCCCTCACATCAACATGTCTATCCTTTGCCTGCTGCAATGTTCCAGTGAAGCTCAACGCAAATTGGAGGAACAGCACCTCATCTTCCAATTAGGCATTTTACTGCCTTCCAGACTTAACACTGAGTCCAACAACTTCAGGCCATGAGCTTTCTCCTCTATCCTCATCCCTTTTTTATCTCCTTTCAATATTCATTTTCATTTTTATCCACTTATTTTTAATTTTTTTCATTTTTATTTAAGGTTTTACCCCTAACTTTTATCCTATTTTTGATCTTTTTTCCCACTATGGTCTCCTCCCCCCACCCCATCCCCTTTTGTCAGATCTTTTTAAGGCTATCAAGGCTTAAGCGCTGTTTTCTGTATCTGGCACTACAAACTTTTCCCTATTACCAAATATTCTAGATCTGCACTCATCAAACTAGAAGATACGAAACCTACGCAATTTCCATCATCATATCAGTCTTCTCATAACATTGACTTTATTTTAAATACTTTGTCAAACACTTCTACAGCAGAAATCAGGAACAATTTTATTGATGAGTCTGTAAAATTGCTTCGTCCCACTTAAACTGTTTTCTTAAAAATAGAAACCCTGATTTTTCTCGTGATGAATTACATTGTTCCCAGGTATAATGAAGTATTGATTTATGTCAGTTTTGGATTACAGCAAAGTAGGCCAACCAAAAGGCCTGTCTCTTGGACTCAGTCCCAAGACCAATTAGTAACAAAACATAACTTTCTTATTTGATTTCAGAGACTCTCATAAACACTCCAGCCTCTATTTAACTTGTAGCCCAGGGGATTGTTACTGCTTTCAGATACTATTAGTGAAGAATTCATAGGAACCAGAAAGCCTGAGACAACTAAATCCCATAACTACCACTCAAATGGACAATATACCAAATTATGAATGTGCATTTTAATAACATTTTCACTTTATTGTTAAGAGATAGTACACAGTTTAGAAATTTGAAAGCTTATTTTATTAGCTTAGGATCAAAATATGAAATAATGTTAAACAGACAACGTTAAGGGCACCCTACCTGAATGCACACAGCATTCGCAACGAAGTAGATGATTTGAAAGCACAAACAGAAATAAACGACTATGATTTAATTGCCATTACGTAGACGTGGCAGCAGGTTGGCCAAGACTGGGAATTGAATATTCAAGGGGCGGAATCATCCCAGATTTACACTAAGTGCGGTAGCAGGTGGGTAAAATGATGTTTTACCCGCTGGCTGCAATGGCTGCTTTTTACGCCGCATCGCCTTAAACCCGCCATATCAATTATGCATTCCTGGGAAATAAGCCATTTCCATGGCGGGTGGGCTCTCATTCGCCCACTGTGCCATCACCTCGCCGCTTCAATATGCCAAGCACCATACTTAAAGTGCAGCCACGTGCACACCTCTCAGTGTTTCTAGCCCATGACTGCTGCAAAGAAAACAAGGCCCTGGAAGGCAAAAAGACTCCAGCCACCTGATTCAATAATGCGTCCCTTGAGCGCCTTTTGGACACAGTGGAGGCTCACCATGATGTGTACAACCCCCACTCTGGCCAGGCAGCAACCTCACTAATCTGGCTTTGGAGGCGGTGGCAACGGTTGTCAGCATCAACGCCTTTCAAAAGAGGACAGCCACCCGGTGTTGCAAGAGAATGAATGATCTCCTCTGTTCTGCCAGGGTAACTCACTCTTCTCATCACTCTCAACTCACACACTCACAAACCCATCACACACCCACAGGGCCCTCCCTGTGGATTACCAGTGCAAGGGTCGTCACCATTCACTCTCTCACACACACCTTCATTGTTCTCATCCCATTCATGGGACCACTCACCACCCACAAACACCATGATCATCTGGCCTGACACTCTCTCCATCTCTATTTGTGAAAGACAAGCTGGCACACAACAAGTGGGAGAGATCACAGACCGGTGGAGGTATGCCTGAAATCAAGGCCCTCATGCACTTTGAAAACAGAGTAATCCAGCTGACTGGCGATGATCGGGACCAGGCCTGTGCTGACGGTGAGGTCGGTGCTGCTCTATCAAGTGAGGATCCAGCAATGCAACATCCATCAGACAACCATGCTGTGAGTGACATGTCCTGTTTCACAGGTCACTTCCATGCACTAATTTTCTCCCCTTGCTTCCGCAGGCACATCTGGGAAACAGTCAATGGAGTCTATGACCCAGGGCTTCCAATCAAGCCCTGAAGAAATCTCTGAAGAGGAATCTGGAGGCACCCTCCTTGAAATCTCATCACAGCGCTCACCCACAACCTCCACCAGCGCAGAGACACACGCATTGGTGGGACCCAGCTTTAGAATAGCCTTGGGATCACAATCTGGTGAACACATCGCATTGTCTGATCCACAGCAGGTGGCAGCAGGGACTTCCTAGGTATTCGGCACTCAGAGGACTGCTGGAGGCCAGAAATTTGCTGAGTCCAAATCAGATGATGAGCCTCTGGACTTGGTCATATCACAGTTGCTGGAGCTGCAAAGACAAGCTTGGGAACATCAGAAGGGATGTCTGCTGCACTCCTCAGATTGCAAGGCACGATGGAGGAGTCCGTCTGCCTTCAGTCTCAGGTGATAGTGTTGGCATGCCAACACACTGGGGTCAACACTGGTAGGATAGCAGCCACCATGGAGACCTTGGTCCAGGACGTCACTCCTGCACCGCTGCACGGGCTCTACTCCATCACTGATGACATAGTTGGCTTCCAACAGTGTGTATGCGAGAGGGGTACTAGGAAGTTCAATTTCACTTCAGCTACCCCTTCTTCACAAGGAGTCATCCAGTGGCTCTTGGGCACCCATAGGGAGGAGAATCAGCAGGTGTATTAACCGGGGCCATCCACCTAGGTGACTCTGGGAGTGTCTGGCCCACCTGAATCCCTTCTTCCTGTGACCTCAGCATCTTCAGCTCCACAGGCCGAGGAGGGTGACACTGCCACACAGCAGGACCCCAAAAGTGGACTGGGGCCCTCCAGGTCTTGGCCCTCCAGAGGACATTTGCCAAAGTCATCACAGACAGGTTGTAGCAGTCAGCAAGCTGCCTCCATCTCTGCTGTGGATGTCCGTGGAGCACCAAGACGCAGTGGCAGGGTTAGGAAAGTTAAGGAGAATTAGTTGCACAGCCTGGTCATGGGTGTTAATTACTTGTACATACTGTTCACTATTGTCAAGAGAATCCTAAGAATGTCTCCCTGCCTTTGGCTTCTTGTTCTGACGAGCAGTGTTCGTGTCACTGAGATGTGAAACTGTTCTGCACAAGATAAAGGCAGGTGTCTCAGTCCAGGGCCTCTTCCCTAAGCTTTGTGCAGCCTTCAGACCAAAGTGGTGGTCCGGCCTCACACTCCCTGGACACTTTGCTGATGCCTGCACCTTGGCATTGCTGCCAGAATGTTGTGGGTAGGTATCACAGAGTTCCGTCATTCTTTCTGTGTGCTCTCAGCCTCATCCACGGGCGGGATAAAAAGGGTCAGCAGTAATGCCAGTGTGAGTAGTGAGGAGTTTGGTAGATTGTTGCTGGTGACTTATTGGTATATGGCAGCTTCTTCTCTGTTCAGCGCTTCATTGTTAGCATTTCCAGGCTTCATTTCAGGACTCCTTGGTGTCTCCAAAGACCCTGGAGAATTCAGGATGTGGACCCTTCCAGGTATCATACAGCCTTCTATTACTCTGGTAATGGGGTTTGTGGTCTCCGCTGGAGGCGCCTCCTCCTGTGAGGAAGGGAGGGGCAAAAGGGAGAGGAGGTCAGGTGTCCCAATGCAGATTCCCGGGGAGTGACCTGTGGGAGGAGAGGTGCAGGCACAAGGGGCACAGGGCCAGCAGGTAGTCCAAGGCTGAAGATGCCATTATCCTGCTGCCAGGGTTTAGAGGTGGCGATGCAGTTACCTCAATATGTTGGAGGTGCAATGCTGGAGGACACTCCTCTTCTCAAGGTAGACAGCGACCTCCATCTGTCAGATAATTGGGCCTGAGATCACCTCTGACTGTGAGGGTGGACACCCAATGCCAGTGGCTCTGAAGGTCACAGTGGCCCTCAACTTCTATGCCTTGGGTTCTTTCCAGGGGTCAGTGGGGTATGTGTGTGGAGTCTCCCAATCAGCTGTCCACATTTGCATCAAGCTGGTGACAGAAGCTCTTTTCAGGCAGGTATTGACTTTCATTCATTTCTGTACAGATGAGGCCAGCCAGGCTGAGCGAGCTAGGGGCTTTGCAGCAATTGCTGGATTCCCCCACATCCAGGGTGCAATTGACTGCACACATGTGGCCATTAAGGCACCAGCAAGTCAACCGAGTGCCTTCGTTAATAGGAAGGGATTCCACTCCATGAATGTTCAGATAGTGTGTGATCATAGGATGCATATTCTGCAATTCTGTGCAAGGTACTCTAGCAGCTCCCATGACGTGTACATCCTGAGGCAGTCCCAGATGCTGAGTCTCTTCAGTGCTCCAGCCTGGCTGGATGGGTGGCTGCTAGGTGACAAGGGCTATCCCCTGAAAAGGTGGCTTATGAAGGCTCTCCGCTACCCAAGAACAGAGGCAGAGGAGTGTCATAACAGGAGCCATGCCTCCACAAGGGCAGTGATAGAGAGGACCATAGGTCTTCTGAAGTCTCACTTTCGATGTCTGGATCATTCAGTACCCTACAATATGCTCCAGAGCGGGTGTACTGGTCGTGGTCGGATGCTGCGCTCTCCACAATCTGGCACTGGCAAAGGGGGACCCACTGGAGGAAGAGGATGTTGACGCAGCTGCACAGGCCACAGATAATGAATCCAGTAGTGAGTCAGAAGAGGAGCACAGTGAGGAGAATGCTGAAGGTGTGGAGGCAGACCTCTGTAACCTTCAGGGAGGCAGGGACACCAGGGATGCCTTGATCCAATGATCCTTCAGTTAGGCTGCCAAATAAGTGTTACCACCTCCTGCCAGGGCTGCTGCCTCCATCCTGGATGTCTGAAATGACCTTTTCCTCTGACCCCAAAGTCCATTCAGTGCCTGTGCAATAAAGTTTCAAGCCACCCATGTCCAGCATTACATACTGGCGTACCCCGCACCACATTAAGTAAAAAAGGTGAAGCACACTCAGGCCATTACAACAAAAGAAAATTTATCTCATGTTGACAGTCAAAACAAATTAACAGAACCTTCTCTGGTCTTCAACCCCGGACCAGTTAAAATAAACAAGACATTGCACAACAGAAGATCACCCGTGCCCAGTCCCTCTTGTGCTCATGGTGTCTTAAACTTATGTTTGCAAGTGCTATTTCTTGGTGCTCCCCCATCGGTGGCACTGGCATTGGAGATAGTCTGCTGACCCTGCTGTCCTATTGGCCTTGTGACCTTGGCGGTCATCCTTTGGCCAGTGGAGCCTGTGCTGGCCCCGCCTGAGAGGGAGCAGCCAGTTCCATGGCTAGCATCTCTCTAGCTGCCGCAGTCTCATCAGATGCCACAGTCACTGGCAGAGGGGTGGAGGTGTTGCTGCCGTCATCCAGAGTGCCCTGAGAGGAGCCCCCAGAGATGACAGGCAGCTCGTGCCCTAACATGAGGTCGCTCTGGACCTCCCTGCTCACCACTGATGGATGGGCACCTAGCTGGGATACTGGGCATCTCATCCATCTCCTACGTGGACACTGACCACCTGAGATCATTACCTGTGTGAGGGTTTGCAGGTCCGAGCGCAACCCCAGGAACCCTTGATTCTGTCCCTGGAGCTGCCTCTCCATGAGAGTCACCACTCTCTCAATGGAGGAAGCAGTGTGCTCGGCAATGAGGTTCAACACAGCGCTAATGCTCAGCATGGACTCTGCCATAATGGAGGCCATGGCACTGAGATCCTCATGGATCTCAGCCATGGATCGTCCAACTGTTATCTGTGGAAGCTCAATTACTGAGCATGTTCAGGACAGGAATCAATAAATTTCTGAATACTAATGACATCAAGGGGTATGGGGATAGTAAGGAAAAATGGCTTAGAGATAGATGATCAGCCATGATCTGTTTGAATGACGACACAGGCATGACAGGGTGAATGGCCTACTCCTATTTTCTATGTTCCTGTTAATTAGTATAAAATGCTGCAAAACATATATTCAGTTCATAATAAATGAATTAGGTGGAAAGGAGTATGAGATGAATAAATGAAGAATGATTAAGTTGCCTTAAATTTAATTAAAAATTAGAAAATACTGTTTAGATATTATTGCAGTCTATTTAGCACAACGCCTCTGAGATCTGATGAAAGCAATGTCTATAATTATAACTCATCAGACAAAATGTAGAATTATCACAGTGTGCTTCTGGAACCATGGCAGTTTGTTTATTTAAGCTTAATAAATTTAAAGATGCAAGTACATGGGAATAGAACCTTTTATCCTCCTTGGCAATCTCACTCACTTGTAGATGCAACAAGGATATTCTGGTGTGGAAGTCTTTGAAAGTGGACTTTAAAAATATTGGCAGAGTGCAAAAAGGATGTTATGCTCAGAAAACCAGAAAGTGCAGCTTTCTCTGAACACAGGCTGTGTTTGAATTTTTTGCCAGGTTTCCCACCCTACAGCCAGCCTGACTGACATACTAACTATCTGTCTGCCTGGCAAGAAAGGCTATAGGGAAGGTTAGTGGTTGAGAGTGGCCAGGGCGAGGCATCATTAATTGCCCTTGAGAAGGTGGTGGTAAGCTGTCTTCTTCAATTGCTGTAGTCCATGTGGCGTAGGTACTTGCCCAGTGCTGTTAGAGAGAGAGTTCTATGATATCGACCCACTGTGAAGGAGCATCAATATAATTCCAAGTTTGGATGATGCGTGACTTGGAGGGGAACTTGCAGGTGGTGGTGTTTCCATGTGCTTGCTGGCCTTGTTCTTCTGGGTGGTACAGATTGCGAGTTTGGAAGGTGTTGTTGAAGGAGCCTTATCAAGTTTCTGCACTGCATCTTACACACTATTGACACCAGTGATGGAGAGATTTAAGGTTTAAGGTAGTGGATGGAGATCCAAACAAATGGGCTGCTTTGTCCTGGATGGTGGTGAGCTTCTTGAGTGTTGTTGGAGCTGCACTCATCCAGTCAAGTGGAGAGCATTCCATCACACGCCTGAGTTGTGCCTTGTAGATGGTTGAAAGGCTTTGGAGAGTTAGGAGGAGAGTCACACACCACAGAATGCCCAGCTTAAGGCCTGCTCTTGAAACCAAGGCATCTATGTGGTTGGTCCAGTTAAATTTTTGGTCAACGGTGACCCCTTTCACAAATTTGATGAAAGAGCATTCAGCAATGGGAATGCTTTGAATGTCGAAGGGAGGGGTTAGATTGTCTCTTGTTGGAGATAGTCATTAGCTGGCATCTATGTGACATGAATATTTGTTGTCATTTATTAGCCCAACTCTGAATGTTGACCAAGTGTTGCTGCAGGTGGGCATGGACTGTTTCAGTATCCAAGGAGTTGTGAATGAACTGAACACTGTGCATTCATCAGTGAACATCCCTACTTCTGATCTTATGATGGAGCGAAGGTCATTAATTAAGCAGCTGAAGATGATTGGGCCTAGGTCACTATCCTGAGGAACTCCTGCTGTGATGTCCTGGGACTGAGATAATCGAAGTCCAAAAATGGCAACCAACTTCATTAGTTGAGAGGAGTAGAGATATGGGGGGGTGGTTGGTGACCAGAGAGATCGTGGTAGGGGTTGGTCCTTGATCACGGTGGAGGTCGGGGGGAGACCTGGGGGTTGGTGATTGTGGGTGAGGTTCGGGGCGTTGGTGAACATAGAAGAGTCAGTGATTACGGGGGAGAGGTTAGTGTTTGAGGAGTGACATCGAGGTTAGTGGTTGTCAAGAGATTTGGGATAGTGGGATGGAAGAGGGAGTGGGTGGTTGATGGTTGTAGAGGAATTGGAGAAGATCGATGATTGAAGGGGGGGCTGAGTTGATGATCGCGTTGGGGTCAGTGATTGTGGAGGGAAATCAGGGTGGATGGCGTCAAACATTGTTGGGGAGGATTGGGATGTGGGTTGAAAATTGTGGAGTTGGTGGGTTGGATAGATTGTACGGGGTGGTGGGGGCGGTGTGCTTTAGAGGGCTAGTTTGTTGAGTATGGAGGAAATACTCCTACTGGTGCACAAGCAGTGCTGTAAAGGATCTTAAGGATCCAGCCCTTCTTGCCTACTTTTACATGTACAGATTCAAGGCATCCTGGGTTCATATTTGAAATTTTTAACCTTTCAGTTTCCCATCCAACCCAAGCCCTTAACTTTCTCATGAAAGGCAGATTGTCTATTCATATTTGCTAATTGCTCAATTGGATCGATATTTCAACACAAATCTAAATTTAATGTTGCATCTATGGGTTTCCCAGGCCCCCTAAAACTCCCCAATGAAAGCAAGATGAGAACACAATTACAATTAAGGGAGCTAACTCAAACTCAAGAAAATAGTGCAACGGATATTCAGTACTTATAACTGCTTTTTTACCTGAGTGGGAAAGATGTTTTTCCTAGTACTTTTACTGAACATTTACTTTCTGCACTTTTGAGGTTTTCTAAATGCATTTGGATAAGTGCCTTAGATTGAACCTCAGATGAAGAGCAATATCACCAGCAACAGCGTGTTACAGAAACCTGCAACTGGACATTAGGAAGGAGAACAGCAGAGAAGAGAGCAGCAGAGGATGCAGGTTGCTGGCAGCACAATCTCTAACACAGGGCCTGCAGGGAGGCCCTGAATTACCTTGAAATATCAGAACAGCAGTGCTTCAGGAGGCTCAGGTGGTTTCAGATATCTGCAGCCTCCTAAAAGACTCACTGCCTGCTGAACCTGGTGGTCACGCACCACCAGTAACTATCAAAGACATTTTTCCTTCTGGATCCCGTTCACCTATCACCCCTTGTGCTTGCTGAGCTAGATTGGCTTCCAGTAAAGCAACATCTTAATTTTAAAATTTTCACTCTCATTTTCAAATTCTTCCATGACCTTGCCCCAGCACTGCAATCTCCTCTTGCTCCGCTATCCTCAAAAATATCTGCGCTCCTCTAATTCTGGCCTCTTGTTCATTCCCAATTATATTTGCCTCACCATTGTTGGCTGTGCCTTCAGTTGTCTAGATTCCAAGCTCTGGAATTCCCTTCCTATATCCTATGCCTCTCTAACTTACTTTTCTCCTTTAAGACACTCTTAAAACCTACATCTCTGAACAAGCTTTTAGTCACCTTATACATCCTTATGTGAGTTGGTGTCATAGTTTGTTTATAATGCCGTGAAGTGTCTTGAGGTGTATTATTACATTAAAGGTGCTATATAAATATAAGTTATTGTTGTTTTTAAATTGAGACACAACCCTTAACTGTCCTGAATTCAAATCCCTTCCTCTCTTGTTTCCTACTCTTAATTCATCCAAATTCTATCTTTGGACTGACCCTTTGAATTCTGCAGGTGAGATTGTGCCATGTAGGTCCTCTTCATGCCCACTGTTATATAATCAATGACAAACTCAGAAGAAAGATGATAATGAGGTGGCTGCATTAAAATTCACAGATGCACTGAAACTCCTTGGATGCTCTTCCATTTACAACATATTTCTAAGTTAATATCAGGGCCAATGAGTCCACTGCAACTAGTTGAGGACAAATAACAAAACTTTTCCAATAATTCAGTGGCGTGACTGTTTTGAAAAATACATCATTACTGTAATGTATTTGAAAAACGAACATTGGAATATACTGTAAAAGCACAGTTTGAAATTAAACAAAGCATAGCTCTTTTCCCAAAAGACATTCAGCTCTTGATGCAAAAGCAAACAAGAAACAGAAAATTGATTGTTTCCAGGACATGTTTATTTACTGTATAAAGTATCTTCTACAACCACACAGGGCTGATAGTGTTGGGGTTGCAAGTCCAATTCACTTTTGTCTTGCGGGGTGTCATCATCTTGTAGGGTTCCAGGGATGTTAAAAAATCCAGATATAAAAACAAATGAAAATAAGAGTAATTATAATAATTTCCAAACTGATAAATATACTAATGGAAATTTAGAGAGAAGCAGAATGTGAATCAGGAAATGGATGGCATCTTAGCTTCAGATGTTTTCAGATCCCCTAAATCATCATTTTCACAAAGAAATACAATATGCTCCAACATAACTAATGCAGTCCTCTTTAATGTCAATGTTACTGAAATGTTTCAACTTAAGTTCACACTAAGAGGCAAAACACCAATTTAAATAGATTCCGATATACAGTAAGAATGACCACAATTTTTAAAAAAGTGATTTCTCTATTCTAGACATATTAACAAACTGTGACTTCAATTGGAGTACACTCTACCTGTGGGAATTCAATGAGGAGACAACAAGGACAACAGAATAATTATGGTTTGATAAGCTGGTGTTATATATGCTTTTGCAAAGTTTGTAAAATTATCTGTTATTTATAAATCTAAAGAGTTATAAATGATTGGATGTATCTAAGGCAATATTTTATTAATGATACTTTGTATCATCTGAATGAATAAAATAAATAAATACTGCTTCTCAGACTGTCTGTATTAAAAGAAAACATACCTTTTAAAACCACACAAGTGTTCAGAAATCACTCTTTGCCCATATAAAATGATGTCCACTGTGCTATAGATTTCCAGGGATGTTGCAAAATCCAGATATAAAAGCAAATGGAATAAGAATGAATAATACTAACTAATTTCTAAATTGACAAAGGAAAATTTAGAGGTAAGCAGAATGTGAATCAGTAAATGGATGGCATATTTACTTCAGGTAATTTCAGATCCCTTCGATCATCATTTTCACAGAGAAATACATCAACTTTACCATTGTCCTTATTAATGTGTTTGTTACTGAAATGTTTCAACTTGAGGTTAAACGAACAAGGAAAACATCATTTTGAATTGAGTCTAATAAAATTAATCATTACTGCAATTTTGTTAAAAATAATGTATTTTTCTATTCAAGACATAGGAAGAGGAGTGGGCATTTCAGCCTTTTGAGTCTGCTCCACCATTCAATTAGATCACAGCTGACCTGTACCTCAATTCCATTTACCAACCACAGCTCTAAATCCCTTGATATAATTACCTAACAAAAGAAATCTATTGACCTCAGTCTTGAAAGCTCTAATTGTCCCAGCATCCACAGCCTTTTAAGCAAGAGAATTTCAGATTTCTACTACCCTTTATGTGAAATAGTGCTTTCTAACTTCCCTCCCAAATTGCATGATTCTAAATTGAAGATTATGCTCACCTATTCTTGATTCCCACATTGGAGGAAATTGTTTCTCTGTCTACCTACTGAATCCTTTTAACAATTTAAACACCTTGATCAGATCATATCTCAGTCTTATATACTCAAAGGGATACAAGCTAAGTTCATGCAAACTGCTCTCATAATTTCATCCTTTAAGCCCTCGTACCATTCTGATTAATCTGTACTTTACATCCTCGAAGGCCAATGTATCTTTTCTGATTTGAACTGAAAACTAAACTCTGGATGGGGTCTGACAAAGTTTCTATGCAACTAAAGCATAACTCCTTTTTGTAATCCAGTCCCTTTGAGATAAGGCAACATTCCATTAGCCCCTTTCACTTCTTTTTATATGTATCTAATAACTTTTAATGATTGGTACACTTGGACTCTCAAATCTCTTCAATCCTCTGCAGTTACTAGCTTCCCATTGTTTAGAAAATATTTTGATTTACCTTTATTAGGCCCAATGTGGCTGATCTCACACATTTCCACATTAAACTCTGTTCATACAGTTTTGTCCACTCACCTAATCTGCCAATGCCTGCTCTTATCTGCTCTACTACTGTTCCACCTAATGTAGTATTAACAGCAAATGTGGACATACAATCCTGTATTCCTTCATCCAAATCATTACTAAATACAGTGGGATGTTGAGGCTCCAGAACAAATCTCCGGAGACATAATTTTCAACACCTTGCCAATCAGAGTATCTACCTTACCCCCACTTCTCACAAGCAAGTTACAAACCAAGACAAAATGCTACCACTAATTCTGTACGCTCTCATTTTTGTCAATATCTTTGTGTGAAACTATATTGAATGCTTTCTAGAAGTACATATATATAAAATCTATAGATACTCCTTTATTCATCTTAATAACGATGTCCTCAAAGAATTAACTAGATTGGTCAGATATGTACCCTTAACAAAGCCATGCAATCTCTCTCTAATCGGTTATATTTATCCAACTGCTCGGTCACCCTAACCTTAGTGACAAATGCTGATAGCTTCCCCACATGGATGTTGTACACATATCAATAAACTGGTTCAACTGTACTGCATAATGATTTGAATATTAAATCAAACATACCTTCTAAAACCACAGTGTTAGGAACCACAAATCAACATCACTCTTTGCCTTTAGGATGATGTCCACTGTGCTTTAGGTTTCCAGCGATGTTGCAAAATACATCTATAAAAACAAATGGAAATAAGAACGATGAATATTAACTCATTTCCAAACTGATAAATAATGAATGTTTAGGGAGAAGCAGAATGTGAATCAGGAAATTGATGATACCCTAACTTCAGATGATTTAAGATCCCCTAGATCATTATTTTCACAAAGAAATAAAATGTGCTCCAATATATTTAACAGTCCTCTTTAATGCCATTGTTACTGAAATGTTTCAATTTAAGTTCACTTAACAAGTAAAACACCAACCTCAATACATTCTGATACAATTTTAAAAAGTGTGATTTCTGTATTCTAGACATATAACAAACTATCATTTGAATCTGAGTACATAATGATTTGAATTCAATACACTCTACTTGTGGGAATTCAATGAAGAGACCACATGGACAACAGAACAATATGGTTTGAAAAACTGTTGTAATTTATATATTTTTTATTCATTCATGGGATGTGGGCTTCACTGGCTAGGCCAGCATTTATTGCCCATCCCCAGTTGCCCTTGAGAGGGTGGTGGAGAGCAGCCTTCTTGAACCGCTGCAGTCCATGTGGTGTTGGTGCACCCACAGTGCTGTTAGGGAGGTAGTTCAAAGATTGTAAAATATATCATTTATTTATAAATCCAAAAAGTTACAAATGATTGGATATATCTAAGGCAATATCTTATTCAATACTTGGTATCATTTGGATGAAAAATTAAATCAATGCTTAGCACTGAGGCTGTCAGTATTAAATGAAAACACACCTTCCAAACCACCACTTGATGTTTGAGAATCACAAATCAGCCTCACTCTTAGCTTATAGGATGATGTCCACCGTGTCAGAGGTTTCCTGGGATGTCATAAAATCCAGATATGAAAAGAAATTGATTAAAAATGATTAATACTAACTAACTGCCACATTGATAAATGTGCGAACGGAAGTTGAGGGAGAAGCAGTTATGAATCAGGGAACGGGTGGCACCTTTGTTTAAAATGCTCCTGCGAAGCATCTTGGGGTGTTTCATTACATTAAAGTTACTATGTAAATAGAAGTTGTTGTCATAATTTCAGATCCCTTAGATCATCATTTTCAGAGAAATAAAATATGTTCCATCAATGTAATGTTGTTCTCTTTAATGTGGTTGTTACTGAAATGTTTCAACTTAAGTTTGCATTATCAAGAAAAACAGCATTTTAAATAGCATCCAATATAAAGTATCCTAACCCACATCAAGTTCCATTCACTCATCACCCTTGGACTCACTGACCTAGTTTGATTCCTGGTTCAGTGATGTCTCAAACTTAAGATGTTCATCCTCAAATTCAAATCCCTCCATGGCCTTATCCTTCCATATTTCTGTAACTTCCTCCAGTCCTACAACCCTCCAAGAACTCTGTCTCTTCAACTTTACCCTCTTGTGTATCCCTTATTTCCTTTGCCCCATCATTACTGACTGCCTCAAGCTGTCTAAACCCTAAGCTCTGGAATTCCCTTCCTATAGCTTTCTACATCTCCTCTAAGATGCTCCTTAAAACCTATCTGTTTGACCAAGCTTTAGATAATGTGCTCAAATATCTTCTTAAATGGCTTGGTGTCAGATTTTGGCTTATAATGCTCCAGTAAAGTAACTGGGGTTATTTTACTATGTTAAAGATGTGATATAAATGTAAGTTGCTGTTGCGATTGTAATTACTACAGTTTTCTTTAATAAATAGCGTGTTTTCACTATTCCAGGCACATTAACAAAATGTGAGTTCAACTGTGGTACATGATTGTTTAAATTCAAACTTCTCTTTTGGTGGAAAAGCAATGCAGGGACAACACAGTCAACAGAACAACATGGTTTGAGAAGCTGATGTAATAAATACAATGTTCAAGTATTGTAAAATTATGTTATATATGTATCTAAAGATTTGTAAATCATTCTGAGTGGATGTATGAGTAAGAGGTGCATGGTTTGGCCTGCGTGAGACAGAGAACGACGGAGTATATTAGGAAATTTGGTTCAAAGTGGGAATTTGGTGCATTGGGGAAAGAAGTGCTTTATGTAAGGTTTACTGCAAAAATTAAAGTGTGCTGAGTGGGGAGTTCAATGAGGGATGGTGAGGAGGTGCTTTTTTCTTCTACTCTTTTTCAGCCTCCAGTATTTGATTTCCACTTTGGTGCGGGCAAACCAGTAACTGGTATTATTAGTTTTACCAGTTTGTAAGTACTGTATTGTTATATCAGTATTGTAAAGTTTACTGGCTGTGCCGAAACCTATTGGGAGGTGTAAGCTTTAATAATTATAATTAATTAATTAGCAACTCTTAATTAATTAACACATATTGGAGATGACAGGGCAGCTGATGTGCTGCGATGGCAAGATGTGGGAGCTTCTGGATACCAATGTGATCCAGGGCAAACACATCTGCAGTAAGTGTTTGCGACTGCAGGAACATCGGCTCGGGGGAGAGGGGGAAGGTTACCTGGATACTTTTGATCCAGGTGGCAGTCGAGGGATCTTTAGAGTGGGAAGATGGAGGAGCCTCAGCCTTTGCCCTTATCCACAGGTACAAGATCCTTGCTGCCTGTGTGCATTAGGGAGAAGTCTGCAGGATGGAAGAGTAAATTGACCATAGCACCATGGTACAGGAAGCCATTCAGGTGGAGGACAGCGTAGTCAGGGGGTAAATACTATTCTCTGCAGTTGCTAACAGGAGTTCGGACGGTTGTCGCCTGCCTGGTGCCAGGGTTAACAACATCTCTTCATGACTGGAGATGAACTTGGAATGGGAGGGAGAGAATCCAGCTATCATGGATATGTACGAACCAATGACTATGGTAGAATGAGGAATGAGGTTTTACTGAGAGCATTTGAGTAGGGTTCAAATTAAGAGGCAGAAACTCAAAGATAATCTCTGGATTAATATCTGATCCATGTGAAAAATAGTATAAGATCAAATAAATCAGCAAATTGAATTTGTGGCTCAAAGAGTGGTGTGAGAGACAGGAGTTTTGATTTATGGGATACTGACCATTGGACTCGGGGAAAAGGGAGCTGTTCCATTGGGATGTCTCCACGTAAACTAGGCTAGAACTGGTGTCCTGGCGAATCAACTAACTAGAGCTGTGCTAATAGTTTAATAGTAACAGCGCATCAACAAATAAGGTCAAATCAGGCAAAATGGTAAACAGTTAAAATTAATGATACTTTATCCAAATGCATGAAGCATTTGTTACAAGACAGATGAATTAATAGCACAAATAGGGATAAATGAATGGGCTTGATCTAATAGCTATTACAGAGACATGATTGCATTGTGACCAAGGTTGGGTGTTAAGTTTCCAGAGTACTTGAATGTTTTGAAAAGACAAAAAAAATGAGAAAGTGGGTGAGTTAGGGGGGCGGATAAGTAGCCCTGATGACAAACAGTGACATAAGAACAGCAGTGAGGGTGGATCTTGCCTCAAAAGAGTAGGGAGTAGAATTGATTTGGTGAAGATAAGAAAAAACAAGGGGCAGAAAACACCGGTGGATGTATGTACAGGCCCCCGAACAGTAACCATATTGTTGGGACAGAATATTAATCAGAAAATAAGAGTTTCTTGTAACAAAGGCAATACTTTAGTCTTCAGAGTGGACAAGTTAAAGTGGTGGAAGTAGTTTGGCAGACTAGTTCACAGATGGCATTTGATACAGTTTTCAAGATCAATGTAACATAGAACTAAAAAGGGAATAAGTTATTTTAGATCTTGTCTTGCATAATGAATCAGGGTTAATTAGTAATCTCATAGTGAAGGATCCTCTGCAGAAGAATGATCAAACTGAGTTTGAGAAAGGTGCACATAAGTACAAAACTAAACACAAATAAGGCCAACTGCATAGGAATGAGAGGCATGTTGACTAAGGTAAAATGAGAAATTAGATTAAAAGGTATGATGGTAGAAATGCAATGGTGAACATATAAAGAAATATTTCAGAATTCTCAACGAATATACATTCTTTTGAAAAATAAAAGCTCAGTGGGAAATGTGATCTATCCATGGTTACCTAAAGAGGTTAAGGATAGATTTAGAATAAAAGAGGCTTTTAAGATTGGCAAGGAGTGTAGTAGGCCTGAAGAATGTGGGAGTTTTAGAAAGCAGTCAAGTGGTGCAGAATGTGCCTTTGCAAAGAAGGTCTGAAGAGAGATGCAGTGGCATGTGTCGAGGTTCATCCCGAGTAGTTCCGTGACACAGGACTCTGTGCTCCACGGGCTGTTCCCAGGGACACACACCAAGACAAGCATCAACTGCAGCTGGAGGGTCATCAGCTCGGTGAAAGACTGCCCAAAACTTGTTGGTCTTCCAGTGCAAAGAGTTGTCCCCGGCTGAGTGGTGCAGACTGGCACATTCCAAGGTGCAGGACTACGTGCTGAGGGACGCACTAAAGCTTGGGGCAGCCGCCACAAAGGTGCAATGGGGAAAGGTCACTGTCTAAAACTTTTCTGCCATAGTGTACTGAGGGGCTGGGAATTGTATAGACCCATCGGGCTGTATGACTCACAAGGAACGTATGTAGTGAAAACTAAATGTATCATAATTGTATTGAAGCACCTCAGAGCGCAACATGATCTATGTCGATAACTTGAATATCATTGCACTGTCTGTAATGACCATGTTGAAATATCTGTAATATTCATTGATTTTATTGAAGCACCTCATGATCTTCCTGTAAAGGTTGAATATGATTGCACTTTTTGTGATGGCCATTAGAAATGTTTTGTTAGGTCCTTTCAGATATTTTATGAATAAAGTATACTTTTCCAAAAAAATGCAGCCAAGTGTGACCAAAACCAAAATACTGTGGACTGGAAATTTGAAATAAAACCCAAAAATTTTGAGAGTACTTAGCAGGTCTGACAACATCTGAAGATAGAGAAACAGAGTTAACATTTGAGGTTGATGACCTTTTGTCAGAATTGGAGAGTTATAGATGTGATAGGTTTTAAGTAAGTGCAGAAGCAGGGAAAGGGGGAAAGGGGAAAACAAACAAGAAAGTCTGTGATAGGATGTAAGGTTGGAGAGGTTAAGTAACAAAAGGGATGATGGTGCAAAGCAAAAGGAAATGGTAATGGGACAACTGAAGAAATAAAAAATGGGTGTAGAGCAGATGTAATTGGGAAAAAGCTTAATAATCACCAACAGTCACCCAAAACAAAAATGGCAGGAGAGACTATGATCTGAAATTGTTGAACTCTGTTGAGCCCAAAAGACTGTCCAGGAAGCAACTTATTTGAAAGGTGAGGTGCTGTTCCTTGAGCTTACATTGAGCTTCATTGGAACAGTGTAGGAGGCTGAAGACAGAGAGATAGAGTGGGAGTGCAGTGGACAATTTAAAATTTTAGGCAACCTGAGATCAGGATTGCGTCCTACGGCTGGATGGAGACTTTCTGCGAAGTGATCATCCAATCTGTGTCAGGTCTCTCCAATATAGAGAAAACAGCATTATGAGCAGTGAATACAGTATTCCAAATTGAAAGATGACCAAAAAATTGATTAATAATAGATAGATTCTAATAATTTAGGACAAAGCAGGGCATTTAGGAAATCATAATATGATTGGGCAGAGCCAATGTGGTTTTATGAATGGTTAATTATGTTTGACAAATCTACTAGAGTTATTTGAGGAAGTTAGATAAAGGAGAATCATTGGATGTGCTATATTTGGATTTTCAAAGGATTTTTGATGAAGTGCCGCATGAAAAGCTGTTCCGCAAGATAAGGGCTCATGTGGTTGGGGTGATATATTAGAATGGATTGGGAATGAAAGGATAAAAAAGAGAGTAGGTATAAATGGGTTGTTTTCAGGTTGGCAGACTGTTACTAGACAGGTGCTACAAGAGTCAATGCTGGGGCCTCAGTTGCTTACAATCTATATGCATAACTTTGATTAAGGGATTGAGTGTAATGAATCCACCTTTGTTGATGATACAAAGTTAGTTGGGAAAGTAAGCTGTGAGGAGGAATGCAAATAGTTTGCAAAGAGAAGAATATAAGTTAAGTGAGTGGGCAAGAATGTGGCAGCTGGAGTATAATGTAGGGAAATGTGAGATTATTCACTTTGACAGGAAGAATAGGAAAATATAATACTTCTTAAATCGTGGGAAGTGATTAAGTGTTGGCGTTGGGCAGATTTGGGTGCCCTTTAACATGAACCACAAAGTTAACATTCAGGTACAGCAAACAATTAGGAATACAAATGGTATGTAATCCTTTATTGCAAGGGGGCTGGAGTACAAGATTAAGAAAGTATCATGCAATTGTACAGGGCTTTGCTGCGACTACAACAGGTGAGGGGGGAAATTTATTCATGTGGTGCTGGTGGCACTTACACAGACTTACATAGATTCCCAGGGGCAGACAGCCATTACCTGTTTGGGTTTCATAATTGATACTGACTGAGAAACAGAATAAAAATAGGAAAGTTGAAGTAATAAATATCATCTTGAAAAACAGCATCTACTAATTAGAAATCTACAGGATTATGAATGTTAATAAGTGTATGCAACAACAACAGTACTGGAGGTTTGACTAACAAGAGATTCAAAGGATATTGCGGGGTGGGGGGGGGGGGGGGGGCGGTGGTAGGCAGCATAGTGGCGTTGAAGCCACAACCAAATCAACACCCGGCCACCAAATATTATTGTGCGGTGCAGCAGGCTCGAGGGGCTGAAGATGTGTTCCTATGTACATACATGTATGAATGTCTTATGGTTCAGTAGGTAGTGCCTTAGCCTCTGTATCACAAGCTGCGAGTTCAAGTCCCATTCCAGAACTTCTTGGCCACGGAGGGAGCATTCATGACGCAGTTCAACACATTGATAATGAGCATACTAATCTTTCCAGCTATTTCCCAAAGGGAAAAACGTGTCAGGATACGAAACAAAAAAGACAGAACTTTATCAATTACTTTGTATAATATGAATGAATCAGAGAAATAAATAACTGCTGCAGGCGATGTATATTAAATAAAATCACCTTTTAAAAGGTGACTATATCTGCATCACAATATAACTCTTCTTGACATCCTCCATGCTGTAGCTCCATCATTGGGATATTGTATGTTGGAATCAACTTCAAACGGAGTTTCCATTGTCCAAGTGGTTTTAGATGGTATGCTATCTTTCAATAAAATGATTAAACGAAAAGATTAATCTTGGATGTTCGACATTCCAAAGAACTAACAGCTCATGCGCGGTGCAGTGTGACGGGACGCGCTGCACTGTGGGACTTGTAGTCTCACCTGTGACGCTGCCTGTAGTCCTTGCGCCACGTGACCACAACTGGAACTCCATTTCCCTGGAGTCCCTGCGACAGACTGACTGCCGCCTTTCCCGCGGAAAACACCCAACCACCAGCGCGTGTCGCCACAGAACTCCAGCGGCAGCAGCGCCGCCCTTGGCCTAGTGAGAGAACTCCACTGCATCACTCTTCATCCTCACTTTAACTGCAACTGGTCCCTTACATTCACTACCACTGTAGTACTAATCCTCATTAACTTCAACTGGCCGCCTGATAATCACAACCTCTGTAGTATTAATCCTCACTAACTTCAACTGGCACCATGCATTCACCACCACTGTAGTATTAATCCTCACTAACTTCTAGAAGAACAAGGGCAGCAAATAGATGGGAACACCACCACCTGGAAGTTCCCCTCCAAGTCACTCACCATCCTGACATGGAAATATATCGCTGCTGCTTCATTGTCGCTGGGTCAAAATCCTGGAACTCCCTTCCTAACAGCACTGTGGGTGTACCTACACCACATGGACTGCAACAGTTCAAGAAAACAACTCACGACCACTTTCTCAAGGGAAATTAGGGATGGGCAATAAATGCTGACCCAGCCAGCGAAGCCCACATCCCATGAATGAATAAAAAAAACTGGCCCCATGCAATCACCACCACTGTAGTATTAATCCTCACTAACTTCAATTGGCCCCATGCAATCACCACCACTGTAGTATTAATCCTCACCAACTTCAACTGGTCCCTGACAATCTATACCACTGTAGTGTTAATCCTAACTAACTTCAACCAGTTCCTGACAATCGCCATACTGTATTATACTAAAACATCCGGCTCCAAGTTGTTCAACCAACTGTTAGCTTACCTTTCTGACTAACTGTGGCAATTTTAAGATGATAAAAATAAAAATGTAAGTGTCGAACTTAAAATGTCAATGAAAGGCACCGCCAACGTCGAAGGACGTATAATTCCGAGATTTTAAATTCTTATCCTAGTACCAAATGGTATTCTTTGAAGCTGATTGTCACATTAAAACATTTTTTTACGTATATTTCAAGACATTAACAAATTCAAACTCAGAGAGTGTTTACCAATGGAAAAAACTACAGCCTAACTTATTTATAAAACTTGTCCTAATTTTATTTATGAAGTTTTTAAGAATCGTTGGAAAACACCACCTGGTTCCAATTATTGTTTCAGGAATGGGTATTTTAATACTAATATAATTATAGCTATATTCAATGTAATAATAGAACAAAGTTTAACAGTTCTCAAAAGTAAAACATCCAAAAGTAAAATAAAAAAAACCCAGAAGTTAACATCCCATCGTAGCAAAACTTTCCAGATGTTTAATTGCAATGGTACGACCTTTGCTAAACTTTCATCTGAATTACAGCATTACCGTGCAAATGTAATAGCGACATTATTTTAAAATCCTTAAAAGTTACCCGAAGTTTTATATACATACTTCCCAAGTGTAGTTTGAGTAACTGTACCTGTGGAAACTGCTGAGTTAGTCTGGGATTGAGCAATGCCACGTCTTAGAAGCTGCAAACTGCTGGAATGTGCTAACCGAAGCTGCAGGGGAGAGATCCGAATCTCACAGGAACGAGAGGTGAGTATCGGACTATTTGCTCGCATAAGGAAACCTAAATGAAATTCGCGATGCGTTATGATATTCAGCGAGGTAAAAGTCACATATCATTTCCCAGATATAAGCGACGCTGGTGTTGTTAATACTTTGTCTTTGATTTATGGACTGAGACCCCCCTCCCCGTTTTTGGGACGGCACCATTTAATAGCGTGGGGCGTCCTCCTCACTGGAGGCAGCGAGACCACATACGGGGCTGGGATGAGAGAAGGGGAGTGAAGCAGTGAGGCACAGAGAGGAGCATAGGCATTGAATGCAGTGATTGCAACTACTCCGAACTCTTCAGCAAGTTTTACCTCCCGGCGGATTTTGTTTGCGTTGTAGACTAATAACTAGATGCGTTTGGAAAGTTGGAGTATTTACTTGGTGAGTCGAGTGTGTGTTTATTTGAATTATGCTTCAGTAACCAAATGCATTATTTTGCAGAGGGTAATGTGAGTTGCTTGTATTATGCGGGAAAGTTCTGCAACAATAACACAACGTAAAGTCTCCGCGTAAACGTGTGCAATCTGATCATCTTTCGAGTAAACTACATTCAGTGGCTGATAGATTTGTTATTTATAGATATAAGCACACAAAAATAGATTTGATGTCGTCTTGAACATTGTAATTATGAACAGGGTTAATTTAAGCAGTGCTGTTCTCATATAAGAAACATAATATAAGCATTGTTGTGAACTATTTTGGTTGTTTCGTACTAGAATTGCGGTTTTAATTTTAAAGTGGAAATTGAAACGAATTGCTCCAGAATACAAAGGGAAGGTACTGTTTACTTCAAAATGCAGATTTATTGGCTAGATTACTAAATTGCAGAATTGGTTGCCTCCGAAGTACGAACAGTGCTGGTGTAGTTATATTTGCGAAGTAGATTAAATGTGATTTGAAATAAATATTTTATACGAATTCCCATCTCTAAAGAAGATGCATCCTTTTTACATTCGAATATTTAGATCCTTACATTCTTACGGGGGGAAAAGTTTAACCCTTTTTAACTTTTCTGCGTCAAATATTTAAATCTGGATGCGATCTTCGGTAAAGTGAAAGATTCTCCCCGTGCTAGTGTGTCATTCTATTGCCATTGCACGTTTGCGTTCAGTCTAATTTTCGAGTTCTGTGATTGACTGTTAACAGAATTATTACTGTCATTAATAATAACAATATTAAATGCACCTTCACTGGGACTATTCCAGTTTGATAGTTAATGCCCATTTTTCTGTCATACTCTGATAGAGTAGTCCACTTTTAAAGTAATATATATTTATTTTAGTATTTATTTATTATTTTAATAATACTGTATATGGATATACAGTAGATAATCTACTCGGATCGTTTTATTGATATGCAGTAATTCACATCAGACTCTGCGTTAACAGATAATTGAAGTACGAAATACTGACAGCTTGGGGGCGCTGTTGAATATGATGAGAAACGATCAGATAACTCGTTGGAGTCGCTCTAATAAAAGCCAAAAACTATATAAACATTGACAGGGATAACACCAAATCTATCTCTACAATATAGTTAACATATGTTGATCAGTGATTTAAACTGTTTTGCCTAAAGTGTGTGTAGGATTCAATTTGTACAGGATTTGTTTAATAGGGTGCAAGTTTTCTGTTTACTTGATTAAAGTGACACTATATAATCAGTAGATATGATTAATTATTCATGTTGGTCCGTCGTAATACTTTGATTTGTACTTCTGCCAATAATGTAATGTGCTAATTTGTTGGTGCATTTCAATTTCATGTTAAAGAACTGAAATAGAGTTTTTAAATAAAACTAAAGAGTAAGGGAATATATAAATACCTTTAGAATCTAGATTGCTGTTGTTTAATGTGAGGGGTGACAGTTGATTTTTAATCTTTACTAGTGCATTTCCTGTTTCATCTTGTAACTCAATCTTGTACAATTATATCTTACATTCTGTTTTTTTTTTAAATGTTATTATTCATTATCCACATCAAACAGCACAGAAATTCATCAAGAAAGTATTGGAGTTGCAATATCCAATACTTGTTTATGTAATAACAATATTGTCTGACATTGCGTTTCATAGTATGAGTAGAAGAGGGTGTGACAGTTAATGTTTGGCAGAAAGTATGCAGAATTCTCAAGGCATTTTTTGTAAGACACAATGATATATGTTTTTCAACATGAATAATAGATTGGGTCTTAACTTAAATAGTGCAAGACTATTTATTATAACTTTTGAGAACTCTTTGCT